>NC_071112.1:15700000-16300000 GCF_024256425.1 Clarias gariepinus
GAAAGTTTGACAGCAAAATGAGATATCTCCATTTTTGAAGTTTACAAAGCAAGAAATATTCCAATAAAAATATTTTATGCATGTTTGTTTGAGTTGCAAGAGTGTTACAAAGCACAAATGGCTTTGCTTATACCAATGTGAATTTGCACCTCCCACAATTTTGTCCCAATGGATAATTCAGCCTACTGTACAGTTATGTTTGAAGTTATTTAAGTTTATTATGCAATTTAGTAACAGAACAAGAATTATAGCAAATCCAAACTTTAATTGTGATTTTATAGTCAAATTTTGTTACTTTAAACAGTAAGTAATGGCAGCAAGTTAAATTATGGGAAAAAGTGTTAAGTTTTGTGCCACACAAAACTCAGTCTTGATTGTTGAAGATAATGAGGAACACTATAAACGACACAAACAATACAATCTACAGCATCATCAGCCTCGTCCTCCAACACATGCATCTGATGTCACTTGTACACTAATCGCTTCTTTTACATGTTGTATTTACGTGTTCTATTTCTCAACTTATTTCTTATTCAATCACTTATCTTCTATACCACTTTACACTGTACGCACTGTTGGGGGGCCTGGAGCCTATCCCATCACAGGGCACATATACACACAGACATACTCATTCACACACTACGAGCAATTTGGGATCACATAATATTGCATGTTCTCCTCGTTTTGCGTAAATTTGCCTAAGCTGCATGTCTTTGGACTGGGGGAGGAAACCGGAGTTCCCGGCGGAAACCCACCAAGCACGGAGAGAACATGCGATATTATCTGAAAAAACTTTTTTTTGGTCAAAATGAGTAAAAAGTCTAAAAATGTTTAGGTGGATTTGCTGTCAAACTGTTCATACACACTAATATACTCCAAACACGAAGAAAGCAGCAAAAGATTGACCTTGCTGTGACAGAGATCCTGTTTGTTTAAATCAATTTCAGAATCTAATCAGTTCATCTGCTAGTTAGAAGGATAATTTCATTTACATCGTACAAACATTAAACCACTGGAACTCTAATGAGAATCACAGACTGACAGATAAACAGGCAACCTGAAAACATAATGTCCCCACATAAACATACAGTATCTCAGTGTTTACTGGATAGTGTTTGTTCCACCTGGACGCACAGCGTCTCCATGTGACGACTGGAAGATCTCTAAAGGAGCGTAACCTCATAACGCACACACTTTCCCACCCTGAGCTTTGACTCTCTCAGGGTCGTGATGAGTGTTCACTTTTTTTTTTTTCTTTTCAATGAGCAGTCACTGCCTAGCCTGCCAAGTTCCATAAATCCCTGCAGGCTGTTCCGGAACAGTTTTATTAATTGTAAGCATCCTGAAAGGAAAAAAAAAAACTTTTAGTTTACTTTTAGAAGGTTGTCCTGGTAACCGACTCAATCACTGCCTCTTAAATGGACACTGCGGCTTTTAATCGCAGCGAGCCTGTTCTTGGGGACTGAGACAGACAGAAGCAGTATAGAAATCACACACACACACACACACACACACACACACACACAAACACAATACTGGAACACTATGTTGCCAACAAAGAATTTACCAATTTACGAATTTAAAATGAATCAAAATTAGACAACACATATTGATCTGTGCGTGTGTGGAGCGAACCAAAATACCTGCTAACAGCATTGAGGATTGTTTAATAGACAGACCACACATATATATATACAAATGTGGAAATAAAGCAAGGGGACAGAGACAGAGGCAGGGGAAATTGGAGAAAGAAGAAGAGTTTGGTCTGAGGCACGAGATACATGAAAAGAAAAAAAAAAGCGGATAAAGAAAAAAGAAAAGCGAGCCGCTGAGAGAGGAGATACGGTGGTGGTGATGAGAATCGCATGAAACGCCACCTGCTCCAGCTCCATAAAGCAGCAATGCGTCACGCTCACACAACCTCTGTAACTCTACCATTGCAGGCACGCTGTCAGACATAATGCAGATTAAACCCCCCACACGCGCACACACACACACAAACACACCATACATGCTCTCTAAGCTTTTCCCTCTCTTTATGTCAGACACACAGCCACACAGAGCTGCCATTTCCATCAGCGCTACAACCCCCACCCACCCCAAAAAGTCTCTGTTTTCCTCGGTATCGACGTAATTATTAATCCGGAGTTTGAATACGTAAATCTTTGTAATTCTTGATAAAGGCACTTGTAGCTCCAGTATTGGACAATAATTTGGGCTGAAACCGATGTTGTAGGTATCGACACATTAAAGCAGACATATTAAATTCAAGCTGAAAAGATCAATGTTGTTACTGAACAAAAGGGCTCCTATGGGAGCAGCTTTCTTTCTGCGTTTCTAGGAAAAAACATTACCTTTTTGGATATAATATGCACCAACAAATAATCAGAGAGAGAGAGAGAGAGAGAAAGAGGGATGAGGAAAGTTTGGTTAAAGAGGAGCTTTGATCAGTAGAGGCATCAGAGCGTGTTATTTTAGACAGAGATCTCTTCCTGCTGTCAGTAAACACTGAAGGCATTCTCAGTCTGCATTCACACACACAAAAAAACACACAAACACTAACAAGCATAGTCGCTGATTGATGTCTGACTAAGATGAATGTGCAACAGAGGAAGTGAATGTACATATGTTGAAAACTCGAACTGTACTGGCATCCATTTTAGCAACGCCATCACTCGATGTGAAGGAGTGTGATCCGTGAGTGAGCCGGCCGTAGAGGGGGGGTCACATTACTATGAGTTCCATACTATGGCTTACAGGCAAATAAAAGAAAGAAGAAAAGGCATTATATTTCCTGCTTTCTATCTTACTGTAAGATATGACTAATGGTAGGGGTCACTGTGCCCGATGAGCAGGAAGATTAGTTCTGACCTTGGCTGTGACCTCGGGAGGCTTGGAGAAGAGGGAGTGATAAAGTACAGAGGGAGGAGGAAGAGGTAGCGGCTGGCTTCGCCATTGCTTGTCATTATGGTTTGTTTCCACTGCAAGCGAAGCTGGTTATTAATTTCATTCCTTTATGATTCACAATCTGCTCGTTTGAAATATGCCATATGCTCCGAGCAATTGGAGGATGACGAGTGTCAGGATCGGTCCAATAAAGGCACCCTAAATGAGGCTGATTTACGGGCCATGGCTTACAGCGAGTGCCGTTCTCTATCTCTCCTTCCCCGTGATAAAGCCTTGAATGTGGGCAAACAAGCACGGCTCCCAATCAATCCCCCCTGCACAGGAGATAAAGGCAGGCCACCCAGCGTATATATACACACACACACACACACACACACACAAACACATGCACGATAACAAACATGGAAGCGCTGTACATTTTTATTAGGTGGGCATGCAATCAATAGAGTCTCCAAATCAGTTTGTATTAATCAAGAACAAATATACTGACCTAACACAGAAGTAGCCTGCTTTATCTATCACTAATAAAAATTCATTGAGACAAGGTGAGTACATGGGATATAAAATGAATGAGGGATGAGGCCCTATCTTCCTGCCCTTGCTTCCTTTCAATGTACCACTACTCCGCTTCCTTCTTTCCTTATGTCCTTCATCAGCATGGCAACAGCGAAAAAGCCTGCTTTTCCATGCGAGTTCCTTTTATTAAAACACAACATTTGGGTAAACAATGAGAAGAGTTAACTAAAGTTCTGTTTATGGTGCCATTCTTACCTTATAGAGATGTTGCTGTTGCTCCTCTGACATCATCAGCTCGTGGCTGTCCGTCACGATGGACTCCATGTCCATCAGCCAATCCCAGAGTCCCTGGTACTCACTCTCGAACTCTGATAGGCTGAATGGAGAAGAAAAAAAAAAAAGTGCTGCTATGTTAAAGGTGCCCTGTAAGAGAAAATTCAGGTTGATAAAAACTGCATTCTGTCCTCGTCTTTGCTGCTCATCTGGCTGGAGAAGGGTGCCCGGGCTGCACGCAGCTCTTTTTACTGAGGGAATATTTGACAAGTGGAGGTAATTACTCTGTCCCGTTAGAATGTGGCGCCGCGGTGCAGGTAAGTGAGGTGTGAAAGGGGTCGGAAGCAGAAGGGATCTTTAACCTGCGTATTGAGTGACGGATCCTGAGCCAGAACAACTTAATTAAACATGACTTCACCTCCCTATTCCCTGAGCCTGCCTTCATCCCCGACATGAAAGGACATCAAATATTTATGAAAGGACCAGGAGCCATTGTGTCCATGCTCACACATGCGCACACACACACACACACACACACCACATACACACACATTCCAAAGACGTACTACTGCATGCAAGCACATGCAAACAAACAGGACAACAAACGCACACACACACCGCTACACACGCATACACACGCATACACACGCATACACACGCATACACACACTATCTGTTCTTTAGTGTGTGGGCCTCAGCAGGAGGGCCATGTGTTTATAAGCATAAGTGGAGAAATTGTTTTGCATTCACACTGCTTCAGAACACTTTGACAGTTATGTCAAACTAGCGCCATTTTCTTGTCGGGCTTTTATAAGCAATCCAGAGAGTTGTCCCCAAAGGAAGAAAGAAACTATGAATAAGATTACACAAATAACTATCAAAAAGCGAGAGAAAAACCAACACTTCCCTTTTATTTCAACTCAGCCCAGACACAAACTTAACAGAAGAGTGGGGACTGAATTGCACTGCTACATTGGTAATTTCAACAACCGATGTGGCGTGTATTTGCACACCCAAGCAGGCGTTGATGAAACAAAACAATCGAGGAGTGAATATGAATATTTAAGCTAGTTGGAAAAAAAATATATAAAAAACAACGCTGAGCAGTCAGATGCAACTGAAAGACTGAAACGATGTAAGATCTCACTTTACAGTTTAGGACATAAATATATACAAATATATTATACGACTCTGCCACTGCAGAGCAGCATTAAAAAAATTTGTCAGGAAAACAAAACTAACAAAATGAGGTAGGAATGTATACACATTCAGTATCCATGCATTTATTTATTTATTTATTTTTTGGTTAATTGCTATTAGACCTGTAGGACACGAAAAAGATTTTATTTGCCATTTAAACTTAATGCACTTCATAATGCTGTGCCACACCTGGCTGTTCTAGGTGAAGCACATGTTTCTGTTCTATCCCACAACCTGCTGCACTACACACATCAACCAAGGCAGAGCTTAGAATGCTTTTTACCAGGTGGATTAATCAGATTAATCAGTGTGAATGGATGATAGATGATCTATTTAGAATGCACAAATATAAAAACACAACAATAAAAATCAGCAAAAATATTTAACTGCATAAAACTCTCCTTTACTATATTAATTTATTTTATAACACTGCAATAAAATATTGATTCAAAATTAAGAGACCAGATTCAAATAACCATCTACTTGTATTGTAAAAAAAAAAAAAAAAAAAAAAAAACCAACAAATATCCATCCCTTATATATAACAACCATCTGTTAGACATGTCAGCTACCGGCTGAGGCCCAACCTCCAGCCACCCAAACTGCAGCTTTTACTCACCCAGTGGTCTAGTTGATAAATGTATGATCTGCCCAGCTTGGGCTTAAATAAATGTTTGAGTGTTCTCCAGAAGGTAGAAACAGGCCCAGGAAAGCTACAGTGTTTTTCCTCCTTTCCTTTTTACATGCTTTAACATCAGCTCTGAGGGGGCGATGCACGATCATGAGAGGTAATCTTGTACTGACCTTTTTAAACACACCCCACACCTCACACCCTGCGTCCAGCCCTAAAAGGTTGCCCTGCTTATTGACACCTTATCACAGCTCATGTAAAGTGACACTTTTATAGAAGCTGATGTTTAATTCATGGCGCTAATACATAAGCTTCCATTCCGTCACCGCTCCACGGCCCCGCCGAACGTTCTTTAAAACGGACTAAGTTTTTTGAATGGCAAATGTCCTGTGCCTGTGCGCATGTGTGCCCTACAGCGTCGTGATGGAGCAGCAGAAGCGGAGAGAGGCAGCCCAGGCGATAGCTTTCGACAGCTCCTCCCTCTAGACATGTTTCTAAGCAAAAGGTAAGGGCCAAAAAGTCAAAACAATGAATCCCTGAGCAGGCAGCTCGTCATTAAAATTCAAAGGATCATTACAGTTTTTTTTTTTTCAGCAAAATAAATCATTAGAATGAAGGGCTTAAAAGGATTAAAACGATGCTTGATTCAAAGCCAAGGCACAGAGGCAAGTCCAGCCTCCAGAGTTCTTCTACTGCATTAGTGTGGAGGAGGAAGAGAGAGAGAGAGAGAGAGAGAGAGAGAGAGAGAGAGAGAAAGAGAGAGAGAGAAAGAGGGAGAGAGGGTCGCCTTTTAACTGACGGGACAAATTTTACAAATTAGCTTCTTGTTTTAGGACCAGTTTCACAAATTGAACATGATGGAGGATATATTTGTTTAATTTATGCATAAGGAGTCATATTATAGGATTGTAAACCATGCCAGGGACATTTAATAAAACACAAATAAAAAAGGCTTATATAATGTTCATGTTAAAAGCCAAAATGTGCGTATTTCCTGGCCGATTTTGTCTCTGACCTTTGCCCTGTTGCTAGTGTAATCTGTGAATGGCTGCTCCTGTTGTACCTGCTGGACTTGGACATGAAAGAGACGTTTTTGTTTCTGCTGGAGCTGGAACAGCACTGCTGACTTCCAAGTTTCACACTCATCTGATCCAGAATATCCCTCTGGGCCTCTCGGTAGCACTGCTGCACCTGTCTCACACACACACACACACACACACACACACACACACACACACACACACACACACACACACACACACACAAATACATCAGAGTGCATAGTCCTAAGCTTCTCATTTTTTTTACATACAGACAGGTGACAAATTAAAGGAAAATAACAGCTCGGTTATTTGGTGACAATTTTTTTTTTGCTAAGATGTTTTTAGCCAAAATATGAAATATGATCACCGAATTTGATTTTGGACCGCCGTGTGAGACAGAGCTGAGATATAGTTTGGGATGTATGTTTAATTCCAAGACTTGGAAAAACAAAGGCAAAACACTGAGGCACCATTCTGACAGCTTACGGTAACCCAACCTCTTATTAAACCAGTTTATATTTTTTCCTTTAATTTGTCACCCATCTGTATTTACAGTAAATTCTTTACTGAATACACGATAGCTACAACAGTTGCCTTTATCAGAATTCCATTATTATATAACAAAGTGCTTTAATAATACAGTCCCAACAGCACACAAAGCACCAAATACTAGAAGTAATGAGTTCTGTGCGGAATAAGTGCCGTTCTTTGTGGGTTATAGTCACTAAAGTCGCAAGCAATTTTGACTTTGCAAACCAGTGAGGGGAAAAAAATAAAAGTTCCTGCTGTGCATCTGTGCTCGAGAAAATTGGCTACATTGGGCGAACGGAGATCAGTTAAAGCCCAAAATATGCGGAGATGAATCTGCGGCAAGCCAATAAAATTTCCAACAGCCTGCTTTGATTTTTAGCTCATTTCTTGACACTGTATGAAGCGCAGCGGTTTGCATTCCTTCCAGAAGGCACACCGCCTGCTCTGCAGATGCGTCTATAAAGGTCAAACAATTCCACGAATGCAAACTGCTCCTCAATCAAAGCTACCCTTGATAATAAACAAGCAAATCAACAGAAAGATGTGTTGCCTTTTCATTCCATTTATTGGGCGGGTATCAAACGCTCGGCTCTGGCGCTTTTCTCATTTGGGAGGAATGAAATGAACCTAACTAGGAGCTCCAAGAAAATTAGCGGCGCAAGTGCGGTGCGTTCGCGTCTCCCCCCTCGGAGGAATTTGCTTTCATTTGCCTTCATTTCGGATTCACTCAGCTCACTCGCTGATGCCATGTCAGGATCCTAATTACCCAATCCCGCTGGAGCTGCTTACACACACAATAATGACTAATGCCCGCCACAGACAAAAGCAATTTCTCCCAGCCACCTTGACTGTGAAGACCAGTGCGGAGCTCTGACTCCGGGTGGCACATGTGAATCTGAAGAGTTTGGAAATCAGACGGAATGCTTCTCCCGCTGATTAGCCATGACTAGCTTTCACTTCAGCTTTACAATCTCAAGCAGAGGCATATGAGAAATCTATAAAAGTCTATGACAGGGCTGGTGGAAAATACAGATCCTTTGGGTGAACATGAGAAATATCAATACTGTAATATACAGGTACATGTATTAGAGCTTCTGCACTTGGTCTGCCGATGAGAGTATTGGACAACTGTATATTTACATATGACTATTAAAGCAGTGCCTCGTATTTATTTACATCACTGCAGTACACGGTATTTCACACATAAACTGAGAAATGCATGTTGCATAGGCAAAGCATATTATGACTGGGTTAAGTAATAAAAATCATATAAAAATCAGATTAAAAAGCATGTGTAAAAAGCATGCATAAACATTTGATTAACATGTCCTTTACACGAAGTGTCAACATTCTACATTGTACTATTAAATAACAACAATGTATATGTATATATATATATATATATATTATAAGACTATGTAGCTTGTCTATCATACACGTCCCTGAGTTTGTGTTACTATAGAATTCATAATGTATTAGAATGAGCACATTAATACATATAATCATGTGACTGGAATTACAGCCAGGACTGCTACGTAGTAGTGCTCTGCTATTACAGAGATTTAATTAACAATAGCACTGAACAATTTAACTTACATCGTCTTTCAATGAACACAGAAGCTTGTATGGATTCAGCGACATGCAGTAAGGAAAATAACCCGACCGAAGCAGCTTACAGACCTCCTCCGCGTATTCTCTATTCCTGTTTCAAACAGAATTACTGAAAAGTCAGCATCTCTCATGCTGTCAAAAACAGCGGTGCTTTAAAAGATCTAGTAATACACAGGGGTCAATATAAATTTAGATCATTTGTAACTCCTGTCTCGAGAATGCGCGCGTTATGTAAATTTGATCAGAATCTGCTGAATCAAGTCGTTTTAGGCTTTTTGTTTACATGCCAGTACCAATTTCATAGCCCCTTGAAACTTCCGCAGCTCTACGTCCCCTGAGACTCAAGCGAGCGATCTCGCTGTCAATCACACACTGGGAGAGCGCTACAGTGATCATCACTTCCTTTGCTTCTCCCCCCTCTGACTTCACACATGGATATAATTACAACGAGCTTTTAGATATCAGGCCGCAAGGAAATTAAATGTATGGTAAATATTAATAATTTATAAACCAGGCTCTAAACATTATGCGCTTCCAGCGGTTCTTACTCAAAAAAAAAAAAAAAAAGAAAGAAAGGAAAAAGTCAATAAGAGTGCTTAAAAATTAGCAAGAGGGAATATTAGATGTTCTAAAAGCTGTTGAAGTCCAAAGCAAAGGGAGAAAGGTTCCTTTAAGTTAGGACTGAGATTGATCCATATGGGCCTCTGACATGAATAATAAACTCATAATCTCTCTCACAAATACTGTTAGGACCTGGGGCAAATCCTCTATCCCAATGTCTTCCATTCACAGTCATGCTACCGTAATGCCTTCTGCAGCATGAGGAAATTAAAGGCAAATAGAAATTAGGAGTTAAAACAAAGCTGCTCTGGTGCAAAAAAAGACAAGATGAGATAAATATTGATAAGGGTGAAGTATTAATGCTTTACCAACACCTGACATAAATGGCATTTTCACTAATGGACTACAACAACCTATGAGGAGGAGATTTATAAATTTATGAAAAACCTCCAGAAAAGCCTGCCAAAAAACAGCATGCCAAAAAACAAAGACAAAAAAAAAGAAAAAAAGAATGGCAGGTAGAAAGACGGATTTGGAATAGGATTTAGAAAGGCGGCTATAATGCAAACAGTGATAAAGAAAGCAGCAAGGGAGCTATATAAATTAACAAGGAGAACTATGCGACTCTGGTGAGCAGTAGCAACAGCAAAAATGGTAGCACAGGGGTTTGTGGCTACCTCTTAAACTGGATGCTTAAGCGATATGACCAAGCACATGGTTTGTTTATTTCTTTATCGTCTTCTCAGAATGCAAGGAGCATCGTAGGAAGATTGAAAACTGTGGGAAGGCTCCTTGCACCCCCCTATACCCCCCAGCGCCCCCCCTTTTCTTCCTTCGTCTGGTGTTCCAACCAGCCAGAACATACATCGGCCTGTTTGAAATGTCTCCCATCAGACTCGTCCTGATGTTCCCAGGCAGTATCGGAGCGCGGCGCGGCGCAGGCATGCTCAGAAAATAAATTCAGTCGGGAGTTGTGTGAGCTCGTGCCAGCAGTCATAAACGCCAAGAGTTCTATCAAAGCAGCTCATAAACTTGCAGGTACAATAGCAAAGCTTTAGCTTCACAGAATTCCGAGAGGACTTCCATTTTGAGTTGGAGGGAAATAAATAAATAAATTAATGAAAATCACGTTCTGATGGGGAGGGATATAATTCTTTTCAGCATATACTGGTTCATGGGAAAGAGAACAATGTGGGTTTTATTTCCTACCGTACCTAAATGCACAGGAATATTTGTGCAAACAGGAAGGCCTTGGAATTCATTTGTAAAACTACTACTTTCCCGACCGGCTGCTGTAAAAAGCCCCGGTTTAATATGTAACCCTGTCTCCTGACGTGAATCACATGACTTTACGGACCAAAATAATGGGAGTTATTACAGCGTTGTAAGACAGGAGTTCCTCTCATTCCTTCATGCTTATCAGTCCTCCGCAGCTAAACAGCCTCTGATATAAGCACATTCATGGCCTGTTGTTGGCTGCTTCATCAAATTTGATGATGTGAGCAGTTAAAACTGAAGGCCATATTTCTGCAGCTATCTATACAGCCAGTGGAACGACCAACAATCAGACCAGAGCGAAAAAATAAATAAATTGTTGGGGCTTACAATATATACATGTACAGAGAGAGAGAGAGAGAGAGATAGGATGACTTGTACAGTACATCTGCAACTTGTGTGTGCGTGAGATATTTTTGACTAATGTTCCACACAATTAACTAACAACTGACTATAAAACCAGGCCGAATTCCTAAAAAACATTGTATAGAGCTAGCATTACAGAGCATAGCCACATTTAGAATTCCTTTGACCTTGAGATTAAAGCACATTTCCAAGTCTCAGCCCCAGTGGAATAACAGATCAGTGATCTTACCTGCCTCCCACTCCTTCCCCTTTAAGAAATATCTGAGGCAGTTGGAAAGCTTTAGCTGCTGCAACATTTATCAGGGCGTGAAATTAGCAATTGCTAGGAGCTAAATTGCTGCCTCTTATTTAACGTTGTTGCTGAAAGGTGACATTTAATCGCTGATCCCCGTTTTCAAGAAGTCTAAACACCTGGAGACCCACGAGGAGGAAGAGACAAGGAGGCCTCAGACCATGTTCACATTATAGATTGCTTGGGTGAGGCGGGGTTAGATCGATCGCGTGATCATCAACATTTTCAATCTAATACAGACTAGTCGCGCTTAAATATGTGTTGGCTTGCTGAGCTAGGTCATGCATGCCAAGCGATCAGATAAGCTGTGTGGCAAGAATGTCAAACTAGATAGACTTATTACCAGGGACAGCACTTTATGACTAGTACATGGGCTCTGAGCGGTAAGAAACGGACGCTTTCCACTTAAATACTTCGAACTTCTCTTTTCCGAATGTTTCAATGCACCCCTCGTTTCTTCTCCTCTCTCTGTTACTCAAAAGAACTTAAAAACAAAGGCATTGAGGGGAAACTACTTCAGAGAAACACTTCCTTCAAAAATCCTCGGACTTCAATTCGACTCTGCTTCTTCAGCAAAGCTTGACAGACCGCGCCGAATGGCTTAGATGAAGATATTTTGAACGCCGAGCCAAACGCTTCAGGCAGGTGCTACATGAGAATCCATTAATATAGGTAATTAACATTAGGCACCATTTTAATTAACATGCAAACTAATTAAGAAATAATTAAGAAACATGAAAAAAAATCTGATCTTAATTCTAATCCGGAGGAAATGCGCTACCTCTGTGCGCCTTCTTTTTTTTTGGGTGGGGGGGGTTTGAGGAACAGAAAAAGAGCTGACTTATTTAGGAGGGGGCTTGACTTGAAAGCAGGTTGCATTTCAAAGTGGATTGGGAACGAAAAAAAAAAAAAGATTAAACAGGCACAGATCTTAGATTGGGCTATGTCAGGCTCTCCTGACTACTGTGTTGGCCAGATTGCAAAACACTGGGTCAGTGTATTAGCAACACACACATACACACTGACACATGGAGGACAGAGAGAACGAACAGAATGAGAGCGAGATAGAGACAAATAGATTTCAATTAGAGAGTTTTTCTTATGTGTATTATTTTGATTACACAGGTTACATATGTTTCTAATCTCACTTTAATGAACATTATATACTCTTACTTACGTAAATATTGTTCACACTGACAGGTTCAGCAAAGTCAACCCCCCAAAAAAAGCATGAAATACATTGTATGCACGTAGGACATTCGTTGCAGGAGTGACTCCGGGATGTCCGCAAAGCCGAGACAGAAGGAAGAATGCCTTGCATGAAGTAAGTGCTTTTAAATGCTCCTCGTAACAATCACAGAAAGAAATTGATTTTAGTAATAAGAGAGAGAGAGAAAGCCATTGTGGAGATCGATGCGTAAAGTCAGAACGCAGTGTACAGAGCCAAGCTTACTATTTCATTAACAGTAGGACAAAAACTCCAGAACCATTCGCAATGACAAATGCCCGGGACTATTATATGCACATTTCAGGTAAGTGCTTTGGGCCAAGTTAAATTCGATTTCTTTGCCCCATTGTATCTCTATTTATTATTTGTTGTATTTGTTCCAGATGGAGAGAGCTGGTGCTGCAGACAGAGTTCCATCGGCTCCGGAGAAGCAAGTCTCAAATAAACTCGCTAAGAAAAATATTACTCCAACTTCCACGCTCCAAAACCTTCTATTCCAGAGCACACATATACAGTACACACACACACACACACACACACACACATACACACACACACATACGCACAATCCTAAACAACAGTTGTGTTTCACTCTCCAAAATCAAACTTCAAGGTTATGATAAAAACGTAACAGCTTACAGGGTTCATTTGGACAATGAAATTTTCATCGTAGTCACATTATTAGCTATATCACAAATGCAACAACAAGCCTGTGTGTGCACGTGTACACACACACACACACACACACACACAGTCATAAGGTACAGCACCATCTGATGACCTTGGTCTTCATTAGCTGTGGTTATGAGCTGTAAATGGCCTGTCGAAAAACGCCCTGTTCTGTGTGTGTGTGTGTGTGTGTGTGTGTGTGTTGCTAAGGCAGGCAGCAGAAGGCAGAAGGCAGCCTGGCCAGGAGGAGGGGTTAACGTGCTGAGGGGAATCTTAAAGCTGAGCTCTGACAGCACCTAAATGGCTCTGACACCTTAGCGCCCGCTCTCAGTCATAGCAGTAAGCCACCTTCAAAGTTGCTGTCAGGTAAATGACCTTGTATTCCATTAACTGATAATTAAATGGATTTATTCCACTAACGGTTTTAATTAAATTGCTGGAAATATTGATTACCTCTATCATCTCTCTCCCCCCGTCTCGAAAAAAAAAAAAAAAAAAAGGTTTTAGGATTGTTTATTTAGAGAAGGGGAGTGAATTAAACGAGATTGGATCTCTAAGAGACCGAAATAACACTTCTTACCATTGCTGCCCAAAGAGAAAAAAGGCAGACGGGGAGGAGGTGGACATATTTTGATGTTTGATTAACTATTTTGAACTCTTTTTTTTTTTTGGTCACCGTAACCTTAAAACCTAATTAAAGCCTCGGCTTTAATCAGACGGACAGGGCCTCTATCAAACACAGTGGGCTGTCAGTCTTGGAAATCCTAAGCTCCTGCTCCAGGTGTGTAAACAGGAGACAATGAACACGGGGTTATGGGAAACGATCTCCCGGTGGTTGGTGAGGCGGAACCATGCCATTGCCATAATGCATATTGGGTTTGCTTGTGCTTGTGTCATAAGAGCTCTGAGGGAGAGACAGAGAGAGAGCGCCTCAGTAAGACCCCCTACGTCCACTGATGGACGAACTAATTATGCATGAAATCAAATATGATTTGTAAAAAAGGGTTTGTATGAGAAACTCTAAAACAGGATGTTGCTGGAGCCAAGTGCTTGGCCGGGAACGAACAGAGCACCGACTAAAGGAAAGCAGCGAGCAGAGTGAATGGCTGCTCTTATTTGTATTGTTTTCATGAGGTTTGAAGTACCTCATTTTGTTGAAGCACCTATGCAAGTGGGTGTATAGAAAAACGTAGCTGAAAACACCAAATCAAATGAGTCGCTTTTAATTGTAAGCTAACGTGGATCCATCGCTCCAGAGGTTTCA
This sequence comes from Clarias gariepinus, assembly GCF_024256425.1. Lineage (NCBI taxonomy): Eukaryota > Metazoa > Chordata > Actinopteri > Siluriformes > Clariidae > Clarias > Clarias gariepinus. Next base: position 15,714,368 of record NC_071112.1, read on the forward strand.
CAAAAACAAGAAAATTAGATCAGTCATACTCATTTATTCCCCTCATGGGTGGTATGAAAACGTTATTGTGTTGTGGGAAAATTAGCAATAATCACAGGGCATTTTGTGTAATTCCGTGCAATTAGGTGCGATTCAAAGTCAGCTGTGGCAGGGACAGGAAGAGCGCTGGCTATTGTGCAAGGCGAAATGTTTTCGATAAACTGCGATTAAGATTCTAGACTTTCGTCCCCAGTGCGTCAACAAATGTAGCATGTTGACAACAATAGTATAGATGAAGCCATAAAAGAAGAAGAGACAAAGTGAGAAAGATAGTGACAGAGAGAGAGAGAGAGACACAGAGAGAGAATATGAAACACATAGTGCTTGAGTGCAGGAACAATCAGAGTAGACATCTTATACACACTTAGTTAGAGTTCTGCTGTAAAGTACGATGTGCAAATAAAATGAAATAGAAGAAACAGGAAGACCAGATAGAGTGCCTTTGATAATTGAAAATTCAATCAATATTGTGTGTGTGTGTGCATGGTACAGTACTGTAGGTTAGTGCCGTGTGCTGTGCTATATGTCTGTGTGTGTGGTCACTTCTCCTGTGTCTCATTCCATACCAGAATAATACTGTATGAGACCCCCGACAGCAGAGCCTTTCATCCTGTCATGCAGATTTATACACTATAAAATCCTGGTGTATTCAAGGAACTAGTGCTCTGATAAACCGTTGTTTATTTAATACAAGATAGAGTCGAGTGCATTACATCACACCCGGAGGTCAGCATGAACACTTACACTTGGCATACATCATATGTCCAACCAGTGTAGAAAAGAATATTCATGTTCATTGACAGATGACGCTTTCTAGGCATAAATATCTATCTAACTAAAAGCGCTGGCCTGTCAACAGCACACACACACACACACACACACACAAATGCACAGAAAAAACCCAGCATGAGCACTTCACAAAGCCTGGACACACACTGGCACAGGCTCACCCATGGGACATCGTCTACACTTGAGCTGAACAGGAAGCTGTATTGCACAAAGAGCACTCACTTCATGTTCAAGGCCACTATCACTGACTCTGCTACTAAATATCACAGCTGGAGCACAAAACACGAGTAATCCAGCCGGCAAGGTGAGCTGTGTTCTCAAAAAAAAAAAAAAAAAAAAAACCCAGACATTTATAACTGCCACAGCGCCGTAATGGATTTCATCAATTTCGAAAAAAAAAAAAACACAAAACAAGAAGCATCACTGGGGTGGAATCTAATGGGAAAAAGATACCTGTGCATTCACAATGAGTGAAAATGTTCAAGGTATTATCGCCAGGGCCGGCACTGTTTATTGAAAAAGCGATAAAAGGTGATATATTTTGACAGTAACGTTATAAATGGCCGTTCATTTGTCATTATTACTCAGTTACAGTTTTTTCATCGTGTTGGGCTTTGTGTCAAAGTGCTTTATTCAAGGAGACGGCAGTAAAATTAGAAATATCACACACGCAGTAAGATATTCCATCGGTTTAGGGCTAGCACGTGTTAAACTCACTAGGTTGTTATTAGTTTTGCTCGATCTACAGAATCTGCGACAGACATCATTGTTCTCTGTCTAGCTATCAGCTAAGTCAATTCTCAGCTATCTGACAGTAAACAGTTTGCAGTTTTCAGACGTAACGAAATGCGTGCGCATTTGTGTTTCCCACAACACGCACAATTCTCAATCATGTCGCCTATCCATCCGGCCTCCTCATAAACGGTTCCTATTCGGGAACATGTGCCGGACGGAGCGTGCCTTGAGATAAGGCGGTTCGTCTCAGCTGCTGTGTGACACTCGGTGACTATTTAAAAGATGCATCAGCCAGTTTTTTGCTTTAGCAACGCCAGCCTGCTTTTACACTGACATCATCCGGAACAGGCCAGAGAAACCAAGTCTGCTCTAAGCACCAGTCATGATTTTACCTAGTATAATCTTTTACCACTTGCAGCATCTGTCCCTATTGGCCATCAAAGACAAAGAGAAATTATTACTCTATATTTATCAAAGAAGCCACTGCACAGGGCATGTTTTTTTTTTTTAGTTCCACTGGAACACTGCACCTGTGAGTTTCACATACAGCCAAAGAAGAGAACTGTATCACTTCTCTATTCACCCTGAATGCTTTGGAATATATTTCATGAGTGGGTTTTATTTTTCTCCCCCCTTCAGCCTCTTTTCCATCCTCCTGTTTTGCTTCTCATGCATGGCAGCTAGCGCATGCAGCTTCAGCGCTTTGGCCAGATTTCAGGAGGAAGAGATCCAGAGGGCAGACATTATAATTTTATATCACTTCAAGACAGGAGAGAAGGAGAGAGCGAGAGAGAGAGAGAGCAAGAGAGAACCAACGAGAGTAAGGGGGGAACAGAAGGCTCCTCTGGCGGTGGGAGAGATCTCAGAGGAGGTGTGATGGGATGCGTTTCTCCGCGTCTCACCTGAAAGGCAATCTTAAATCAGCAGCCGTGATACGGTAATTCCACCGCTCATATTTCATAACATGGATGACACTTTTATGTTTAGCAGATTGGCCATAAGCATTACAGATATGGGCGAAAAAAACAGGCTGAATATGAAGAACAAAGAACCAGGGACAACATGCTGAGCAAAAGCTTCAGCCTAGGAAAACCATGGAAAAACTTTCACTAGCAATGGCTTTTACTAAAGTGCGAATGACTGCAATTGTAGCCAGCTTTTTTCCCTCCCTAAACAGGCAGATGGTGGCCTGGGTAGCGATCTAAGCTTATTCACAACTGCATCACAACGTGCTCAATTGCTAATCCACTGTGCACTCTGGTCCACTGACTACAGTGTATCTCTAACACCTCCGGTATTAATAATATACCGCCAATTCCTTTCAGATGGCTCTCTTTCCTGCTGAAGGCTTGTTAAATATTCATTGACAATTATTCTACGCTGACTGAAGGCTAAGTGCTTAGAGAGAGAGAGAGAGAGAGAAAGCTATGCAGATATTGATGATCGCTCCTCGCAGTCACAGCCTGCAGATCCCAATCACACGCTCACTAGACGAACCAATAAGCAACGACAGCCATGCAAAGCGCAAAAGTGCTGCTGCTATTAGCAAACGAACAAACATGTCAATGACCTGTGTCACCAAATAGGTCAAAACATAATGGATTTAATAAAATAATCGAAATTGCCGTCATTAGTATGAACACAGATATGGCCTAAGCAACAAACTTGACCTCTTATCACTATGTGGTACTGATATAGCACAATCAGTGCTGATTATAAAGAGATAAACATTTAGGCATGGAATGATAGCTGGCACTGAGCTCATGATAAACAGAAAATGTCAGTTCAGATTCTTTTCCTAAACACTCATCAGGGCACACATAAACACAGTCACATACTCATTCACACACTACAGGCAATTTGGGAACGTCAATTAGCTTAACCTACATGTCTTTCAACTGTGGGAGAAAACCAGAGTACCCAGAGGAAACCCACCAAGCACGGGGAGAACATGCACACAGATACGGGACTCGAGTCTGGCCGGAATCGAACCCGGACCCTGGATGTACAAGGTGACAGTGCTAACCACTACACCACCATGCCGCCTTTTCCTAAACAATACACCAGAATAAGAAGTATAAAAACAGTTAACTCCAACAGCATTCAGTAGATGGTACTATGCATTTTTGAGCTGTTTAAGTTTCACATTTATCTTCCTCAAGGTCAGGGGGATTCCAGACCTTATTCCAGACACAGAGCATGGGGCAAACACAGCCTCCAATGATGATCAATGGAGGGCAACATACAGAGAAACATTCACACACTTATTCACACCTCAAAAATTTTAATGTCATCAATTAACTTCACTCACTTACCAAATTTCTAGGAGCACCTGTACACATGCTTAAACATGCAATTATCCTTTATGTAATCATGTGGTAAGAAGGGTAAGGTAAAGCAAATATTATATACGCCCAGGTTACATCATACATCAATCAGTCGAAATAACTGTTAAACGATAACATTAATACCACCTAAGATTTAGGTTCCCCTTGTGCCACCAAATCAGTTCTGACCCCTCGAGGCATGACTCCACAAGACCAGTGCGCTGTTGTGTCTGGCACCTTAACATTAGCCGCAGATCCTTTAAACGCTTCTCGTTGCAAGGTTTGGATCAGCCTTGTTTGTCCAGCATATCTCATGGATGCTTGATCAGATTGAGATCTGTAGAATTTGAAAGCCGGGTCAACAACTCTTTGTCTGCTAAGCCTTATACACAGCAAGCTGTGATGCTTAAATGCTGTGATGCATGAATAAGCTTTTGTTGTTTATGTACCAGTTTACTGGTACAGTATATAATTGATAATCAATGTTGCTGAAATCACCAGGTAGGGGTGTTGGTGTTAAGGCTAGTTGGTGTAAGTCACACATGCAGATTAGTTAAATGCATAAATTTTCAAGTGTAGGGTGTTCCTGTTAAATAGCAATTGCAGGTATATTTGTAATTTTTTTTATGAAGCAATGTAAATGTTTTTATTATAAGCTATGAATATGAATTTCATATGATTTGTTTTTAAATGCAGTTTTAATGAAATAATTTAGAAATCTGGGTCTTTTGGGGGGGGGGGGGGCATTTGAATCCATTAATCTATCTACCAAAGTAATGCATTTTTTTTTTCAAAAACGTATTGATCAGAATCTGCTTGAAGAGTGGTGAAAATGTATTTAAAGTGTTGCATCATCCATAGTTACTTTCTATGACATAAACAGGACAATGTCCTATATAGAACAGGACAATCCTAGAGAGGCCTGTTAGCCGTCTGGCTGTAGTTATGTTACTATTACTTATTAAGTCAATTTTGTTTTATCTGAATTATTACACAAATCTGTTCAACAACAGCAGGTGCCGGGATAATAGTAAGCATAATAAGTGTGGAAACATTTGATTTGTCTGGCTTTTTAAAGATAGTCCTACTTCAGTGTTAGTGTAATCACTATGAGCTCTTTTCTGCGGCAGTGAGAAAGTCAAGTATACCGATAGCACAACACCTCAGTATCACAGCTGGGTTATCAGATTAGTCTTTATCAAATTTGGACTGAAGTCATTAAACAGCGCGAGCATTGCATGTGGAAAACCTGATAACCACAAAGGAAATCAAAATCAAAATAGTTTCCTATTGCACTGTGACTTTTCAGAAAGGCACTCTGATTCTAATAATCACTAGCCTCAAGTGTGCATTGTTGCTTTGTTTGCAAGCGAGTTAGATCATCTTTGATCCGAATGCCAAGCTCAATAGGCAAAAAGGAACGAAAAATAACATCTGGTTTATATTCTTGACTTGTACAAGCATCATATCTAGCTAAAGGACAAAGAACCAGAAAAAAACTCACATGACAGCCGGTTTATTAATAATAAAGTAGATATGCATGTATCCACAGTATAAACATATAAACAGAATGAATCAAAATTAGTAGTAGGTAAAGAATAAAGCCTAGAAATGAACATGATTTCTGAACCAAAAACAGGTGGATATTTACATTAGAAACTTGTTTTTTGTTCTGCAGTCCATTTTTTACCTGCTAACAATATTCATTTCTAATGTGAAGGGGGGGAGGGGAGGGGGGGATTTACACAAGTTCAACCCTACCTGCATATTAATTCATATCGTTTGTGTGATTAAATATTTGAAACTGTCTGCAAAACTAGGCACTATTAACTTTTTCATAAAACATTCATTCCAATTGTCAAACTGCCATCGGCAAAAAACACTTAGAGAGGTATGTCAATATTAAATCACTTTATAAATTACAGCTGGAGTGCCTTTGCATGCTAATACATGCAAAAAGAACAGAAACAAATTACTACCTATTTGGATCGTTGATTGTATTTCATTTTTCACTTAGGGCCCAATAAACATTTTTCAGAGCATGTAGATGAATGTGATTTAGCCAAAACTATTGTTAAACAAGTTCTCCAATATAAAAGCTATACACAAATGTGTGTGTGTGTGTGTGTGTGTGTGTGTGTGTGTGTGTGTGTGTGTGTGTGTGTGTGTGTGTGTGTGTGTGTGTGTGAGTAAACCGATAAGCAATAACATTATCACGCAAAACATTAAGCCCAGTCTTGTGTAGGTTCCCTTGTGCAGCTCTGGCCCTTAGGGCATGACTCCACAAGTGGCACCGGGATGTGGGCAGGGGATCCTTTGGGTGCTTTGTGGGGGGGTGGGGGGTGTCTGGATTGTCCGGCCCAACACATAAGTGATTGGAATAGAATTTGGACAGTTTGGAGGCAGGGTGGACGGCCTTAAGCTCTTTGCCTGCTATGGCCCGTGTGTGACGGCTGGATGTTATGTATTGTGGCGATGCTTTTTCTTTTTTGGTTTTTAAGCAATTTTTGCTGCATTTCTGTGGGATTTATAGATCAGATGAGCCTTGGGTGCCCATATATATGTATTTATTTATGATTATATACATATACAATGTGTGTATATATATATATATATATATATATATATATATCCTTAGTACTAACTTTTATTTATATCAGCCGCATTTAATTTTCTTCCCATAGTGCATATTTTAAACGTGACTAATTTTAAGACCAACATTACAAACTTAAAAAGAATGCTAAAATGTACAAGACTCGTCCAAACCCGACCCCTCCTGAATCATCCAAATCCCAGCATGTCGAAATTATAACTCTGCAAACCTGCACCTAAATATGCATCCAAGTCTAAAATGTTCAATTTGAATTCTCAAAGTTAGCACTAATGTTAGATTTAGAGCATCCCTGACCATGAAAGTGAAGAGCACCTATAAACTGGGGTGAGGTGCGGGCACGTTCCCCTGCCAGAGTTTAAGTGCCACCTCGTGTAATTTCATTTTCACAAGCAATAACCCCAGGTCACTTTTAAAGCTTGGTGACTTTGATATACCTAAGACTCTTTCCATATGCATGATGGGCCTGTGTGCTGTGACACGGCGGCTGTTAACATATGCCAGTGAGTAGCACGACGAAGGCTGGGGTGCCTGCAGCCCCTCTTTCCCTCACATCGTTAAAGACTCAGCTAGAGAGAGAGAGAGAGGGAGTAAGGGGGAAAGTGAGAGAGAGGGGTGAAATGGCAGCCCTGGGGCAGACAAGCTGTCTCCAAGCAGCCTCTGATAAGCGGCCTGCTTGCCTTTTACATATACGCATCCATAAGACGGTAGTGGAATATGCCACAGACACCTGGCAGGGACCAAGCTTGCAACGCTGATACGTAGAGTGCTTTAAGCAAAGGTCTCCGTTGAGCCGTGGAGGTCCCTAACACTCAGATAAACCAAGAGGGGCAGGACTTCATCGGGAAATGCCTGACTGGAAATTATATATGTAAATATCATAGTAAATGCTGGCATGTCATGACGAGGTTGTTTAGCCGCAGGCCTTTCTGAAAAGCTGGTTGCAGGATTAGCCTGGACAGTGTAAAAAATTATAATAAAATAAATAAAAAACATGGTTTAATCAGAATTGGAAAAAGCTGAAAGTAGTTTCTATGTGGTATATTCATGATTTTATTCCACCACTCACGATTTTACCATTTACAGATACCCCGACAAAAAGCAGGCAGATAAAACCAGAGAATGTTTGAAGTGTGTGTTTATGGGCAGCATCAAACTTCCGGGCATGTGCCAGAGGTCCAGCTGGTTAGTTAAAGTGTCTTACATAAAAACAAGGCATTAACCTGGGGCTGGATGTGACTCTGTGGCATATTCAGTCCATGTTAATAATCTGAGGGATTCCAACCTCACCAAAATCCCTGTACACATGTAGGTCATCTCATTGTGCTCAGATATGTCCTGACATTTAGCTAAAGCATGGGATGGCTCTCTACATGCTGCTGGGATGCATTACCATGGCAATAAGAAAGACTACGTAAAGATGAGACTGATGGGATTTGGGCAACTCTGTTTATCTCATAATCACAATTTTTTTCAAATACAATGTTTCTGAGTCATACACAGTTTAAGCACTGATCGTGCACACATGGTGTTTGTTATTGATCTTGTCTCCATATTTTTGGAATTATTGCTCTAATAATAATAATATTATTATTACTATTATTATAATAACAAAGCAATAAGCACTAATTACTAGAATTCAGTTGTGTTGCACTATTATAAGATCTATGCCTGATCTTGCTTGCTTACTTCCTTCTCTCTCTCTCTATTTATCTCAGGGTACAGTATCAGCAATTACCATTTGACCAACATCCAGTCCTTGCTGGGACTTTAAGGTCCCTCAGAAAATAATTCCATAACACCAAAATGTGGATCAGAGCATATGTCTGGAGCAATAATAACAAAGCGTAATTGCTGTCAGGAGAGATGCACCCTGCTTCGCACACACCTTAATGGCGTTCTGGGGAAAGGCTTCATGTCCGGGCAGCACGTATATTATATCTCTGACAGCCCGCATTGCTCATTGGTGTGCCGTTTTTTAACCAAAGCAAATTAATAACCTCAAGCAGCACCTGTTGTGGTGCAGCATTAGAAATTAATGGCGAGGTGGGGGGAGACTCGTTGTCAAAAAGACCGCCTTGATAGCACTATCCGAATATTGTTTAGTCAGAGAAATGTGGACCCAAATGAGCACTAACAATTCCCTATACCTCCATCAACATGGCTCAATGAGCCATAAAATAGTTTGAGACACACAACCAAGGCATTTCCTATTGAGGATTCTCATCAAAAATAAACGTGACCTCTGGGTGTGTACATATGCAAACCTGCAATACATTGCAAACACAGGACAAGTCATGGAGACTAAATACTTTTAACACAGTAAACACTGTTTACTCGCATCCTTCTTGAGTACGATGTTTTAGAAAGGTCAGGTTTCTACCAATGCATGATGATTGATCACATTTTTTGGATGGAGGAAAGGACAACCCTTCACACCACATTGAGCTCTAAATTAAAACACAACAAGTTTTCATGGCTTCAGCATGATAGACATGTTGAGACACGCGTCAGACAGAACCCCTCCTGCACACATTTACCCCGACCCTGTCCTAAACACAGTCCTATTCATACGCGATGGGATTTGTGGCTCCTTGGGTGACCTTCCTCCCACTCTACCGGCCTGCCTCTAATTAGGCGATGCATCTGATCATCATTAACAGCTCTGAGATAATGAATCACTTGCTCCTCTCTCTCGGTTAATTCGCTATAACCAAGCGGCTAATGGCTGTCAACGCTGACTGATCACACTGATTGTGGTGACTTCTAATTGCAACAAAACAATTAAAAAAGCACCTCGCTTAGTTATGCGTCCCACACACACACACACACACACACACACACACACAAAAAAAAAAAAAAAAATATATATATATATATATATATATATATATATATATATATATATATAGATAATGTATAGAAAAGTAGGAAACAGGAGAGGGGAAAACAAGACGAGCGACACCAGCTTCGTATAAAACAGGCAACATTATAGAGGAGAGGCGACCTGTATGAATAGTGCTCATCCTCGTATGGGAAACAACAGCACTGTTGCGTCCTCCGCACACAATTCCAGAGATCTCTCGCTCCCCGCCACTGCACCCAGAGCCTCGTCATAAAGCGCAACATCTAATTGGAGTGCAATTACCTAATCACAATTGACAATTAAACAAAGAGAAATTGGTACCTAGAATGACTACCTCTGCAATTACACATTAAGTGCGAGGTATAAATTGAGTTTCGCACATGGCCTAGCATAATTGTGTGTTTGTGTGCGTGAGAGGCAAAAGCCTCTCAAATTATTCCTGCAACCACACTGACGTTAGCCCTTATTTACGCACAGGAATTCCGTCTTTTCGGCAAGTCTCTGCATTCTTCCCAAAGTTAAACAGCAAACCTCTAGGCCCTAGCCTTCAGCCCATTCCTATGCTAATAAACAGCCTTACCCTGCCCAGCCTGGCCCCGTGTTTGTTTATTTTGCTGAGTGAGCAGTGGATAGCCGAGGGCTAGCCGAGAAAAGAGTGGAGTGGGATTCGAAGGAGGGGAGAAGAGAGGAGCCAAGGAGGGATGAAGTGCAGGAAATGGGTGTGAGATTAGACCGTCTGATTGGGTTAACAGGCCATACCTCAGAGCTAGCATAAAGATCGCGGTCCTCCAAGTCATTAGAGTCCTCGTGTCTCTCAGTGGCCAGAACCTGGGCTTTGATGGTGTCCAGTGTGCGCAGCATCCAACCGTGCTGCCGGCGGATCTGCCTCTGAAGCTCCTGCCACTGGTGTGCAATCATCTGGAGCATGTCCCGGAGGCCTGCATGTACACACACACACACACATGTTATATTCCCATTAATACACACATACACAAGCTCATTTCCAGAGGGATGTGAAGATAATGAATTCATCCACAGACTACATTTATGTATTCGCATTATCTTCAAATTTGTACACCTATACATACATTTACAGAAAACAACATTGTGTCTATACACATCCATAAAATATAACCCAGTGTGGCAGTGTGGTGAATCCCTGATCATCAGTCCAGAGGTCCAGCAAGTCCCCCCCTACACATACACACACACACACACGTGTCTCCCACTAGTCGCCTTTCTTTAACGAGTCTTTAATGTGCTGTGATTCCTCCATTCATCATGCCTCCCATTTAAGCACCACCCCTACACACATTCCCTCATCTCCACCACAGCAAGTGCAACCACATCGCCACTAATAATACTCCAAACATTAGCCTAATCACTACCATCAGCATCTTCATCATATAAAAAGTGGTTTGATGTAGTCAAAGAATGGTAGTTTGATAGTTTCGTGTCAATTTTAATGTCTCTTTTTAGAGGAACTAATCCGAAGAAGAGAACTACTGAGGCTTTTACTTTTCTGTCACTTAGTAGAGTAAATCAACACTGATATATATTTTGTAATATATTTTCAGCTCATTCTTTTAAATGAATGCATGAAAACATGCTGTATGGGAAACTGTGTATGGTTTTAAAAATGGAAACGCATTCACATCTTCTTCATTTCATTTTAAAATTATTATTTAAAGTTTACATTTTTTTCTGTTTAATTAATTTTTTCCTGTCCCAATCCCCATATTTGCATCATGGTTTCCATGGTAACCTGTTGTTTAAAATTATATTGTAGAAACTTGATATTTGATTATGAACCAGTTCCTGGTGTGTTTTTTCCTTTGTTTGGAATGATTTGATCCCATGCAACTCTGGCTTTAATACTAAACCTACTACAACAACTAATACTACAAATCTAAGTTTGGTTTATCAGCTTGGATTATAATCTAGTTTTGTCTATTGTCCGTTGCTTTTTGGATTTGTACTTGGACATTTAGTTTCCCAGACAACTACACACACTCCATCATGTTAATCAATCACTTAATTTTTTTAATTATCTTTATATTTTTTTGTAAGTTTGTTTTTCAATTAACAAAATAGTGTTTTTGTAGCTTTTGTTGGAATTTTCATCAACTGTAATAGTCTTGGCTAATATAAGAGTATGAGTTCTGCATTAATTCCTGTGCACGCAGAGCCATTTCTAGAGACTCGACTCCTGCCATTGCCACAGTCTGCTCTCTCCAAATCCTGCTCCAGGTAATTAAAAACACACACATGAGGAGCAGGAGTGCCGCAATGCTCTGCGTGCATGAGGAGTTTTTGTCTATTGAGTGTAGCACCATGCCACCTCGCGCACCTGCCGAAAGCTTGGATTTGCTGAGTTGCTAGGAAACCAGGTATTAGGGGCCGGGGTGGAGTGTTGGGAGGAGATTTACTTATAATGGCAAAGTCTAATATATACACTGAGAGGATGCTCCAAGCCAAAGGAGATTAGATGTATAGGTATGTGTGTGTGTGTGTGTGTGTGTGTGTGTGTTTAAGAGATTGGTATAAGGGAGCTGGTGTGGCATGCTCTGATGGGCACGGTAAGAATAGTCCTGCTCCGGGCGGCCATCTGCATATTTAATAGTGTCTGGCTTAACCAGATGACAGGAGGTCAGCTTAGTGGATTTGTACATTTGCGCAACACTCTGCCAGACGCTTCAGGGAAATAATTATAGAAAGAGAAAGAGAATGCAAGAAAGATTGAGGGAGAGAAAACAGAGCTGGGCAAGAGGAAGATGTGAGAGCGGGTCTAGTAGGTGGCCTTTGACTTTGGCTCCCGCTGTTCTTAATTCCAGTTCTCTTCATACAGAGGACTGCACTATTGCGTCTGCTCACATTCCATTCGCTGCTTTATCCCACAACTCAATTCAGCCAGGCGCGCTCGGAATGGATGTGAAAAGGCAAGTATGCAGTGGTAGCGGTGGCTGCGAAGCGGTTATTTGAGGATTTATAAATTCTGAAGGTCACTATGTTAATATAAACATTAATAATAAATGTGCAGCTTGCCGGTGCGCTACCTGATTTGTGGCAGGTGATGAGTTCCAGCAGTTGCCTCCCCTCCTCCAGTAGACTGTCTTTTAGCGCACAGTGACTGTCCACGTTCAGCTTGAAGCTCTGCACACAAGACACACACCCAAGAACAGAAACACACACACATGGCATGAGATCTCCATGCAGAGAAATATCCTCACACTCAGTTTATCTCTCACACATTTTCTCATGCTTTCACACACTCCCCGTGTCTCTCATTCACACGTGCACAAAGCCACATATGCATGTGAGATAATCTGAATTTTTTTCTCTTTAACTCAAATAGTCCTCCATACAATTGTCAGAATCTCTCTCTCTCTCTCTTTCTCTCTTCCCCACAAATACACACCCCATCAGCAGCACTGTCTCCTTTCATCTTGATTCATCTGCACTCTTGAAACAAATGCTCATAAGTCACATTAGGGGCCTTTGTGCAATTGCTGAAAATGCGCATAATCTCTTGACACACTGGCTTCACACAACCTCTAAAGATCCTTCACACACTCCCAGACCTCAAACACACATTATTCATAAAGCGCCGTGCCTCTGTGCATTGGAGCCTCTATTCTCCTTCTCCGCGTATTTGTCTGAGTCAACCCTGCTATCTGTGGCGTGCTGAATTATTAACAAATGACAGACGTCCCTCTAATACATCATCCATGGCATAAACTAATATTCAAATGACATTATAAAACTGAAGCCATTTCTCCCACAGATGTGCCCTCCAGAAAATGACCTCAGAAGCCCACTCCATTCAGCAAGGGAGAAACTGTTCTACTCTTTCTTCTCTTTCATTCTTCCTTCCTGTCTTTCTAAAGAGTGATACAATAGTGTACCATCCTTCCTGGCTCAAAGGATCCATCAGACGTGTGTCCCATAACTCTCGGGCGTGTGCGCTTCCCCCGAGCGCCTGTCCATTTATTCTGATGTCTCTATTTCAACTACTACACTCTCTTTTCCCCTGCTTTCCCAAATCCTCTATACACACATACACACGCACCTCCTTGCTGCCTCTCTCGGTGGGTGCCACTGCCGTGGCGCAAACTTTCATGTTGATTGGTTTTGATAATACCCAACAGAGGGCTCTCCACTCGCTAAGTGTAATCAAAGTGTAGAGAGCATTATCCCGGCTCCTGGAGGAGAGGTGGGGGGGAGAGTGCTGTGTGGTTGAAGATGTGAAGCAAGGGTGGAGGGTGTGGAGGGAGAAGCGATCCCATGAGGCGGCCTGCAGTGAGCCGCCTAGGGCCATCTTCCCCTTCCATTCTCATCTCCTCACATCTCTCCCAACCCTGTTTCACACCATTACCGGCTGGTCTGATCTGACTGGTCCTGCCGGGAGAGCCCGGAGCTGCCACTGGCTATCTGAGCATCCCTCTATCTTTTCCTCTGCCTCTGTCTAGAGGAGAGACCTCTTTGTCTGTGCCCATCTCTCTGACAATATCCATGTTCACCAGTGTTCTGCATGCAGCTCTACCATGCAGCCTTCATTCCTGTACATCAAAATGTCAACTGGCAGGTATAATGAATAATTTCTCCCTTCCTAGGAAATCACTCTGTCTATATGCATGACTATCTGTTTAGGCTTAGGTATACAGTACATCAAGTCTCTACACCTACATGAACATTAAACTAACATGTAATTGGAATTTTATAGATAAACAAACTACCTTCCCCTCAACGATGGACAATGTGCTTCCTCTCCAAATGTGGATGCAGGACGCAGTGGTTACTCGCACAAGCCAGGACATTTTAGACCAAAATCTCTTCCTGACATGGCAGAAGACCAGACATAGACCTTTTCTTTATCCTGTTTACTTAGCAGTAACTGCTTCAAACTAAAATCTTTAATATTCCATGAATGTGGCTCCCAAGAGCATTGGCTCTATTGTCAGGAGAACACAAGAGACATCTATATGGCGTGGAGTCTAAGAGAGCAAAATTGGCTCAGCTTTTGGCTAGGAGCGATGGTGTATTCTCTTTTCCCTGTCAATCATAATATACTGTATTAACATTCACCAATCATGGTCACCTTTGAGCTCAGGGATGCGGTCGAGGGCAGTTAGTGTACTTTGTACATTAGTGTTCAAACAAAGAATGTTCTTTGCTTTTTGACCTTTTTTACTTTTTTGTATTAGCCTGGGTTGAAATAAGTGAATTAGATATTTCCCCCAATGTAACCTCACATAGGAAGACGTCCTGTCCCGGCTTCATATTCATTTACATAAACACTGAAACAATGCGTTTGGAAGAGGAGTGAAACTGAGGAGTATTTTGTCTAGAACATTAAGGAGCACACTTTGGAGGAGCTCTGAGATCCATGTTATCTTGTTAAAACCATAGTAAAATATAAAACATTGAATGTGTGATTCTATTTAAAAAATAAAAATAAATCTAATATATACAATAGCAACACATCTTAAATTATGTTGACTATTCATTCATCGTCTTTGCTGCTTATCCTGCGCAAGTTTAAGTGCCCAAGCAGAGTACTCATGGAATAAGGTGTCGACACAGTGCAGGGCACAAGCACACACATACACTCGGATACTCGGATATCATGGGCACTTTGGAAACGTCAATCAGTCTACTCCACATGTCTTTCCTCTGTAGAAGGAAACCAGAGTACCCAAAAGAAACCTACCAAGCACAAGAAGAACATGCAAACAGCACCTTCAACCCTGGACCTCATGCCACCCCAATGTTAAAAATGTCTTCTTAAATGATCTAAAAACAAGTAGTGTTAATCTTTTATTATTCTCTTATAACCATACATAACCAACTCTTAAAAATTCTATTAGTACAGCGATACATTTTATCACTGCTAATGCTTTTGGTGTTCAATCAACTCTTTAAATTTATTAAAACAGGATAACTGTTTTTGTCTTAACAAAACAGTACTAGTTAGAGCCTGTTGTATGTAGAGAAAAAAAAAAAGATGTGACTTCATCCCAAAAGCTTTAAACATTCTCAAAGGGGCTCTAAATGAATATGAATTGCAGATATGCTAAATGAGCTGTCCAATACTTTAAGCTGCCCAGGTGTAGGCTGCAAGATGAGAAGGTTAAGGACGGCAGTGGGTTCTGATGCGGAGATGGAGTGAGGAGGATATGCTGGTGATGGATCAGCACACATGCACATCTATCACTGATGACAGACAAGAGCAAGTGTGAAGAACGCTTATTTATGGCTCAGAATACCGACTGGATTGATATCCTTTACAGACCTAAACGCCTTAAAAATGAGTAAACAAATAAACAAAAGCCATAAGAACCAGATATCTGTCATTGACTGAATGCCTTTTAAAAAATCGCGCACCACTATGTGAATGCTAACACAACCGTTCAGTCCGTGTGTGAAGGATCTTCTGTGCTATCATACATTAATTGGAGGATTAGAAAATAAGAATAATAAAATCAAATGCTTTCAAAATCATATTAAAATCTTATTTAAAAAAAAAAATTATGGTTGACTGTCATTCCCATGCACATCATCTTACTATGACTTCAGCTTATAGTTGTGCTCAGAAGTTTGCATACTGTACCTGGGAGGAATTTTCAAGGTGTGTACATGAGTGAGAATGCAAAACAAATTTATTTTATTTCTTACACGACTCAAGTTCAAATGTAAGGCACAAAAGAATGTCGTGATCAAACAAATAATTCCTGTTCAAAAAGCATTCTTTTAGTTCTTTATATCATGTATTGCGCCCTTTAGCATCAATAATGGAATACAAAGAAAATATGAGATCCTTAATTCTCTCAGGGGGCTATAGCTGCCCATTCTTTCTTGGCAAAATATATCCAGTTCCTGTAAATATTTTGGTTGTCTTGCATGAACCACACGTTTGAGATCTCCCCAAAGTGGCTCGATGATATTGAGGTCAGGAGACTTCACATTTCCACCGTAGCCATTAAAGGGTCAACTTGGCCTTGTGCTTTGGATCACTGTCATGTTGGAACACCCAAGAGCGTCCCATGTGCAGCTTTTGTGCCTTAGAATGCAAATTGTCTGCCAGCATTTTTTGATAACATGCTGCATTTATTTGCCAATCAATTTCCTCATGCCACTGGCGCTCACCCAGCCCCAGAACATAAGAGATCCACCATTATGCTTTACAGTGGGGATGGTGTATTTTTCACCGTAGGCCTTGTTGACTCCTCTGTGACTATAAAGTTCAATTTTGGTCTCATCGCTCCAAATGACTCTGCTCTGGAAGCTGTGAGGCTTGTCTACGTACGTGATGTCTGGTTACTGCAAGGCTTTCTCCTGGCAACTCGACCATGCAGGTCATTTGTGTTCAAGTAGTTCCTTGTTGTACTCCTTGAAACAAGTTTTTTTTCCAGAGCATTCTGTGTTTCTCTCGAAGATATTTGTGGGTTTTTCTTTGCATCCCGAACAATTCTTCTGGCAGTAGTGGGTGAAATCTTTTTCGGTCTACCCGACTGTGGCTTAGTATCAACCGAGCCTATTATTTTTCACCTCTTTATTACAGTGTAAACAGTACCGACTGGCATTTTTAAGTGCTGAGATATCTTCTTATATGTTTCCTGCTTTATAAAGTTCAATTAACCTTATTACGCAGGTCCATTGGCAGTTCTTTTGTCTTCCCCGTGGTGCGGTATCCAGGCCAAGTCAGTGCATCACCTCATGAGCTCAATGACTATTTATACACAGATACTAAGTACAATAAGTCATAGGTGTGGAAACTTCCATTTGATAGTCATTTAAAAACATGGATGTCGCCTCCGAGTGGCGCAGTGGTAAAGCGCTCGCCCTATCATCCGGAGGTCGCTGGTTCGAACCCCGGGTGATGCTGTTTTCCTCTCACAGCCGGAGGCACAGAGAGAGCTGATTGGCCGAGCTCTCTCAGGGGGGAGGGATGAGAGGTACTTGCGCTCCCACATTAGTCACGGCGCTACAACCAATCAGGGGCGTCTGTGAGCTCGCGCACACGGAAGGAGCGGCTAGCGCTTTCCTCCGAGTGTGTTACTCCGCCCCTAACGGTGCGTGAGCGAGCAGTTCGAAAAGATGCGGTCGGCTCGCGTCACGTGGTTCGGAGGAAACACGGGATAGCTTTCGTCCTCCCGACTGAGTGGTTGTAGTAGCCTTGATGTGTGTGGGAGCCCCCTAGTGACGGGGAGTAATTGGCCACGACTAGATTGGGGAGAAAATCGGGGAAAAAAGAATTGGACAGGACTAAATTTATAAAAAAAAAAAAAAAAAAAAAAAAAAAACATGGATGTCAACCTGTATGTGTACAATGTGGCCAAACATTCTAGGATATGTCAACGTTTGATCAGTGTCGTTTGGGTGATCTTAAACAATTTATTTCAGGGTATGCAAACTTTTGAGAATGACTATATAATAAATATTGTGCATATATACTCATCAGCCACTTCGGGTACACCTTGGCAGTACTGGTTTGTACCCCATCGTGCCTTTAGAACTGCCTTAATTCCTCATGTCATATATTCAACAAGCTGCTGGAAGTATTCCTTAAAGATTTTGGTCCATATTGACATGATACCATCACGCAGTTGCTGCAGATTTGTCGGCTGCACATCCATAATGTGAATCTCCTGTTCAACAACTATTGGATTGAGATCTGGTGACTGTGAAGGTCATTTGAAAACAATAAATTTATTGTCATGTTTAAAGAAACCAATTTGAGGTGATTTGATCTTTGTGACATGGCACTTTATTTTTTGGTCTTAGAGGGATGTCTAAATTTGGTGAGCCCAAGTGACTGCTTTTGGGTTTGACATGGTATGCTTTCAAGGATCCTCTTTACGGTACTTCGGTTGTAACAAGATGTCATTTGTGGAGTTACTGCACCAAACCAGTCTGGCCATTCTCGTCTGACCTCTGGCATCAACAAGGCATTTTCACCCAGAGAACTGCTTCTTACTGTATATGTTCTCTTTTTTAGACCACACTCTGTAAACCCTTGAGATGGGTGTTCGTGAAAATCTCTGCGGATCAACAGATTGAGAAATTCTCACACCAGCCCACATGGCACCAACAATTATGTCACATGGTTCCCAATTCTGATGCTCGGTTTGTACTTCAGCAGATCCTCTAAATGCACTGAATTGCTTCTATGTGACTGCCTGACCA
Source organism: Clarias gariepinus (assembly GCF_024256425.1). Lineage (NCBI taxonomy): Eukaryota > Metazoa > Chordata > Actinopteri > Siluriformes > Clariidae > Clarias > Clarias gariepinus. Next base: position 15,732,921 of record NC_071112.1, read on the forward strand.
GATATAAGCGTTAAAAAGCAGTTGAACAGGTGTACCTAATGAAGTGGCCAGTGAGTGTACACTGCACAGTGCATATTGCTATATTCTGAAAGCTTCACAAGAGAGGACAATTTCTTTGAATACATGGTCACATGCAAAGTGCCCTTGTTTGCTTTTTAACATCCCTTACCTTGACCACTCTAAGTCACAGAGGAAATATAATCTGCATAAATTTCCCATGCGAAACTGAGACCTTCTCCCGTGTCCTAGAGTGTGTGTTTGGTGTGTATATATGCAATCAAACTGCTCGTTTGGCAGGAGCTTGGCATTTGAGGCGTGTTTTGTTGTGCCGTGTTGTTGTCGGTAAGTGTTTTGTTGTGTTGGAATTGTTTGCAGGAGCAGGTAGGCAGCTCCGCTCACACAGTCTGACTCTCCTGCTCAGCCCTGACAGCAGGGCAGCTGGGTTATCGCTGACGTGACACCAATAGATGTGCTAAAGCAACCACCGGACCACGAGCTTCCCCTCTTGCCTAATCCTCAAATTACATTAACTATATATATATATATATATATACAGAGAAAGAGAGAGCAGGAGAGGGTGTGTGAGTATGTCTAAACCTGTGAAGGGCTGTGATAGATAGAGGCAAGGGGATGCTATTTCCTAAGTGTCTGGGGACCACTGGGATGTGTGTTGTGGTGCAGCATGGTGTTTGATGGTATTTAAGTGTAGATTCTATGTTGAAGCAAGCAAAGCTGACTGTTTTTATGGGTTTGGGAACTTTCATGACCAAAGGCGTGATTGGAAACATAGCTCAAGCCAGGGCAAATATAAAAGAAAGATTGCATTGGAATTCATTCATTATTATCGTATTGTTATAATAAAAATTATACCCTGTAAAGATGTCTATTTTAAGGATGTTTTGTCTTTCTGATATGATAAATCAATCCAATCAAATCTCTCCTCACAAATCAGCTCCTCTCTTTCCCTTTAAAAACCTTTGCTGTGTGTGTGTGGAGGGGGCGGGGTGTCTGCAGTGTAGCACAGTACCATTTTTGTAATGACGTATGCTTAGATTTCATTTACAGATTTTATATAAATTTTCAGAAGTAGATTTAACCAGTGACAGGACTTATAGAAAAAGATCTCTTCTTTCTCCATTACTAGATTTGATGTCAATTCTTAAATGGTAGTGTACTATAATAAACTCAGCAGACTGGAAGATTTATTTTATATGCCAAATGTCCACAACATAAGACCTGTAAGACATTATAATGTGTAATAGCTTGTACATACTGTATGCTGTATTTGAAACCATTTATTAACTATAGTAATAATTTGTAATAAACTTTATTATACTTTTAAACTAAATGCTGCATATTAATTGTGTCTGACTACATTACGGGCAACTGGTGATGTTTTCAGGTGTTTGAAAGTTGGGTTTCTTTGCTAGTCGTGATCTTTAAGTCAGTTTTAAAATCTTTTGAAAGTGGCTCTCAAAGTGAAGCATCAGTCAAGAGCAAGTCACTGTGAAAATGCTGCACAGGTCAAGTTTTGCTAATTTGAATAAGATTGTTATTGGTATCCTAACAACACTGATACTCAGGACAATTATGGAAAACATGGATTTCTTTAAAATAGTATATTTTTTCTAAATGAATTTAGATTTCTATGCAGTTTCTATTTAGTTTACTGTACAAGCACATGAAAAAATACAACATAATGGACCTGATGGGTTTTAGACTGCATTTCACAACTGGTATGGATTTAAGTACTGGATAAAGCAGAAGCTCAAAATACTTCATAAAAGCTTTTACTGTGTACTGACCTTTGGTAAGGTTGTTAAGATTTGTTATGGAATAAAATAATTAGCTCTGTTTTCAAATATGTTTCCTTTCGTTCTTTTCATCTTCCAAGCTTTCATATTTATTTTATGAAATATGTTAGAGTGCTTTATTTTATTTTTCCATATTTTATTTTACAAGCTTTCACATTTTAAGTCAAAGTTTATGGGAAAAAAGTATCATTTTCCATGTCTGCTGATGTTGCTAATTCTACTGTAGTACTGAATTTAGTGAGACTGTTGCTAGAATTGGAAGTTTACGTTGCGAACACGTTGCAGACAAGCGGAGTTATACAAACAGTAAAACATCCCATTGCTCCAATAGAAAATATAAGCACTGCTGGAACAGCGCGTGTCCAATCAAATTAGTGGACCAGAACTAACTGTTCTATAAATTGTGAACATCAACAAAACTGGGTTGTACGAAATAAAATAAAAAAAGACCAGAGATTACACTGATTAGACCCCCAGTACCTATATTGTATTTTTTTTTCAAGAAAATGGAATTAAATTGAAATGAACAGAAATGTATTTTTTTGGAACTGAAAAACATTACATAAAAAAGAATTAATTTTCTTTAATGTCCTTTCTGTTTGAATTGATTCTTTTTATTATATATTTTTTGTTTTATGTCTTTATTATATAACATGCACAATGTATTATATTATATTATATTATATTATATTTATTATATTATATTTATTATGTTATATTATCATTATAATTTAAGTATAGAATGCAAAATATGGCAGTTTATGGCAATTAATTAAGTTTAATGTTTTTTTATAGAGAACAATATTGTAACTTATACCCAAGAGTTCAGTATTATTATTGAAAAAATAATAAGTGTTGTCACTGAACAAGACTTTGTCTCATTTTCTAGCTAGGAGTGAGCGTGATGGTGGTACAGGGCGTTGTTGAACATTGAGCGTTGTTGGGCCAAAATCTTCCAGGGGTTTTTAATTTGGTTGATACTTATCAATGTATTCAGCCATTTGTCATCTGGTAGAGGCCACTCCCATCAAGATGCTTCATCATGGGCTAAAAGTGATCACTCACTCACTGTGATTAACGCACTTTTGGCACGAAAGAAAAAAATAACTAGGATCTTTTCTTATATTTATTCTGAATTATTAATGTCTCCATTTGTCAAATTCAGGTTATTGCTAAAATCCTTTTGATATTCCTAGGTGGTTCACCTAAGGATTATCTTTTCAATGTAGTCTATATACAACTGGTACAACAGAGTCTGATCGGGTCACACGCACTTGAGAACATGAGACACTCAACACAAGACTAATTCCCACCGGTGCAGAATTGTGATACCTACGGAAAAGAAGGAGTGATGTGAAAGTCACATAAATTCTGATCACACATCAGATCTGTATCGGATTTCAGTATCACATATGAAACCAGGATGAAGGAAGAAATAAAAAAGACGTAATCTGATTTTTGCTCTTCATACTGTAATATCCAGCAAAACAAAAGCATATGTGAAAACTTTGGATTTTGGCCACTTTTACCTGCAGCGTGAATGTATTTCAGTTTTCTTTACTTGACATAATATGGTCACCCTAGTTTTGTTCTGGTGGGAAGTGTTTATGCATGCGGCTGAAATTAGAAGTGTTTAGGCTTGTACAGGATACAGCATGATCAAAAAGATGTACTTGAATCTGAACTGAGCACATGGCCTTGAAATCTATCAATAGCCTAAAACATAATGTTTTTATTTTCCTTAAAATAAACACATTTGAATGTGTGTGTGTGTGTGTGTGTGTGTGTGTGTGTGTGTGTGTGTGTGTGTTCTCTGTAACTGGAAGCTCTTATCCCTGCTGCTCATTTGCCAACACAGTCTGCTGCGTCCCTCGTTAATGTGATTCAGGGACCTGGATCCACCATCAAGCTCAATCAATAGCCGTTTCATTTCACACCATCCCTCAATGCCTTATAAACACAGCCCTCCCTCTCCCCCTGCAGTCAACCCCAATGTTATAATTCTCCCATGGGTACCGGAAAGAGCTGTGCTACACACACACATATACACACACACACCATGTGGCAGCTGGACTATGAGTCAGACATTAAATCTGTTAAAAAAAAAACAAACTCTCGTCTCTACATCGATATGAAGGAATGCAGCCTTTCATAATAAAACTCAATGTGATGTTTCTCTTAGAAGAGTAAAAAGGGTGTGAGCGTGGTGATGAGTCTTTTCCACGCTCTGAAATCCGAAGCCTTTGCAATTTTTATAGTAGGTAATAACGGTTCAATATCAGCCTAGGCCTGGCCTTGTTCCGCTGATCCGTGTAGTAAATAAATGATCATGCGTGTATGAAAGAAGACATACTGTTTCAGACGGGAACGTTCCAGTGTGTCGGCATGGCTAATCAAGTATGTGCGTGTGCTAGACTCACAAGGTGCGTTTCCAGGTAATGACTGAGGTTGTCGATATCGGCTTGTGGTGGCGTCCAGTTCTCTGTGTTCTCCAGCGCTTCCCTCAGCCAGAAGATAAACTCATCCAGCTTGGAGACGAAGCCCTGAAAGTGGCCAACAAACAAGACAGAAACAAAGACAAAAATAAATAAACATTTTGCAATTAGGTATCTCCAAGACCTAAAAATATCTCAGATATTTACATAATTTATATTTATAGAATTTTTACGGACATCTACAGTAAGAGCACTTTGAAAGTTTTTTTTTTTGTTAATATGGACACAGGACCTTCCGAGCAGCAGATAAGTATGATTTAAATCAGATATAATTTCTATGCATAAACTGTAATTCCTGTCCTTGACCAACATGCAAGTGTGAGTGACCATAAAGGACAAAGAAGAAAATATCAGAATTCTCCAGATTTCTAAATTGAAATCCAGCCATGAGATGTCAGCGAAACTGCACATATGCTTGATGATGATCGCTGACGTGACCCCATTTTAAATTTCACTTTTGGATATCGTTGATAAAGTCTGAGGTATGAAGTTATGGAGCATTTGTGAGCTTTAATCTAACGTGGACAGTGCTTAGCGGCATGTCATTCAGCACTTGTCCTTGATGTGCTCGAGCTGTTGAAGGAAAAACACGGTCGCGTTGTTCCGATGTGTGACCACTGCCATCTTTTGGTCCTCTCTAAAACTGCATCTGCTATCAAGAATAATTATCATTCCTTATATTCATTTGCTCTCAGATCAAGCCCGGGGATGACCAGAGGGAGAAGATGGTGAGAGAGAAACACAGTCCTCTAATTATAGTGAAATGCATGCACTTATACATCACAGTCCTCTGGAGCCATATTCTAATGCCATAAACCTGAACAGATCAAATGGCACTTTGTAATATATCTAATGAACTATATACCCAACCACCCCCTAGGCTTTATCCAAGAATATCACTCCCTTTTCGCTATAGCAGCTCATTACCTAACATTGGAGAAAATCAAAGATATTGATACAAATGACCTCTCCACACGTCGGCTAAGAAAGCTATAATTCATTGAATATTTCGCCTCGACTTCTGAAGGAGAACAGCTTTGAAGTGGGCAAGACTGCCTCTGTTTTTAAAGCTAAGTGCTAAAGAGAGAAAGAGAGTGGAGAAAGAGAGAGAGAGAGAGAGAGAGAGAGAGAGAGAGACAGATTGAACAAGAATATGAGAAAGATGACGAGATGGTGTTCTGATCACGGACTAGGCAGCGTGAGTACTTGTATCTGCTTAACAGCTCTCTTGCAAAGCTACATATGTTGTACAAACACAATCTAATAACTTAGACTGGACAACTCATGGCCCGAAAAAGAATCATAAGAAACTGCCCCCAACAAATGAAGTTGTTAGAGTGGCAGAGCTGTCTGAAGTTTCTCTCTATCACTGTGTATTTGAATCCCAATAAATCTACATTCCTGGCTAATAGAGTATAATCAAGCGATCAGCGTGACTCCAACTGTAGGGTTCTGTGAGTTAATGTTTACTGAATGTGACAGTTAGTGTTTTCTCCTCTAAGCACTTTCAGCTGCCCTGTGGCATTTACATGAGCAGCAGTATGAGAAGATGAGCTGCCTAGAAATTGAGCATGACGATATTCAAGGTAAAAATGAAACAGAATGTAACTGCAGATTTTAGACACTGATTCAAATTAATAATTAGAGAAAACTACATGAAATATGCTTTAAGATTTTGTTCTCATCTAGGAAGTCCTTTATAGAGTCCGACGTACATATTTATACAAATGTTTAAATCTATATATTATCTATGTCACTTATCCTGTGTGAGGTCACATGTGGCCTAGAGTCTATACCGGGAAACAAGCCAGGGTGCAAGCACAGTGTTGCCAGCACATCACAGGGCACACACAGATACAAAACCAGAGTACACTGAGGAAACCTAGCATGCATGCAAACTTTACTAAATGAGAATTAAAGCCCTAATCCTGGAGGTGTGAGGTGGCAGTGCTAACCACTAAATCACTTAGCCACCCCAAAGATGAGATAAGTCTAGCATCTAGAGGGAAACATTTTTTTTTTGAGAAAACCCTCAAATATTTAGTAGCCTTTGGAAAGAATCATCAGGAAAATCAATAAAATGCATAAAGACAGACAGACAGACGGACGGACGGACAGACAGACAGACAGACAGACAGACAGACAGATAGCTAGATAGAGAGATAGATAGACATCCTCACAGACACAAACACACAATCACACATTCTAGATAGACAGACAGAGTGCATGTAGACTGTGGACATAGTTGCGCTTACTGAAAACCCCATCCCCCCTTTGCTGTTATAATAACCTCCACTCCCACAGGAAGGCATTGTACTAGGTTTTGGAGCATGGCTGTGGGGATTTGCTCTTTCCGCCACAAGAGCATTACCGAGGTCAAGCGCTGATGTCGGGGTGAGGATGCCTGGTTCGCGGTTTGCGCTACAGTTCATCCCGAAGGTGCTCAGTAAGGTTGAGGTCAGATCTCTGTGCAGGGCTCTTGTGTACTTCCACTCCATGAATGAACGGGTGTCATGTAATCTTTGAAACACATTAACCTGGCTGCTCTGTTAATCACATTCCATCCGCTATTTATGGGTGTTTTTAAGGCGCTGCAAGTGTGGGAGCCGCTTCAGGAAATGGTTTTTACTTTGTGAAAGTTGTTTCATGAATGTTTCTGTTAGCATTTCCAGTTTTTTTAAGTCTTTCTAATTTCTAATGCTACAACAAACTCTGACAGCATAACAAAATGCCATTGAGAACCATGGCCCACAGAATAACGACTGCTGGTGTAGATAGAGGGAGTATAGGGCCATCAGGTTTCCATCTCGACACCTGAGCAGTAGGGGTGAAGACCTTGTTTAAGGGCCCAAAAGTTAAGCAGTACTGGGGCTTGAACCAGGGACCTTCTGACCAGCAGTCCAACACCTTAACCACCAAGCTACCCCTACCCTGCCAGTACAGATAGAGATATTACAAACAAGGCACATCCATAGTACAAGAGTCAATAGAGATCAAATGGTTTTGCTGGTACTTTGTATATGTCTTCTTGTCATCTTTCTCTACATGAAAAAGTCTCAGAGCAGATGAATATGTAGCCTCCGGTCACTGTGTTAACAGAGAGTCTATTACAAAAAGATGAAGACGAAAGGAATATCCAATTTATTGCCTTGGAAAGGGAAAAAAAGTGTACAGCAAAGGAAAGAGAAGAAATATATCAGGTTAGATGGACAGAAATGAAAGAGATGGTGAGAGGAAAAGAGCGAGACAGGGAGATGGAGAGGAGGTTGGTCAGAAGCGTCACACTTGACTAAGCCCCCGAGACTCCCCCCAGCAAAGGCTTCAGCTGCCAGCTGTCTGTTGCCGAAAGGATGAAGTCATCTCCAGGGGCCACATGCTAATGTAATCAATCACTTCCCCCCGTGACACGCATCATCTCAGGTGGATGCGGCTGCCTGCCTCAGCCTGGCCCAGTCATCCTCACAGACACAAACACACAATCACACATTCCCTCCTATTCTTTCCTCTATTTCTTTTTTTCTTTCTCGCAACACGAAAAAGACGAGCCAGAGTCATTCATTTTATCATCTTTTTCATCTCATCTCATGTCATCTCAACCTTACTACTGATTCGGATCATCTTATCTGCTGCCGGAGGACTAATCAGGAGGGTTTCAGTGTTCTGCCAGCAGAGATTTGCAGATTAAATGAGAAACCATTATGGAATGTTTTAAAGCAAATCTGTTCCAGTCTTGCAGTTTTGGAAACAGAAAAAAATGTCCAAGTTTGCATCAGTATTTATTATATATAGTTAGATATTTAGTTAGATACTTAGTTAGTTTGTTTGTTAAATGTTTTTAATTATAAAAACATGTTTATCATAAATTTGAAACAGCACAATGCTTTCCTACACTACAGAATAATGAATATAATAGAATTCTGTAACATAATGGAAACAAATTATTTTATTTCTGTTTCCTCAGGCACTACACATTTATATCACTTCTACGTCTTACTTTAAATTCACACTTGCTTCTTTCTATTTATTTTGTTATTACTTTATTTTTTTATTAAAAGAAAATTTTCCTAAATTAAATGTCTATTTTCTTGAATATTGTTATCAGGTCGCCCTCCTTATATACAAACATCTAAGTCTGTTTAGTATGCTACATGTCATACATGTGTGCACAAACCTTGTATGGGAAATAAAAAAAGATTCTCACAGAAAATATGATGCCTGTATTTTTTCAGTCAGCCACTAGGTGGCAGCTATATGCTGCCTTATTAAGTGATCCTCAAGGTCTTAAAGTCAGGAAATCAAACCTCTTTCGGCTACTCCTTATCTCAGTATGGTTAGGGTTCTTTTTTTGATTTATATTTTACTAGCATAAGTACCCATCACTAACAGGAAAAGAGTTTGTAAAAATATTTAAAGCTAAAAATAAGCTGATCAGCTTTAATTTTTATCATTAATATTATTATTTCATGTTAAACGTACATATATGTCTGCTTGCAACAAAGATGAACAACTTAATTTCTTAAAACTGCAATTTCACAAAATTTATTTATATAGACCACATTGTACGGTATTGGTTTCCACTGCACTGGTGACTAAATATTAGGAAATCATACAAAATTTACCTAGTTCACAGCAAGATTTTGAATCTTCTATCATTTCATCTTAGTACAATCAATGGGAAAGAGAGGATATAAAAAAGTTTATGTTTATGCCTTGTTTACACTAAGTTGTGCTTCTTTCATCATCAACCAAAAACACTCCATGTTCAGTAATCGGAGAGTGAATCACAGATGAGAAATCGAAAAAGTAGACTGGATAAAGATTTAATTTTGGCTTAAAAGGACTCCTGCGCGTTAAAATTTACTCATACCACAGTTATTTTATATATATATATAAAATATGTCCACAGAATGGGACAGAATTTAATATTTTCATATTAATTCAGATTTTATATATATACACTCTATATATACAGTATGCAAAAAGACAGACATACAAACAGAACATTATTGAGACTGGTTATACACCTCCAGTGTATGAAACTTAAAGATATCATTCAAAGAGCGAGTTCTGTCCAATATACAGACAAAACCTTTCGTTTATTTATATAGATTCAAAATATAATTTATTTAAAATTCTCTTCAGAAACCCCTCAATTGTTCCATTTATTTTTGATGATCTTTAATTTATATATATACGGGAGTGATGGCTTAGACAGTTGAGGCTCTTGATTGCTGATAGAAGGGTCTGGGGTTCAAGCCTTGCCACCACCAGTTTGACACTTTTGGGCCCTTGGGCAAGGTACTTAATGCTATTTCCATTAAAAATGATTTCACCGCCGCTGGTCCCAAAGCCCGGATGAGAAAGGAGGAGGGTTGAAGGTAAGAGTGTGACTGTGTATGTGACAAATAAAATTTGAATTTGAATTTGAATTTGAAAAATTTGAATTTGAATTAAGGCTAGCAACCTGGCCACGTAAAACCATCAAATGATATAAAAACGACAGAATCTGTCATTTAATCTGCTTAACAGCACCAAAGAAACAAAAAAAAATACAACTTACATAGCCACATTATTAGGCCTACCACTGGCTATTATCTTACTTATTTTATGGTGTGTTTTGATATATAAGTAACATGTCTTAATAAAATTTGAAGATTTATTTAAGTCATGACAGTTTGTTGTTTAAGTCTGCTGAGCTTTCCTCAACAATCTAAAAAAAAAAAACAATTGAAAAAATATCTTTGTGAGCAGTAACTGCAACAAAATGCACAAACCTTATAACTGAAAAACTGATTAATATAACCTCACCTCCAACTTTCCCCAAATGTCCTGGTAGTTCTCCTGGTGCTGGATGTCTTCCAGCAGCTTCTTGATCAGTGGCGTACAGTGGAGCACCATTCTGGAGGTGTCAGGTTCCACGGTAATCCTCTCAGCTTTTCCAGATTTAGGTGCATACCACACGCTCTCATCTTCTGACACCAAGTCACTAAGAGGTCCAGACTCAATACTTTCATCTACAGAGGCAGCCACATCACTAGACGAGGATGAAAACCTCCCTGTTGAGAATTGCTTCCCATTGGGCTGAGGAGAAAAGAGATGAGTATTGGTCTCCCATTCTGTGTTTGCCTCAGTCAGCTCCCAATTGTCCACGTCCTGAACAGACTGTTGCAGGGATCTTGGGGGTAAAGCCTGAGCCAAACTCTCCAACTTTGAGGCCAGCATCTCAGTCTTCTTCAGCTGTGCAGGAAGAGCAAGAAACTCCTCAGAGCCATACCAGCAATCTTCTTTTGGGCTACTGTTCTTGTCGATCATATGAGAAGGCTGTTTCGGCATGATCCACACCGAACCTGTTGCAGGAAGATGATCATCGAGACTGGAAGAGCTTTCTTGTGGATCGTGATTAGAAGTTTCTTCCCCTGAAGATGGTAGAGGAGTGGAGGAGTCACTGCTCACCTGCATGGTTTTGGAGTGCTTGTTCTTTAAGCGTGAGTACAGGTTACTATGTTCAGTGTTATTTTCCTGCTCAGCAGCGGATGAGCGTCTTTGAAGGGATATTTGAACTCTGCGCTTCTGGAAAGCTGTTTGGTGGCTCGCATGCCGGTTCTTCGCATTCATGTTGCAAAGATTTTCTTCTGACTGACTTCCACTGCTGGGATACACTGTGTTCAGGTCCAACCAGAATTTGGAACGATCAGGCAGATCCACAAGAGAGGGTGTGCTTCTACTAAGGTCACTCTGGTACTGGAGGCGCGTTGCTTCCACATACATGGGCTTCTTGGGCGTGGAGGGCTGAGTAGGTGACACAGCATTACTTTGAGAGCCTTGGAGTGGACGCTTGGAGAATCCGACTTCATACTCTTCCTGCATAGCTGTGTCTATGTATGGTGTCTGGTCCATGGGCTTGCTCTGGGTCTCCTGAGTCAAATCAACTGGTTCCTCCACAGGCCCCTGGGAGGATCTTATTAGTTCACCCTCAGAATCCTGGGTGGTTTTGGCTGATTCCTCCTCTGTAGCTGAAGATTCTTGGTTTTGTCTAGAAGCAGCAATAGTTAGAATATCCACACTCTGAAGTAATTCAGGAAAGTCTCGCTCCAGCTCAGGATAGAGAGAGCGTGGTTCTTGACCCGAATCTCGATCTTCTGGGTCTTCACTGGGGCTGTAGTCGCTTAGTTCATATGCAGTAATGCCGCAATCCAGGGAGAAGTAGTCCTGACTACACTTAATAATTAGCTGACCAGAGTCATCCACTTCTGTCAGAGAGTCCAGTCGAGCCTGCAAAACAAATAATAAAAAAAGAAATGCATTATATGCATATGTAAGTTAATACATTTGATGGATGTGCCTTATAGATTATTTGTTAGGTACTGGTCTACAAAAGCTACTAGAACTGAACACACAGTAAAAACCAAGAGGCTACATTCAAGAAAAACATCTTCTGTTAACAGCTGTTATGTATGATACAACTGTAATGTACATTCCTCAATATCCAGACTTCAGCACATCATGTTTACACTCATCACATTTTATTCTTATTCTTCATATATTACAATATCTTGTTTTGTTCTTTTACTCACGTTGTCTTGCACATTGTCCTGTGTACAGTCTATGCTTGCACTTGTGCACTTTATGTAATTTACAATTGTTTTTAGTTTAAAGCTTAGATATAGTTGTGTAGTTCTGCAGCACCATGATTCTGGAGGAATGTGGTTGTGTTTCACTATATCCTGCTCTACTATATATGATTAAAATAACTTTAATATATAAAAGTAAAGGAACTAACTACATTATGGTATGATATGCCACATTTTAATAAATTAATTATTGTCATCACTGGAACATTTATTATTAGTTATTAAAAATAAATAAACCACCTCAAGATGTAGTTTTATGGGAAAACACTGTGCAATAGCCCTAAACCACCCCTCATTTCATCATAGTCTGCTTCCAAAGAGACAGACTTTCTTTGAATGTTTTAAATGTGGTCTTGAGGAATAGCTCTTCACGCATCATTAAGGACATTTTTGGCTCTCGTTACCTGACCATTTCCAAAAAGAATGTTTTTGTTTGTTAAGCTTGAGAGTGACCTGCGAATCATTCAAGCATTAAAAACATTTAACTTTAGGCATAAACCAGTGAGAAACAGGTGCAGATGATGACAGATGATCAGGCTGGTGATTAGTGTATTAATGCTACGGAGAGAATAATGAGTGAATAATTTCTGCTGGGGTTGTTACATAAACAACCAATTCCTAAATCATATTTTTTCTTAAATTTTGTATTTTGTGCAACCTGTCACAGTAAAAAACTATGAAAACTAGAAATGAGTGATGGCAGAAGAAATTGACACAGTACTGCAATCAATGTGAAATTGTGTGGTGCAGCACAACATGTAAAGGTCCATTCTATTTTCTTACTGGCTTCCTCTTCTTATGCAACCTATCAGATGGTTATACAATTCATATAGAACGTTCTGATATTTCATCACTGACACCGTAAGCTTGTCACAGTAATGCAGCAGCTGAGAGCTAAAAGTTCAATCCTGAGCATTCCATGTATCCCATGATCTAGCTACTTAAATTAACTCATTATTAAAAGCAAAAATGTTACTTTTCATCTTTATATTGTACAGTATGTCATTTATTTTACTGTAAGTACTATATTTTAGTTTACAAAGATATAATATGCACATCTACTACAATAAACCCACTTAATGAAATTAAAAATTTCCTTTTTTTTTTTTTTTTACGTAAGATAAATATGAGATATGTATGGCTACAAAATCAATAAGTTGTCTGTATATTGTGTTATGTAGAACATCCTCCTTATTTTGTTTTACATAACATCTGTTAATGTGTTTACATAGGCTGTGCCCTGTTATTCTAACCTTTGTGTGTGTGTGTGTGTGTGTGTGTGTGTGTGTGTGTGTGTGTGTGTGTGTGTGTGTGTGTGTGTGAATGACCTGGTCGTGGTCTTGGCTAAAAGCCTGCAGTATGTCTGTCTGCCGAGTGTAGTTGCCGTTGGAGTCCTGCAGGCCCTGGAGAAGCCTCTCTTTCAGAACCAGAACAGACACACGGAGCTGGTGCCAAAGGAGCTGCACAGTGCGGATGTCTACAATGATGTTCACCGAATATGACAGCAGCTTCAGGGAGAACTCAGTCTCCAGCAACGCATGGATCTGCTCCACATGATCTGATATGTCTTCACAGATGTCCTACATAACACACATAGACAGACACACACCCTTTTTACAAAAATGATTTACTGTTAAGACACAACTGTTAAGACACTTACACAAGACTAAAAATACAATATAAAATGAGAACTGGTATAAAACAGAAAAAGCAAGTTTGAATCATCAGTTCAATAAAATTTTTCATATAGAAATTTTCCCAAACTATAAACAAAATCATAACTGATACAAGCAAGAATCTATCTAAAAGTTAAGTGTTAACCCACTTCAGTTACATAAAAATCACTTACCCTAAAAATAATTATCACTGTAGAATGTTTTACAAAACTCTGTACAAAAACACCAAATGCAGGAAGATATATGTCATACTTCCACATTCTGCACTTGAGTCAGTCTCACATGAGATGTGAATAATTTATATACAATGTCACTGCGAGAACAACTCTGTGCTACATTGTACTCTGAACTGTCATTGTGCTTCATGCCACAAACACAAGTAACCCTGATTGCACCCTAGAAAGCAGAGCAAAGAAAATAAAATGAAAACAATCATAATTATTATATTGTGGATTTATCTTCGATATGACACCTACAGGACCAAAAATAGCATAACTAGCTATGGATCAAACTGTAATGTAGCCATATATCCAAACCCAGACGAGCCCAGTTCCATTAATATCCTATAGACAGCCTAATTATGATCATGAAATATCTTAGGGCTCATTAAAAGCGCTACGTTAGCTATCCATGAGACAAATATCTAAATAAAGTGTCTATTATAAGACCAAAAAAAAAAAAAAGGGTTTAAAAGCACGACATAACAGAATCTCACTGTCGGATTAAAGCTGCTATAACCAATATGCTTATTAAGTATCTTCATAAATTATTACTCTCTCTCCACTTCTCTACATTGTGTGCAAAATACTCTGTAATAAAATCGTGAATATCTTAAACACTAAAATGTTTTAATGAAACTGTGTTTCTTCAGTACGTTAAGTATTGTGTGAGGGCACTGAGCTGAGCAGAATTCCCAAACATCCCAGTGTTCCCAGTTTTGTCTTACAATATCACAGTTACAGCCTTATGAAAAATGTACTGACCCCCATTCCTTTCAAATATTACAAATACAAAGCAATGGTAGCAATTCAGTTAATTGTGAATAATCATTGTATAGGACGCACCTTGAATAATCCTTGTCCATTCCTGTCATACTGTAAGCTAAGTGACTCCTTGATAAGTCAAGTTGTCCTAAGGCATAGGTCCTCTTAGGTGTGAGGTTACGACCTCATGTTGGGTCAGCTGATTGTTGAATTGCAATTTAAGACTTTTTTTTGTAAAAAAATTTTTTTTATATTAAATCATCCCTTTTTTCTATTTGAATCTCCCTTATTCCACTGTAACACAACAGAGTCCAAAATGATCTCATGTTAATCAAAGTGGTAATTTATAGACAGTGTGAGAAAACCACCTAAAAAAAAGTTTGAGACCCCTGGTCCTAAATGGATAAATTATAATATGGGACACATTTGCCGGTAACACCACAAATAGCATCTCTATTGCCTCATGACTCTGGATCCTAGCTTTTTTTTCTTTCTCTGTCTCTATGGAATAAATTACAAACTGCTAATATTAAAAGGCTCATTTCAGAATTTAATACTGCGGGACAGAAATCTTTGCCCTAGCCTAAAACAGGGGTCCAGCTGCTGGGACCATATGACATACCCAGACACTGTTGCACACACGTGCAAACTCCACTGGGATAGAGTACTGGGGTACGACAATGACATACAGAAGTATAGCATTTTATACGAGACATAAAAATTCTGCTAAAACAAACATTACTTACTGTTGTGTTAGTAACTGTAATTAGTTATTTTTTTAAAAAGTTGTTTCATAAAGTTCTCATACTATGACAAAAGTAAGTGACCTCTTTAGTGACCTCACCATCTGTAAAATCTTGGACTTAAAGTAATGAAATTAGGTCTTCATCACCTATGAAAGATTAGCACCCTGCAGACATGTCAAAGCAACTGCCACACCGTTGTGACTCTGTGTTGTTGCCAGCAGCACCAGCACCATCGCCACCATCATGGAGCTTCCTGCTTCCTAATGTGGCATGTCTGAATGTAGGTCAGTGTTTCTGCCAACATCACAGAGTCCCTACACAAGGGACCTTCTACCATGGCAGCTCGAAAATAAACACTACAGTAGGGGGTCAAGTGTATCAGAAAAAAAGCAAATCTCAACCTGGTATGGACTAGGATTAGGAAAATGCACACAAATTTAATATTAGAAATATTAATTACCATTGACTCTTGATGAACTAACATTATAGCAATATTCAATAGTGTGCATAACAAATATATTCCTTCATATACAGTCCAGTCCATGCACACATTTCCTATACATGTACTGTAACTTTTGTCTATATAGACACTAATGCACACTGTGCAATATGCAATACTGACACATAAGACATAACAGAACACTTAACAGTTCTGCATATTGTTTGCTTGTGGTTTGTCTGATGAATGTGTGCAGCAAACACTTAACATTTGAACAGTGAAAATGGCATCAGGGATCTAAAGACAGCTTCTGAACACATGTGCATTCTTACTTTTCCTAGTAAACACTACAAGCAGCAACAGCACTTTTTTTTAGCCTTGAGCAAAAACATCTTCTGTAGAAAATTTTATTCAGCATTTTTATTTAGATTTAACAAAGCAGATTAAATTTTAATCCTGCGATATAAAATACGGCATAATGTATTGCATTATACTGTATGACATAATTGCCTGAAACCTTAACCATGCACCTTCTAGAACTGAATAAAATTATCCTCATCTAATGCATGATAATCATATTCCAAGTGTCCCTTTCATTGTAGAAAATGAGTTAACCCCATTAACACTATCCTGTTCTACAGCAGTGCCAGCAAATTCGCATCCACAATGGCATACGCTTACCTCCGATATGTTGAATGAGATCAGATGAAATAGAACGAATTTCAGTAAATAATGAATAGAAACTAAATTGGAGTTGCATCTACACAAGCCCTGTTCTTCACATGGTTTAGAAGCTGTTCTATCTCTCCACTGTCTTTCACACCCCTCAACGCTGACCCGATTTTCCCTGACACGCTCTAAAGGAGGGGCTCTCACCACCACATGGCTATTTTGGGATTCGACCTCCTTCCCCCCCACCCTTTTCATAGCCCTCGTGCCGGGTTCACTGAGAATAGCCAAGCGCAAACGGGCCAGGCATCTGCTACTGGAGAGGTCATACTCGCACTCCCAGGAGCTTCTGACATTCTACACGCCCTTAGACACAGTCACTTTCTGTTGTTGTTGTTGTTGTTTATTTTGTTGCTGCTGAGAATCAGAGACATAGTTGTGAGTTGCTATGGTGGATATTTACTGGACAGCCACTTCACCTGATGTTAACGTTAACTCGGACTGATTTGCAGTCTAAGCCACCATTTCTGCGCAAGTTTCTTCATGTATGAAGAAATCTCTCTCTTACTGAGCCAGCAAGATACAGCAGCTTAATCCCAGGAACAGGGTGTGATATGGGATAATATCCTAAATGAGATGTCAGTCATTTAAACCAGGGAAGCCAAAGTTAAAGAGAGAGGGAAAATGTGTGAAACTTTAAACAGACTGCGAATTGAAAATATATTAAAATTATATCGTATTGTTTGACCCAAATAATAATTCAGATCTGAAGTAAGTATAGTAAATAAAACAGGTTCAAGGTCAAATGTAGTGTTGTTATGGCTATTCTGAGGGTCTCAGGAGGAGGCGGATCTCATAAAGAAGAATTGTTAATACCTCAACCACTAATCATAAAAGACAATAATAGTAGGGGAGGTTTGCCGCTCTAAAGAAGCGAACACCCTTTCTGGTCAACATTAGCCCTCTCAGTTCTCCTCTTATGCCTGCGCTTTCTCTTGTTGGTTGCGATAACATACCAGGATTACCCAAACTCTCTGGAGCGCTGGGATTACATCACTCAAAATAAATATCCACAAGCAGCTGCAAGCCTTCTCCAACTGAGACTTGATCCTGTCTATACTCTGTACACTTCAGAATATGCTTCATTGTATGCACATGTGTGGTGGGAATGTGTGTCTAGCATAACTAGAGGCATGGCTGCTTTAAGTTGTGCACGTTGAGTTGCGCACATTGTTTAGTGGGTAGGGCTCAGATGGGAATTCAGACGCCACAGCTGTGAGACCATATCTTCACACACCCACCCTCCTCTCCCTCTCTACATTCTACACATAGCTGCTGGTGGATGATGGCACCACAGTGTACAGTGACTGCTACACATTCTGCACACAGACAAATTTATACCACGTTTTGTATGAGTATGAGACGTCAGATGTCTTTTCTTCACGTACAGTATGTCAAACATACCAGTGATGACACCACTAGTGGTGAAAAGATCTGAGTGTACATTTAACTACCTGCACTGAAAGTGACCACAAAAGAGTCACTACACTTTAAGATGATGTCCAAATGAACAATAATTATTATTGTTATTTAGTATTAATTTAATAATAATAATTGTGGTAAATATGAAATGTTGAAATAGCAGCATTCCGGAGTGTAGAACTGTAAAACATGGATACTATGATAATTTGGATCAACATAAGTGCCATGACCAGGTCGTCACTGTTGGGTATCGGGCGAGGCGTTAACCCTACACCTCATACAAGCCCAGTTAGGAAATTGGAGGGGAGCATCTGGTGAAAAACCTGTGCCAGACCTTGTGAATAAAATGATTCAATATGGCGACCCCTAGGGACAAAATGGGTAAAAGGGACAATGCCCAAGAAAAAAAATTCCAATTGCCAAAATGCACTTTTTGTGTAAAAGTGTAGAAAAAAAAATTGTGCCTTGTATTCTGTGTACATACTCCTACTAATCCCACACTAACTCATCTCTGACAGGGTCTTATTACAGGTCTTCTGGCAAATGTTTTTTATCAGCATGAGTATCAGCACATACAGTATCTAGTAGAGATGAAAGAAAAATCATTTCAGTTATGTATCGTGATTCGCTTGCGTGGAAAAAAATAATACAATTAAAATGTATTTGTTTGCATTGGAGGAGGCAAAACATTGCTGTTTTTCTATAGTCCTATAGTGGCATGCTCATAACTATTCACACATCGGCAGACCGCACAGCATCCTGGGTGGATTGAATTTTTGCAAGTTTTTTTTGGACCGTGAAAATAAGAAATATCTAAATCGTGATATTTGTTTAAAATAAAATAATAAAAAATTACCACACAAATTAAATCATAACCTAAGTATGATATGTAACACAATTTAAAATAATAGTTTGTAAGGCCTGGATTGCAGAAAATTACAGCACAGGTTCTACTTGTTGAGAAACTAATAAGGTCATTTCAAAGCATTTTTCAATATTTATAAACTTTTATTTAATTGCTGACAGCACACGTCCAGGGTCCCAGGCTCAATCAGTCTCTGTTTCGCTTCCCCCATGTCTGCATGGGCTTCCCCCCAGGTTATCAGGTTTCCTCCCACATCCCAAAACCAACATGCTGGACTAGTCTGGAAAGTACAGACATTTACACCACACAGCAACTAAATATAAATAACTTTAAGGTTCTTTTAGAGAACATTAATTCATGCTTTTATGAGAAAAAAACAGAACAACATACAGTATGATCAGTTTAAAGTAAAGGGTTACTCCTATACACCTGTGTCTGCATCATTTACTGTATAAAGTAGCTATACCTGACTGTGTCTTAAGTCTGCTCTGAGGAATTTAATGATTATAAGCTTTTTTCTGATCATTAGCTTGTTTTACATTAAATTTTTACAAAAATATTACACATCCCAAAAATACAAAGAACAATTTAGGAATCTTTATAAAATAGCATGAACACGTTATTATCTAATACACTTATTAATAATATATTTTTTCTCCACTAGATGGCAGGCTTTACTTATCTGAAAATGACCCTGACACAGCAATAATGTAAAACTGCCCTCCTGAAAGGCCAAAGAACTGCGTAGGTTGTTTACTCTGCTTTAGGACAAGTGAGTCATATCACAAAGGACAGTCATTATTAGGATTGTAAAGCACTTAAATACACTACACGCTGTCACTAATCCTGTCTGTACCTTTACCCATTAAAATGATTATCAATTTTCATGATTATAGTCTTCAAACCACATTTATGTGGTTTAACACTGTTTATATGAAACCAGAGGACTAAAAAGCATCTAAAGGTCATGTGGGATTAGGGCATTGCCTAAAACGCAGTAAGGAAAGTATGTGTACAGGTAAATTATAGCCTTTATTTATTTGTTTGTTTTTTTATTTCCATAAAGCCACATTTCTAATTGCTTTTTTTTGTATTCAAGAGCCACTGAAACAAATCTACCAAAACAATGAAAATAACTGAGCTACAATAACAGAGCAGCCTTAGCCCTAGTTAATTCCTATCAGCAGTGTTTGCAATACATAACCCAAAATGAATCATTGTCTTCTGAGAGAATAGACAAAGAGAGCAATCATTGCCAGTGCAGAGTCTTGAGAGAGGCCAAGCTGAACATTCACTCCAGACTATTATTATTATTACCATTCAAACTTATGCTAAAAACGTAATTTTGCGCTGAACAAATGTTAGTTATTAAATTTTTATTAGTTGCTATGATCAGCATCAAATGCTAAATTCATAGCAAAAGCAATGTAAGTAATAGCATATAAATAGTAAATGAACAAAAAGAAAAAACAGAAATAGATACATTTGTATAAATACATAATAACATCATACAAAAAGTAATAGGCCAACAAATAAATTAACACAATTGAAGATTTTTTTAGGTAAAACAATTTAAAACTGCAAAATATTCTAGCTTCATAAAGTAAGCATCAATATAATTTTTTATGCTGAAAAAAAAAAAAACTATACTGCCTGGCCATAAAAAAAGCCTCGCTATTTCAAAAGTGTCAAATTATTGGGAGGCATCAAGCAAAGAAAACAACTAAGGAGATTCGAAACCTCAACTTTGTGGAAGTAAGAGCATTTTCACATGCACACAGCGTGATGAAAACTCACTGGATTGGAGATAAATAGCTGAGAGGCTACATGTTAGTTAGACTAATCAGGAAAAGGATTCAATTTGCTAGGAAGCATAAAGATTGGACCTTGGAGAATTGGCAAACAGGTCATGTGGTCTGATGAGTTTAGATTGACCCTATTACAGAATGATGGATGCATCAGGGTAAGAAGAAAAGCACATAAAGTGATCCACCCATCAGTCATATTGGCCATTGAAGTGATCTGGAGTCACTTCAGTTGGTCAGGTCTAGACTCATCGAGCATTTTCTTCCCTGATAGAACAGACATATTCCAGGAATCAAATTGTTAAAGAATGGTTCACACATGAACCCGCCATTTTTAGCATTTTTCTAATTGGGACTAAAAATTATTTAAAAACATCTTGAGCTCTGTGACCTGATTGGTTAGGTGTTAAAACATAGAGCTAGATATTTTTGAACTTATGAATCATGCAAAATCAAACTATAGTTTTCCACTTGAATTTTCTTTTTAATAATGTAATGTAAGCACAATAGTAATAGTGCTTTTTTACCATTTTACAAGATTCTTAAGATTGTCACCTTTGCTATAATCAACCACAAGACTGACAAGAATACAGTCCCAAATCTTATAATCTCTAAACTTCTAATCATAAACAGCTTTAAATAGACTGCATCATTCAAAAACACCATGGCAAGTTTTTAAAAATATATATAATTCAAATATTTTAGTAAGCCTTACATCATCTGTTTGGTGCTCAGATTTGTCTGTCTCTGTTTTGTATAATAATTAGGGATTTCATTAAAAAAATTAATATTAAAAAAATATTATTTATCAAAGCATAATAACTAAGAATGCAATTAGAAATGTTATTTGTGTGCATACTTTAAGTAATCAAGATCATGGGAGTATATGAGGATAAGTGTCCTTCACACCTATGTGATGTAGCATTACACATTACTATGCATTTTTTTTTGGATTTGCACACTTCTCATATGTTGTTCTTGTTTTAAACATAAAATGAAGACTAACTTGCACTTGAACATGGACAATAGCACAGCTGCTGACACACATCACTTCATCACATGTTTCAGTCATACTGCTGCTCTCATACCCATATCCATATATTTTCTCTTTTATATTATTTAATTTTTATTCTCAGTATTTAATTACACTTTTTCTATAAATGTTTAATATATTTCTATTGTAACTTTTGTAGATTTGTACATCCTAGCCCAGATGTTTATATTTTATTTATTTATTTTTGTATAAAAATTAATTGTACTCTTCTAGTTCAGTTTTCCTTTTATTGTTGAGAAATCTGACTATTCTATACTATCTTTCCATTTTAGGTAACAGACAGTCATATACAGTAAGCATTTCACTTCATATCATATCGTGTATAGTTGTGTACATGACAAATAAAATGTAAATATATTCAATAAAACAGAACACATTCACTAAAATCAAAAGAATCACAATGTAGTGTCTCAAACGTATTCAGTCACAGACAAAACAAACATGTCCCTTTACCACTAAAACCCTTCACACATTATTTATTGACAGCTGCAGCTAGGCTATAAAAATGTGGCATGAGGGGCTTCAGTGTGTTTGCTTAAAACATAAAAGGGATCAGAGGAACACGTGTCAGAGCTAGCTGAAATCTGAGGGATGAGAGGATAGTGCTTATGTAAGGGTGGACTTCAACATTGTTCTGTCACTCCTGCATTAACAGTAAAGAGAGCAGCGCCTGAATTCCAAACACCTCCATCTTGTACATTGGCCGTTCTAAGAACCTGCTAGAATACTTTATTTCTTATTGAAGGCACTGTACTACAAATATACAAAGGCAGCAAGCTTTCTATTATTAGGTAGCCCTTACACAGCAAGTATATAATTGTTCATTTAAAAGCAAAGTTGGATAGAATATGAGCTTTAGCAGTTAAAAGCGGAATAATTTGGGCAACTTTCAATTCAGGCCCTACTCATTAGCTTATCTTGTGCGAGATAGCTAGCGAAATTAGCTTCTTTAGGTTCATTACCTGTCAAGTTAGCGCCTGAGTACAGTAAGTTTGCTTAGATCAACAGCCATCATTAAGGTTATCATTGTTACCTTAAAACTGTCTTTATTGTTCTGTCTGTCCTCTGTCTTGTCTATCATGTAACTTACATTAAGACTTGTCTTATGTGTTTCATCTAAGGTATAGATTATACTGGAAACATGTTTATATACTAAATAACAATAATGCTAAACTGAATTATCATAGCTAGCTTAGCTTGCTTTTTGTTACCAGAATTGGATAACCTAATCTTACTATTTTACAATTAGTTAGCTAGATTTTCTCCATATATTTATATGACATTTGACAGAAAAAAGCAAAACAATTTTCTTTTATTATTTTCTTTCTATTTTTGTCAACTAAAAATACAAATGGATGAAGCTTGCAAAATAAATATTCATAACACCATGACCTAATTATGGGGCACTCCACCCAACACTGGAAAGATTCACTTAGTAAATAAATAATAAAACAAAATAAAATAACAGGGGGAAAAAGGATAAGAACAACACTACAGCTTGGTTAAAAATATTTTAGTATCAATTACATTAAAAATAATGCTGTCACATGATCACCCAAAACACACTGAGGTTGAAGCTGAGATAACTGTGTGTCTCTTTAGCTTTGCACAGGCTCAAGTATCTAACAATATAAAAAGCCCTGGAGGTGCAAGACGACAATGATCCGCCACCATGCCGCATGAAAAGCCCATAGGTAACGTACTGTATATGCATGTACATGTATTGTGTATCGTACATGCATGTTGGCACAAAAGGTTGAAAACTGTTAAGGGCAAAATTTAAAAATATTAAAAAGTGCATCAGTGCTGGATTTTGTCATGCCCAGAAAAACAGCTGTGAATTAGTGCCATGCACTTTGATCATAGCTGTGCTTTACAATAGCCGTTGTCAAGAGCAAAATTTTTGCGATGAACTGGGCTTTTACCCTGCATCAGTGCACTTTTTAAAATTAATTCTTACAGATATTCTTCACGTAAGGGGGAGCTTTTAACTACTTACACGCACTACATTTATCTTGAGCTACCAGTGTGCATACTGTACAACAGCTAACAAAGAAACTCCACACACCTACTGTAACAAGACTTAAATGACTAAAAGACTTAAATGACTAAAATAAATAATCTTCATTTCAATTAGACATATTATTACATCATCACGCACAATTGCATGTACAATATATATGGCCCACATTTTGTACTGTAGTGATTTTATCTGTGGAAATTAAAAGTTATCTTTAGAAATTAAAAATTAAATCTAACCTTTAGCTGCACAAGATGAGCATCCACATGCCTGTTGAGACTGTCTTGCTGCACAGACTGTGTAAGATCTCTTACTCTCTCTGCTGTAGTTCTCAGCCAGGTCTCAATCTCTGGCAGGTGAAGCACCACCTTCCAGTCCGCTCCAGTGTGCAGGGGAGGAGGTTTTTGATACTTCTGGCGGCGATCTGTGCTCACATTATCTCCACTTTCATTAGGCCCACATGGACACTGTTTAGGGCTGGACTCTAAGGTGGGAGTGACAGAGGTGATCATAGGCGAGGCAGCCTCACTGATCACTGGTGACGCCACAATGCTCATGGTGAAAATGTTCTAGATCCGAACGCTGGGGACTTTCAACAGACTGTGGGAAGAAAAAATAGGTAGAACAAAGTGTTAAATGACTGGCAGGGAACAAGAGTGAGTGAATATAAACTACATTGATTTATTTAGCATACAAATCACTTTCCCAATAACACAGGCAAGAACTTTTTATTTTTGAGTATTTTACTTTCGATATAAACAGGAGTGTGTGCAATTTTTCCATTGCAGATATCCTCTTTAAGTACCAGCCAACACATTAATCACAAAGTAGCGCTATGAGGTTTTATCAGATGAAAGCTGTGAACAAGATTTCACAGGCATTCATGTTTCATATTAGGTTTCTATATGAGCACTGGACTCATTGACACTGGGATTCACCAGCATCAATCCACATTCAGTAAATTAACTGCATACTCTAGGTTTGTGGTTAAAAAGTGAAAGAGAACCTGTTTCTCTAAAACTTTATAATTCTTTAACTCCTGAAGAGACTGACATGCCTGGATCCCTGATAACAAGACATACAGTACTGATTTTGAGAAGATTATGTAACTTAAAAAGGTGGCAAGTAACAAAGTACAACTCTGTTACTGTACTTAAGTATTTTTCTGTATCTGTTCTTTACTTGAATATTTCCTATATGTAATACTACTCTCTACATTTTTAAATGGGAAAAAAACTGTACTTTTTTTTCCACATTTTACTCTTTTTTTTCTCTCTGCTTACTTTTCAGCTGACGATCACACAAAATGACATTGATTTTCGGACCTCAATATAAACATTTACGGAAATCATTCACACCATTTCACGACTCTTATATCATTATTAAATCGTAGATTGGATAGAGCCAGAAAGTGACTGATGGTTACTTGGGCAACCCCCACCCACCTTGGTCTTTGGGCTGCAGATTCTTGTGGCTCACTTTTCAAGATCCGCTTATCAAGGTAAGATTAGAAGTGATATACTTTAATTGTTACATGAATTATTTTTTATTTTTTTACAAACTTTAATGATAATTATAATGATTTGGCGCACCCTTATTGTATTCTGCATATTTGTAGTATATGTTATGTCTGGATCAGGGGCCATCCCTGGTCATTGAGAGCTGCAACCCTGCATAGTTTCCAATTATCGCTGTTCAACTCACTGCTGATTACATGGATCAGGTGTATTCGGTCAATCAGAAACTGGAAGATGTCATATTAGGTAAGGGTAGGGTGGGAAAAGACAAAGTGAATTAGTATCTTCCAGATTCTGATTGACCGAACACAACTGATCCAGGTAATGAGCTGCAAGTAGTGCAGGGATAATTGGAAAACATGCAGGGCTGCGGCTGTCAAACACCAGGGTGGGCCACCCTTTCTCTGCTTTCCTCTTTTTAGTTACACATGCAAATTACAGAAATGCAATTTCATCAGTTGCAAACATTAACTAGAAAAAGGGCAGAAAAAGCACTGATACAAATGACTTTATATTTGTATTAGTTGCAAACTATTTACACATATCCAACAATAATTCATTAATTATTGTTATAGACAGCAAAACATCCCTAATGTTGGTTAGAATAACAAGTTACACACGTTCACAAAAACAGTTACATATATCTCTATAAGGACGGAATTGTATTAAAATGTGTTATTGGTGCTCAGCTATATGCAGCAGGACAGAGAACGTACCACTGTGCTCTTCACTGGAAGATAACCTCACAATGTTGACAAATATCCTTACAGCTTTAGAGAATCCAGGAATTTCCACCTGCATCAAGAGCTTAAGCCCAGTTCATTCCCAAAGAATGAAATCAGCATTTCATTACTGCCTTCTGCCTCTAAAAGTCCTGCTTAGACCGTGACAGCCACAGAGTGGCACTCAACTTACGCAAATATGTGTGTGTGTATGGGGGAAGACAGACAGAGAAAGAGAGAGAGAGACAGAGAAAGAGAGCTTTTTTATCCCTTGTAAACAACAAAGGAAACTCAAAAGCTTAACATTTTGTTTACATAATTAGTTTACATAAACTACAAATCAGATTACATAAATTTTAAGAGTTAAAATGAATAAATCTGTGAAAATTTATTTTTAGTATGACCAAATTATCTAGCTCGTCTGATATTTCTTACAGTAAACAGGGCATCATCAAGCACTGAGGACAAAAGGGGGAGTTTTAAAGCTAGCTGACGACTACAACATCCTTCATCCTTCAGATGACTCTCACACATGACTCTGTGTCGAAATAAGGCGAAGGCTGGAGAATGAGATCACTGGGTGTTATCACAAGTGACTCAGCTAAGTCACAATCTAGGCAACAAAATGTGACATTTTATCTAATAGCAAAAATCCCGTAATACTCTTCAGTAATAAAGCCACTGAAAGTGAACTGTCTGTAGGAAATTGGTGATAACAAGAATAAAACTACTCTTGTAGTATAGATCTCCTATGCTAATAATATATCAACAAACAATTTGTATATGTTGTCTGACCAAAATATATACAGTGAAACCTCGGATTGCAAGTAACCCAGTTTGTGAGTGTTCCTCAATACGACCAAAGATTTTGAATGAATTTTGACTTGGAAAACAAGCAAGTCTTGGTTTACAAGTATCATGCATGTGCTTCTTGTTTTGACGCCGAGTGTCACATGATCACAACTGAGCCAATGTTTTTTCTCTCTCTTATGCTGCGGAGTTGTGGGTAATCGTCTCTCCTGCTCGGTTTTATTGCACGACTTTCACTGGTATAATTAACATTCATTCACGCATGTACTGTTTACTATAACACTGTGACCATGTGTGTGTGCGTAAAACATATTTTATTTTTGTGCGTGTGTAAAGCAAAAGAAAGTCTCATTAAAATCCATTTTCTCTCTCCCTCTCTGTTTCAGCCTGTCATTATGTGTGTGCTCGCGTGTAATTTGACACCGTGCCCCTTCACACACACTCTCTCGCCTTAACACCACACACCCCCCCACCCCCCCGCGACCCCCTCTTGACTTAACACACACATACAAACTTTAGCTTCAATTTATGAAGTTTTGGAATACAAGCCCGCTTCTGGAACAAAATAGGCTTATAATCCAAGTCTCCCTGTAGCTTATTTCTTGTGCTTAGGCTAGGAGCTTCAGTCCATGACCTTATAAAGGTATGCAAAGAAATGTAAAGGTATAAATACCGAAATAATGTTGTGGGCTTGGAACAAACCAACAAATACAATTGTATATACTAAGCGGCTCCCAGTCACAGTGGCCGCTAATGGTGATATGTTTGCTGATAAAGTAGACTAGGCCTCTTATTGGTTCCTCTTGGAAAACAAGCAAGGAAAACTTGTTACTTTTACTTCTCTTGACATTTTTGCACAGCCCTGTGCTCTTCTCCAAGTGTACACTTTCTTTGCAATAAAGTGAATACCTATTGTGAGAATACATGGCTTTATTCGTTTAGTCATGTTCATGATTTACATGCATACTGACATGAAGCAAGTTAATCCCTGCAAAGCAGTAGGACCTGATGGCGTATCACCAAGAGTTCTGTGCTGAGCAGTTGGCAGGTATATACAGACATCTTTAAATTTCTCTCACACACGCAGTTGTCCAACGTTTCTTCTGCCATCATCATACCAGTGCCAAAAAAAACAGATACATCCTCTCCCAATAATTTCAGGTCAGGTGCACTTACACCGTTTGCCATAAAGAGCCAAGAATAACTGGTACAGTCAGATATTAACTCTGTGGTTCCAGATACCATCTACCCATTTCATTTTGCCTAACTTCCCAACAAGTTGGTGGACGACGAGGTAGCCATGGTCCTACACCATGAACCTTAACACCTGAACTACAGCAGAAAAATGCTCTTCCTGGACTTTAGTTCTTACTTTAATACCATCCTCCCAGGAAAGCACCCCAACCCCCACTTGCAATTGAATTCCTGACTTTCTTATGGACAGACCATCAGTGGTGAGGATGGGAAACAAGAAGGTCTCTGCTCAGCTTAAGCTACTCTACAACCTGTCCACACAGGACTGAGTCACCATCCAGGGCTATATTAAATATTCAGATGACACAATCATCCTGGGCGTCATCAAGAATGGGGAAGAGTCCAGTTACTGGGAACTGGTCAGAAACATTTTTGTCTATGGAAAAAAAAAACAATCTCATCCTCAACAAAGACAAGACCAAAGAAATAATTATGGACTTCAGAAAAAAAAAATCCCCTGCTGCCTCTCATCATCTCCAAGGGACTGAGGTAGACAGGGTGGACAGTTAAAGGTTTCTGGGCCTTTATGTGACAAAAAAAAACTGAGCTGGACTAAAAAAACACTGGACTAAAAGGTCCCAGCAAGGGATGTACCTTATTAGGATGCTTAAAAAGGCAGGATCATCATCATTGCCCTCTCACCCAGGCCTACTGAGGATGTATAAACAACATGTGGCATTACTGTCTGGTTTAAAAACACCATGCAGGCAAAACGGAAGGCTTCGATCATTGGATCTGACCTCCCCAATATGGACACTTTATACTCACAGTGCTGCAGGAAAAAAGCACAGTATCCTCAGGGGCACACACCACCTGGCTCACTCCACTCATGCGCAAATGCACAATACACAACCTCAGACACCGCAGACAGAAAGCACATTTCTATAACAGCAGTACATTTCTATAAAAGTCAAATGGTAAAAGAAACAAGACAGAAAAGAAGGAAAAAGGATAGGAGCATTTCTGCCTCATCACTGTAAGTTTTTATCTCTGTAATAAAGATTTCTGCTGCTCTTCAAGAAAGAGTGCATTTTTTTCTGTATTATATATTCATCATACTGCACAAAAAATTCCAATGCATCCATACTGTTGGTATGTTTCCGAATGTCAAATAGCTAATTATAATAGCAAGCTCTGTACTATTATGGCATTTAACCATTTGGTGTTTGGTTGGATTTAAACATTTTAGCTCATTTTTTGCTCTACCCTGTATTAGAGGTTTCTATGTGTGCTCTAGTAATAACAGATCAAAGGTGTCTAGGTCACTAAACTAGTAATTCTACATATATTTAGACCATCCTCTGGCCTTGCCCAAAGTGATTTCCACCTGTTTGGACCATTAAAGGAACTTCTGGGAGGCTAGAGTTTCAAATGTGAAGCAGACTGTCCTATCATGGCTCCGGCGTACTAGAAAAAAATTCCTTCATGGATAGCATCCAAGCACTTATAGACTATAAAGGGAAATAAAGGTAGTTTTTGATCTCATAACTGTGTTATGTTAAAAATTCCAGGTTAACTTAAACACCCCTTGCAATTTAATTTTGGCAGGACACACATAATCTCTGTTGTTCTTAAAATTAGTGCATCTTAGACAGTACAGTTTATAGCATTATGGCATATTATTTCCTCTCTGTATTAATGGACCTTCTGCCATTCTATTCATACACACAAATCCAAGTTTAACTTGCATGCTCCTCATACTAGCAACAAGCCATCATAAATAAAGCTGTCCATAATTGGCCAAACCTCTGATTTACTACTAAATAGAACTATTTAATACAACACTTTCTTTTCATATAAACATGACAGTAATAACCAGCTAGGAAGTAATATTAAGCATCATAATACTTCAGTTCTCTAAAGCAAAAAAGCTGCTCTGCGTGGATGATGATCTATTATAAAAATGCAAAGTTGGAAAATATCTAGTGATATTACACTTATTTATGTATGGTATTATGTGCTGTATTATATATTATATAATCTCTGACAGAAACTGAAAGAACCGCTAACTGAAAGAAAATAAGTAGGTATTGCTCAACATCAATATAGAATGCTGCACATATACTTAGAGCAAGTCAAGTCATAAGTGAAGAAAAAAAGAAGAAGAAAAAATAGGGGGAAAAATTACAATAACAAAATATTTTTTAAACAAAAGGCACAGATTAGGTGTTTACACCAGGACTACAGTACACAGGATCTGAACAAACATACCAAAGTTGGAGCAGCTACAATATGCTAAAAGTGCTATAAGCAGAAGCTGCAGAAATAAAAGTCTTCAAGACAGCTTAAGAAATAAAATATTAGGAACATCGATAAGCTACTTTTACATTACAAGCTGCATTGTCCAATTCTAATTATTTGGTCAGAGTAGATATTCATGTCATGACATTTAGTTCACATTCATAATTACAAGTGACTTTTATCTGACCCTAACATGGATATCTTTGATATCACCATCTGGGTCAAAACACATTTTATTTCTGAGACCACCAATTTATTTAAAGCAATCTGTTTTTAGGAAAACAATACGTTTGGGTTTTGCTCTGGAGGACGGCAAGCAGTTAGTCGGCTGTATTTGTTGAGGTTCGTAACCATAGTGTGATTGCTTGAGAATCTACACTAATAAAAAGATGGATGATTTAAAACAACAATAATAATGAAGCTACAGTAAGAAGTAGCTTAAATTAGCCATCTACAACAGAGGCCAAATTTCCTGCAGTGAAACTGCTCTATATCTGGGCACACCCATGTTTCTGCTCTCTGTACAGGCCTATCATATTGCATCCTGGGACTGATAATTCAAGCTTTAGAAACCTGAATCAATACAGCATGATAGCTGGAGAGTAGGCGTGCGGGTGTGTTAGAAGGAACCTCCCAATAATCATGTAACACCAACATACTCATAACTGTGTTTAAAACCTCTTTCCTGCCAGGAAGTAATTTACCATAACTAGCATCATCGGTTACAGTTACGGTGATGCAAAGGTCACATGGCCAGAACAGTGGTTTGGACAATGTATGCGTATCTGTGTGTGTAAGCCTGATGTAAAATCAGCGCACTAAACTATATTAAGTATAATGACCATGCAGGAATAACTAATCCAGCTTCAGCCATGAAGAGAGCATGGAGGATCTGGGATGATTGTCTGCACGGAAACAAAGTCAGGATTTTTCTCTCTGGAATTCCTGGCCTCATGCTCTGAATTATTTATTATTTAGGGAAGCAGCCATATTATAAAATGTGCCTTTCGAAATACTGTATTGTGTGTAGAACATCCATGCAAAGACCATGCTTGCACATGCCTATCAGATTTCCCTCTAATGACTTTATAAAAAAAATAGCTTGGAGCTCAGCTCTTCCCAGAAGTACCTATGGAAGTGCTTCAGTTTCCACACTTTGGGGTAGGAATGTGTTTTAAAGGAAACAGCTGTTATGCTGATGTTTGTCTTCATATCTTAAAAATTATCAGGACTAGGGCCTAAATGTAGGAAGAGGAAGAGTGACCTGTGTGTGAAATTAGTTTCCAAAACTTTATATGCAGTGATGCTTTAACAAAAAACTAATGCTTTGAAAGTCAAAAATGAATACACAATAAAATGATTTTCTTCAGGGAATTCGTCAAGATACCGCAACAGAATTTAATTATTCATATAACTAAATATAATAATACTTATGCTAACACGTGGTGCAGATTGGAAGTTACATGTGCTTACTTAATATATGGCATATAACTGCTCAGCTTTCTAAAAATGTTAACTATAATTATTCATTTACAGTTACATCCTGCTGCATTTCCAAGTGTTAACTTGGCTAGTCTTATAAGTCTTATTCCAGATTGGTTTCATTTCCAATTATTTCAACTCATGCTGGGGTTTTTTTGGCGTTCAGTGAGATTTCCCTGTAACCACGGTAACAACAGGAGTACGGGGTGGCAAGGTCACAGACATTACAGATGTGAATAGGGGCAGTAGCTTATTTGCATTTAAAACTATGGACACTGACAGCTTATTTGGAACAGAGGTGAAAATGAACGACATTTAAGCACAACGCAAAACCTGAGTGGAAATTATGCTGGACAATTAAAAGACACATTTTGTGGATCTCTAATATCCTCCTTTTCTTTGATAGTCAATGGAAGTAATAATCTAATGAGTCATGACCTGATATTTACACACAGATTAAAACATTGTTGCTCTTATTTACAGTTTTGCACTGTGCAATTTCATTTTCAACATTATCAGCAATTTCATTTTCAACATTATCTCTTTTCAAGATGTTCATGCTTTACAAGATGATCCCAGTATGTCTGAATTCTATAACAGCCTGTGTGACAACTTGATTATATAATTAAAATCCTCCAACCATGAACCTGCAATTAAAGTTCTGCAGAAAATAGGGTCACAAACAGAAACATTCTTCAAAAGAAAGCTAGAGGTAATCTGTAATTCTGTCTTTTACCATGATTCATTTCCCCTTTGCATTGCCATTCCACCTGTAAATATCTGGTGTGCCTTGCCTACAAACTACGGCAGTCCTCCTATTATTGTCTTATAGATGATCATTAAAAGCGTCTTCATTATAGAACAAAATTATTCTTCATAAACAACTAAAAGCGTTCGCCACATTCACATTCATAAAAGACATAAAAGTCTTTTATATCACTTCTATCACATACTTCTTTACAAAGCAGATGTTACTGGACTCATTTTTTATACCTGTTAAAATTAATGTCAATACAATTAATAATTTTCAATTAGGCATCTTGCTTATAACTTCTCATAACTGTACATTCCCAGTAGAGAATGCTGAAGGACAGTGACCTGCCTAACATGGCTAAATCTGAGATATTTAGTCTCAAAAGTATAATTTGATTCTGAATAATTCATAGAAATAACCGTACAAGCTGCAATTTTGAAAGAATGATGAACAGGATGTCCTCTGTGTTTTTGTCCTTTAGTTTTCAGAGCACACTACAGCATGTATAATTACAGTACCTAAATAAATATCCTTCTAGTGATAAGTCCATGCTGCTTCCTAGACCTTTAAATAAGTGATTATATGTTTACTTTAAATGGAGCAAAATTTGGAGGAAAATGTGCATTTCTACAAACAAGAAAACAGAACATACCAAATAGGGCATTCTTTGTACACTAATTGCAAGCTAATTTATTAATCAATACATCCTCTAAACTGTAAAAGTCCACATTTGGTTGTTAGTCACTCCAGCACCCTATCTCGAAGGAGCTATAATAATTGCACAACAACAAAAGGTAAGGCATGTCCTTAATCTAACCTTTGCTATCACTGTCTGGAATGGCACAGATGACACAAATTGTTGTAAAACAAAACTTCATTACACTAACAAAATAAACTTGTCAAGCAAGAATCTGACATCAGGTAAGGTCTGGTGATTAGCTAACAATATAAACCTGACAATGTAGAGACAGAAACCGGAAAACCAGAAAATGTCCAAAACTCAATTAATACAATCAATGCTTGAAAACATCAGACTAGCACAGACACAAAGCATAGACAGTACTTCATAATCAGGGGTGTGGTTGAAAAAGTCTTTTATTACCGTGGATTTGTGTGTGTTATTAAGTCCAGGCGGCATGATATCAGCAGCTGGGTGAACTTGAGTATGTGGACTGAGAGCTAAAGTATAAAGTGACTATGCATCTACCCCATTGTATTTCGGTCAATTCCAGTGTACATTATATTAAACATATACCCCAATCACCCATACCATTATGACCACTGATAGGTAAACTAAACAACATTGATCACCAACCACAGACCAGCAAACTAATGACAGGATCATGGAAACCATAGGCTCACCCATGGCCACAGGGTAAGATTCCACAGAAAAGCCAATGCAGCACAAATCGCTGAAAAAAAAATCAACCAGAACATCCAGTAAACAATAGCCCACTGTGCAGTTGGCAGCCAGCAGGCAAAGAGCTCAAGAACACCAACCTGGCTTCCAAACTTACCAGATTTCAATCCAATCGAGCACCCATGAGATTCCTTGGACAAATACGTTCAATCCACGGACGCTCCACCACAAATCACAGCACCCAAAGAATCCACTGCTAATGTCCTAGTACCAGACACCAGTACACCACTGGACATGCAGAAACATGCCCCAAGGGGTCAGAGCCACCTTGGTGACACAAGGGGAACCCAAAACTGGGGGGTATAAATGGTACTGCTTTTAATGTTATGGTTGGTTAGTGTATATGTGTGTATATCTGAT
This sequence comes from Clarias gariepinus, assembly GCF_024256425.1. Taxonomy (NCBI): domain Eukaryota; kingdom Metazoa; phylum Chordata; class Actinopteri; order Siluriformes; family Clariidae; genus Clarias; species Clarias gariepinus. The sequence continues at coordinate 15,767,160 of NC_071112.1, forward strand.
GACATAAAAATAGCACAAAAAAATTTAAAAAATTTAATTAACTTAACTTACTTTTAACTGTATTGTGGAAGTGTTGGAAAGTTGTATAAAACTACATAAAAACCTCTTATATACTAAGACCTTTCTTGATAATTTGCACTATACTGTACAGTCAAACAGTTTAAATGATTATTTCTTTACCATTACAAGTGTACATTTTTAAAGGACTTTGCTTTCCTTGTGTTTTTTATAAACAAAAAAGAAAGATGTGAGGCCCCTGTAATTCTCAGACCTCATTAACTACAATCCAATCAACAGATGATTTCACGAACAATTAAATGTCAGGACACTATTTCAAAACAAATGTTAAGAGGAAAAAAATCAGGTATACTCTATGTTAGTGTTTATGTAAGTAGAGGATGAGCTGATACAGTGAGTCAGCAAACACACTGTCCCTTGTGTCAGGTGTGGAGTTACTGACAGAATGTATCAGTCATCACGACAATTATACCTTTTGCATTTCTACAGATTATATGCATATACTACATAAAATTGTCTTAAGTGAAACTTGAGGACATGACCAAATTTATAGGCGAATTCCCTGACCTTTCTGTTCACTTTTATATCTAACCTATAAAAGTGAACTCGGTGTTGTGGCTAAAGACCTTTATCATTGTACTGTATGTATTGTATCTCTAAGGCATTTAATTTACTGATTCTGAGATCAATATGTTGACATTTGACCTTAATTAGCACATTAGCTCGAGGGAAACTTTGTTTTATTATTAGCAAGTTCAATGCTCATATAGCAATGACCTTGCAACTACCCTGAACTCCATAAAGAAAGATGCAACAACTCTATTCAACAACACAATAACTTAAGCACAATATATACTATATAAAGAATAAAGAAACAAGAGAAAGGCAGGAAGAAGGTTTCACAATATATATGGGTTATACATTTATAGGTAAATAGTCTGTTAAAATTGATGTAATGGATTCTCAACTATTTTTCCCCACAAACAGCTTTAATGCTATAAGCTACAAGGCTAAAAGTGGCTATCTGCCTGCTTACTGCCCCACCCTTATGGGCTTTCTGCTAAAAGCTAGCTGTTCTCAAAATGCTCATGTGATAGTTCAGAACACTGCTGCACTCTTCACTTAAAATATGCTATGACTGTCATGAACTTGTTTGTTTCAATGCTTTTGAATCATCTAACAATACAATATTTTACTCTTGGCTCTGAGGTCCTGTACATGAAGGGTGCCTATGTTCTGGGTCACCCATCTCTTCTCATTCCATCAAATCACACGTATATCACTCTGAGTATAAAACAAAGACATGAGATGGGCAGCTGTGGAAAAGGTTTAAGCTCGGGGTACCAGCAGGAGACAACTTTAATGGAATCAAGCTCCACATCCCCTTCTGATCTCACCCCTCCTATTTCTCCTCCAGCACAAAGATTCATCACCATAATAAAACAAGTGTCTTGTAGAACAGGGAGGGGCCAGACAAGAGGGAATTCTAGCTTTAAACACAAAATGACACAATCAACAGCCCAGAGCATGGGACATATACAGTATATATTTAAAACAGTACACACATGTGGGTTGTACATAACTGTTCACAGAGATGCCTGACACCACACCTTACAACACACAAAACCACCTGGACTGGCAGGCGGTGGACAGGGCCAAAACAGGAACAGTGCTAAACAGTGATGCCTAAAGGAGCACACTCACTATTAACCCTTCGTTCTCCACTTAGCCAGCAAAAGCATCATGCACTGTATGCGCAGTTATAAACACACAGCCAATGTATGTAAACAATCTGCTTTCTACTAAACTGTGTGCAGGTTCATATCCTGGTGTCTTTCCTGTATGCCTTTCCTCAAGGCCAAATATAGCATCAAAACAAGCACACACTTACTTCCCTATCAGCTGGATTTGATCTCAAGGAAAGCTCTGTGTGTGTGTGTGTGTGTGTGTGTGTATGCGGCAGCTTTTCCCTCTCTGCAGGCCTCTTTGACAAAGCAGGACGCCGTTCACCGCCTTGCCAGTCGCCGCTATCCCCGCAGTGTAACCTTGGCAGTAAGGGCACAAGGGTCTGGCTCAGGAAAAAGCACAATAACAGCATCAGTGAGAAAGGAGAGAAGTGTGACACTCACCTGATCTGCGCTTTACTCCATCGCGTGCTCAGGGCGTGAGTGCGCCTGTGATGTGGGGGAGGTGTGTGTGTGCGTGTGTGTGTGTGTATGCTGAGACACTGCGGCCTCGAGGAGCGCGGAGCAGCGGATGCTGATGATGCAGCGCCTTCAGCCGAGCAGCCCTGTTGCCTGGGAAACTGTGTAGTGATGGAGCAGTCACGCTGCGCTGTGATTGGTTAGCGAGGTGTGGCGCTTGAGGTGGGCGGGGCTACAGGAGACAGGAGAGCGGTGACCGAAGATTACCCTCATATACCTAATAATCAAATCTATATTTACTATGTTTCATAACTATTGAGCTATGTCAATATTACACATTAAATATAATGTTATGATTTAACTAAGTAAAAAAAAAAAACATTACTGTTCGTTTTTAAATGCACAAATTATTTTCACCTCACTCACTCACTCACTCGCCGTCTATCCCGCTTTATCCTGTATACGGGGTCGCCGGGGGCGTGGAGCCTATCCCTGGACTAAGTGCCCATCTATGCAGGCCACACACACACACACACACACACACGCTCATTCACACACTATGGCAGAAGGCCAATTCGTCTAATTTGCATGTTTTTGGACTGTGGGAGGAAAACAGAGTACCCGAAGTAAACTCAAGAGCAAGAACATGCGAAATCCATGCACAGCCCCGCAGTAGGACTCGAACCCGTACCCCTTAGGTGCAAGGCGACAGTGCTTAATACTAGAAATATGTTTCTCTACTTAAGAATATTTAAAAGCATTTTAAACTAAATACAGTTACTAACTCATCATTGAACTGCACTTGACACACATATTTTAGACCTTCTTTTTTACTCATATAAAAAGTCAAAATTATATGCCTACTCTTTTGCAAACAACCAGACTTAATAAGTGTTTTTTGCCAATTGCTGAAAAAAACTAATTAATATTTAATGTAATAACTGATCTATCTATCTATGGGAAGATCTATCCATATGAATCTATCTAACCTGAAAACAGGCAAGGCAAGAAAATTTGTCACCATTCCATTGTAGCGCACCATGAACACAATTACATTAATAAATTTCAAACATAGACATGCCATCTGTTTGTATGTTGTTTATGTTTTTTTCCCACCATTTTCAGGCAAAAATGAGAGAACCTGAAGAAACAGTGGACACCATACAAAACTCACACAGAAAGTAACTTGAGCTCAGGATCAAACCATTGACTCAGTGTGGACCTTCAAGTAAATTATTTAAAAATTAATAAATGTATCAATTCATTAAAAAAAAAAAAGACTATGGCCAAAATCACAGTTTTTTGTAAAGCAAAGAATGGATACACTTTGTTATTGAATATCCCTACAAATTCCACTGGATGGCGATAATGTTGTGAGAAGAGTGAGAAAGGAGGCATAGCTTTGAGAGACACACAGTATGTACAGTACATTAATTAATACAATGACATTTAAAATGTGAATATTCTATATACAATGTGAGCATTCTAAGTTACAGATGTAATTTAGCAATATATATATATATATTTGTATTACTTTTATGTATTATTTAAAAGTTCTTAGCTTGCCAAAATGACTGCCTTATATAACTATTTCTCTTTTAAGGGTTCTACATTTTCCAAATGAATATTTATATACTTTATTTATTATTTATTATTATTTATTTTATTATTGTAATACTTACAATTTAAGAATGGGAAACTAAAAGTTAATTTTAAAAGTAGGCCTAATGTCTTCGAAAATTATTACAATATATTGTTGATATTCCTTGTAGACTTAATGAGATCAGCAAAGCCAGGTATAGTAAGAAATCTACTCTTAAATGAACTATCCAGTATTTTAAGAGGTAAATTGTAGAGTTGTTGAATTTATTCCATTATTTGTGAATGTGTGTGTGTGCTTTTATATAGAACAAATTTTAATACAGTTCCCAAAAAGCACAATCCATAGTTACATTTTAGAAATAAAATAATACCTCCATTTACATATTTTGAGTCTATGTAATAGGATTCAATTATTTGTCCAATGTACCTCACAGTACAATGATTTTTTTTTTTTTTTGGCAAATCCCAGTTAGAAAGCTAGGGTCAGAGTACAGGGTCAGCCCTGTTGCTGCGCACCTGGAGCAGACAGGGTTAAGGGCTCAACTTGCTAAAATGCTCAACAGTGTCAGATTAACACTGCTGGGACTTGAACCCCCAACTTTCCAATCAATAACCCAGAGCCGGGTGGCACGGTGGTGTAGTGGTTAGCACTGTCGCCTTGCACCTCCAGGGTCTGGGTTTGATTCCTGGCCAGGGTCGATTGCTGTCTCTGTGGGCATGGAGTGCATGTTCTCCCTATGCTTGGTGAGTTTCCTCCGGGTACTCTGGTTTCCTCCCACAGTCCAAAGATATGCAGGTTAGGCTAATTGACCTAAATTGCCTGTAGTGTGTTTGTGTGTGCCCTGTGATAGATTGGCACCCTGTCCAGGGTGTACCATGCCTCGTGCCCTAAGGCTCCTGGGATAGGGTCCAGGTCCCTGTGACCCTGAATACAGGATAAAGCGGTATAGAAGATGAGTGAGTGAGTGAGTGAGTGAGAACCCAGAGCTGTAACCAGTTGAGCCACCACTAAGCCTTAATGATGGTTTTGTGTGTGTGTGTGTGTGTGTAAGAAAATGTAAATGTGACAAATATTTTACTGCAGAGAAGTACAATTGACTTCAAAGTCTTCACATCTGATATAGTCTAGTGTTTGTTATGCTACAGTGTATGTTTTTTGGGGAAGGGAAGCATGCTGTTCTTTCTTACAAAGCTGTGTATGCTAAGAAAGTAGTAGCAGTGGTATGTTCTCAACAAAGAGGTTGGAGAGAGCTATAATTGAGGCAGAGTTTAGATCAACTTGCTCCTGTTAAGAAGTTGACAAAGAATCAGCCTGTTCCAACAGGTTTCTACCTTATTTGAAAGTGTCTTACCAAATGATAACCGCAGTTCCACTCACAGGCTGGTAAAAAACACGGACACTTTTCTTGTCATATGTACAACCCAAGAGCAACATTAAAACCAAAACTGACATCTAGCCATGCTCACTATTTAAAAAAATAGTCAAAATGGAATTTTTGGAATGGACAATTTTATTATTTATATTAAAAACTACACATATTATCATTTGCAGCATTGTATTCACAAAAGCAATTTTCATAACCAAATGTTGGCCTGTTCCTTTTACGGTTAACTTTTATAAAGTACTTTACATGCATCTACTTTGCTACAGGAACCAATTAAGATATGAGAAAATATATCCTTGCAGATAAATGATCCATATCAAGTGAAAGTGATCTCAAGCCAGAACAAAAGATTCCAATTAACTCAAGGAAAATTATCATATTACTCTGCCATTTATCACTGTTTCTGCCTTGGAGGACAGATGCAACAGTGAGAATTCCATTAGATGGAAAACCCCCAAAGCATGTGAAATATGGCAGCCCTAGATACTGAGTGACTTAAAGCCAGGAATTTCTTCATGTTCTATTTGTAAAAACAAATATATTAATGTATTAACGTATTAATAATATTAAAGATACGTTTAATAATAATAATAATAATAATAATAATATTTGATATGTGTGGGTGGTTTGTTACAACGTGTGTTCATAGATTCAGCTGACCGCCATAGGAGCGGGTTACAAAAAATATGCACTAAAATAATATTACGTCGAAATGTAAATTATTCGGCATAAGTTTTGATTATTGCTATTTAAAAAGAATGTGTTCTCTAAAACGTTGCTGAAAATGTGTACGGCAACCTACTATACGGAACCACCGCATAATGCTGCGGTAGAGCTTTTCTGAAATGATTACATCACCGTTTTACCATAGTCGCTGTTGCCTAAAATGTATGAAAAGCACGCCATTGCGGCTCTAAAGGAAGCGACTAACCGGTTGTCACTACTTTGTTAGAGGAGCCAACATGGCGGCAGGAGCGCGTCAGTTTTCCGGCAGCCTAGTTACACAGGGGTAGTCAGAAGCCCTTTAATCGATGTCAACGAAATACACAGACTCTAAGTGGCTAAGATCGGTCACGTGCAGGAAAAACCAATCAGGTTTGAGTACCGCTCCAGGTGGCGTCCCTCCTCCTTGTATCTCTGGAGTAGGTTTATTTTGGTTTACCCTGTTCCCGTGCTGCCGCCATTAGACGAAATCGGCACTGGAAATGGGAATTTGTACTTCATAAGTTCCCAGAAAGCTCACTTAAAAAAATCTGATAGCACGGATAGTAGGATCGTTGCGGTGGAAAAGGTAAGGGTGGGGTAAAATATATATAAATATATAATATAATACGTGTGTGTTGCTAACGGCTAAATTCTAGCTGCAGGGGGTTTGTGGGGTTGTTGATAGGTAGGATCGGTTTCGTTTGGACAGCTCGGTGCATGAAAGCGCCGGGGTGAGTTACTCCAGAAATGCAACTCAAGAGGGCTGTGTGTCCTGAGAAACCGAGATCAGGAACCGAGAATATGGAAATAAGGCCTGTAGGTTTGGCTTGTCCATTGACTTTCTCCGCCTGTTTTCCGTTTTGCCTACACCAGCTCAGAACGCTCCTGTAGATCCCGTCTCTCTCTCTCTGTCTATCTCTCACACACTCACCTTCTGCCCCAAATCCAAGGAGGCTGCTAAGCTGACCTAGCTAGCTACAGTGATCGTAAAAAGGGCAGCCTATAATTACGTAGAAGTCAGTTACTACGTAATTAAGAAAACATGTTTGTGGTACTTATTGAGTTTCCATGTTTGTGTTTAATCTAATTAGAAACTCATTTAAGCTTAGCTTTGAATTGACTTTGAGAATAAATCAACTGGTTTATATTTAACAATTTATCTTTATACAACACTTTAACCTCAACGGGAGCAGCCGAAAGATTAACTATATAATCTTTTGTAAGCTGTCACTTGTTAATCAACTGTTTTCAGGTAACTTAGACTATTGGGTTCGCTATGACCGATATCTTAGCTAGCTAACGCTCTAACTAACCCAACTAACTTAATAATGCTGTCCAAGTTTTTACGTCAAAATAAAATAAAAAAAAGGAAGAGTGCTCCCGTTTATATTACCATTAATATTTAACAATTGTTAAAGAGTTCACTGGTTGTTTTTACAGGACACTTCAGTGATATACAGAATACCTGTGTTTGAGCTAACGTAGCTAGCATATCATACATCCCTGTGAACCTGCTGAGTGCGCTGAAATTATCTGTATTTTGTGAGTTTTTTTTACTCCCCTATTTGGACTTCACACAAAAATACTCCAGTTGTGAGCAAGTTTCTGAGCAAGATCTGAGCACATTCACTGACAATCTGACAAACGGCTCTCAGTGACATGATTTTTTGTTTTTGTTTTTTTGTAAGCTTTCTCTGATTGCTATTAATCTTGTACTTTTTAGAATTTTTTGCTATAATGTGACTGTAGCTAAGCAGATTATTACCTGATTTGTGTGTTGTTTTCTTAGAGCATCCTGCCAGGCTGAGTGGCCTTTGGTCAGGCGCGAGCCAGCGGAGGGCGGGAGGGACGGAGGGAAGGGGGCATTTAGGAGTTCTGTTTGAGCGAGGATGACTGATTTCCAGCCGAAGTGGAGTTGCGAGTATTGCACGTACGAGAACTGGCCATCCGCCATCAAGTGCACTATGTGTCGCGCCCAACGCCCCACCGGACCCATCATCACCGAGGAGCCGTTTAAGAGCAGCTCCAGCCTCAGCTCGCACCTGTGCTCCACACAGGAGGGCTCCAGTGTTCTCATCTGCCCTGACTCTAGTGCCCGACCCCGAGTACGCGTGACCGACGAGACACCAGAGATAGCCAGCAAATGGTCATGCCAGATGTGCACCTACCTGAACTGGCCTCGTGCCATCCGCTGCACTCAGTGCCTCAGTCAGAGGCAGCAAGGACCACAGCAGGGCCCTCAAAGGCTCTCAGATGGCCCGCACACATCTGAACCAGGCTGTCGACTTCCTGCGCCGACGGCCACTGATCCCTGTGAGGAATACAATGACCGTAATCGTCTAAACACGCGTGTACAGCACTGGGCTTGCTCAGCCTGCACCTATGAGAACTGGCCCAAGACCTTAAGGTGTGTAGTGTGTGACCACCCTAAGCCGAGTGACACCGTGCTCCAGGAGCCACAGCCCGAGAGTACCATGGCCCTGTCTATAGTGAACGAGCAGGAGAGGACAGCAGGGGGAGGGGGTATGGGGGGCAGTAAAATGGTTCAGAGGAGGCTTTCGCCCCCTCTGCCTGCTGGCCAGGCTGAAGTTCAGATTGAGCTGGCATCTGGGGCAGTTGGCGCTCAAGAAGAGAACGAGACGGACTTTAAGAAACTCAAGCAGATCAGGAACAGGATGCGGAGGAGCGACTGGCTTTTTCTCAATGCATGTGCAGGTGAGACGAAGTCTGACAGCTTCGAAATGTTAATAGACCTTGAAACCTTATTTTTAAATGTAGTCTGCCATCTTACTTCTTGAGTGATTTTGTAAATGCTTTATTGTGCTTGAATTACAGTCATCAGCACTATACAACACCGTAGGAAGTGGGACGTTTGTTTCATTTACCATATATATAGTTTGTGATTCAATCTGAATCTACAAAGTAGATCTAATTAAGTTCTAATGTAATAAAAATTAGTATTTTGTACAAGTCTCTTGACTTTTGTATACATATGATGTACAGCATAATAAAACAGAAATCGATTCAGTTACAAATCATGATCCTTTATTTCTTTGCTCTAAACGTTTTGTTTAAGGAACAAATTATTTGTTAAGTTTGTTTAGAATTGTAACTAATTCTAAAAAAAATATATTATGGAGACAGGATATTTATAAAATATAAAAAATTGAATCAGCACCTGGGTATCATGGCGATGACATATCAGGTTGATTTATGTCTTGAATGTAATATACATTACAATACAGTAAAGTTATTTTCTTTCCATACCCCTACTGTCAGAAAGCATGGGTCAAATCGCAGAATATACATATCCAGTTTGCATAGATTTGTGGGGTACACCACCAAGGTATTACTTCATTCACTAGTAGGAGATGGTTATCAGTAAAAGTGGTTTGTGTAGTTGTAGTCTTGCAGCTTTCCTCTGTATTCTATATTCAAAGCATCTCTTGTATTTTGAATGGTGGTGTGTACTGTATGCGTGCAGACGTGCACTCATTGGCTGTCTAAAATCTGTTGATTAGCTCTGTGTAATCATGTACAGCTGCATTCAAAACATTACAAGCTGCATTGGTCTGAGTTGTTTGAGGTTAATATGCAGCTGTATGTGTATTTGTGTTACATGATGAATAGGTGCTTGAGGGTATGGAAGTACATTTAATGGCAGCCATTATTGGCAAATATGCTGCTTCGTGTCTGTAACATTTTGCCCCTTAGTTCAGGACAAATCTTGGCCTCAGTTGTAGAAAATATTTGCTTTTGCTCGTGTATACTGATCACAAAGTCACAATGAAAAATTATACATGGTTCAAAACCAACTGTTAGATTTGTTTGATTCAGCAGCAGATGTAGCATATCTATAATGCTATTGCTTGTTATGGAGATGGCCTTTGACCCGATCCCTCCCCAGCTTTATGTGGGTAATATGTCATCAGGATCATATTGTGTCTCTTAAGCAATTTTGTGACCGTGTTTAAGACATTAAGTAATCAACACTGTAAAATCCATCTTTTTAAATTGTATCACAACGACTCTGTTCAGACTTGATATCATCCTTCTCTGGAAATCTGATCTCATCTCAATTGGACAGCAAGATTGTATTGTCTATTACCCACGTTAAGAATTCTTCCAGAATAAATGCTCGCTGCATTATCCTTTTAAATGTTTAAAATGTCAGAACCTAATAATATAGGTTCTGTCAAATCGCTGATTTCCTTTTTTGGTGAAATGACCCTTCACAAGACATAGAAATAGGGCTGTGTGTCATTTATGGCTTTCTTTTTATTTTTAATCTTCAATGTAGGTGTCTTTCATGCACACTTATAAGAATAATCTTAAAAACCAATTTTACTGTTTCATTTAAAAATGCAGATTCAATGTTCCTCTGTAACCGCACAAACATCTGTAGCAGTTCAATTGTAGCTGTCTGTAGCGAGACATTGTATATGATGGGATTTAGGGGTCACGGCTGTTGGTTTAGATTAAACGTTTTAAGACGTTTGTGTCTTTTTTTTGTGTTCATCGCCTTAATCCTTTTTGATTTCTTGACGTATGGCCACATTATTTTTAGTCTGTCTAGTAAATTCTGGCATTTCTAAAGGGTTAATCTCTTAACTACTAGTTTAATATGAACCTGCTTTTTTGAGAAGAATCATTAACAACTGAAATGCTAAAAAAAGGTTTTAAAAAAGTCAACATTTAGTTAAACTTGTCTGTTCTCATCTCATTCTACTGCAAGTCCATTTTAAGGAAACATTTAAACTCAAGTATTTTTACCCCCTTCCAAAATGTTCTATTATCACCATGGAAATATGTTTTTTTTTTTTTTTTTTTTTTTTTTTTTGAGCTTTCAGCTTTCAATATTTAAATATAACTTTGGAAATATTAAATCTGTGTAGAACATTTCAGTGTAGAAAATAGAATAAATGTTGCTGCTTTTTGCGTTGACTTTCATTCTCCACATTCTTGTATATATATAGTGTGTGTGTGTATATATATATATATATTGTTATACTACCAAATAACAAGACTGACATTGACTGAGATTAAGCCTTTCTTTTTTTTTTTTTTGTAATGCAAGTGAATGGGGCAAGGGTAGCAGTTTAAGTGCCAGAAATGTGTATATGTCCAAATAAGGAAAATAGAATTAGGTGATAATCTATGGTGATGATCTATAGTGACTTGACAACCAACACCCAACTACAAAAGATTAAAATGGAATTTAGGTTAATCGGTAAGTCATAAAAAATATATATATTTGATAATTTTATATTTAAATTGAGAAGAGTGGACTGTCGAGTACAAATTACATCAGCTCCGGGATTTATTCACTATTGACATAGTAAATTTTTATTTATAGGATGTATGAGCAGTCCTTAACAAATGTATTGGAATGACAAACACTGAAGACTTTTGGAGTTGAGATCAAAATGTGAACATGAGGTGATGGATCAGAGTTTCTTTCTGAATCAGAGAACTTGTAGTTCTTGATATGAACATCCTAAGTGGCATGGTGGTATAGTGGTTAACATGGTGGCTTTCCAGCTCCAGGGTTTAGGGTTTCGATTCCTGGGTTCTGAGTGTACTAAAGTTTGTATGTTCTCCTCGTGGGTTTCCCCTGGCTACTCCTGTTTCTTCTCATAGACAGACATTATTGGCATTCCCAAATTGCCAAGTGTGTGTGCGCCTATGTGAATCATTCATTCATCTATTCAGCTTACCCGGGGGGTGGACAGGTTATCCTCCTGGATAGGCTCCAGCCTGTTCTCCTTCCGGGTAAGCGGAATGGTGAATGAATGATTGTAGATCCAGATTTGTTAAATAGCAAAATAAAATTGAAAAATTATGACTGACATGTGTTTTCATGTTACCTATGTTAATTGTTGAAACAAGTTTAAATGTGTAAAATCACAACAGAAGAATGTAACAGCTTGGTGTTGTCTGTGGGTAACTAGTTTAATAACGTTACTGTAAGCAAATAATATGCAAACCTAATATTAAGTGTAATATTCTTTATGATCAGCTGTTCCCATCCTTTTCTTTACCTAAAAAATCAGGTGGTCTGCTATCATGGGTGCCATGTTCAGTGTTGTCTAACATTAAATTCTGACCTGTTTTTTCATATTCATATCCCCAAAATCTAAATTACATGTCTATAGCATATAGCAAAATTACAGCAGTTGACTTTACTTTTCCAGTACATTCAGACAGGACTGTATATGGAACGCATGTGTGTCTGTGTAACATATATTTCTCCCCTTTTGCAGGTGTGGTAGAGGGTGATTTGGCTGCCGTCGAAGCCTATAAGTCATCAGGTGGTGACATTGCACGTCAGCTGACCTCAGACGAGGTCCGCCTGCTGAATCGTCCATCTGCGTTTAACGCCGGCTTCACTCTAGTGCACCTTGCCATCCGCTTTCAGCGCCAGGACATGCTCTCTGTGCTCCTCACTGAGGTCAGCCAGCACATATGCTTTTTTTGAGTCATCGGCATACATAAAGTAGTCTGTTGATTTATCACCTTTTATACCGGTTTTAGGCATTTTTACTTTGACACATGTTTTTTTTTTTTTTTTTGCATGTTCCTGTCACTCAGGTGTCTCAGCAGGCAGCTAAGTGTATTCCAGCCATGGTATGTCCTGAATTAACTGAGCAGATCCGTCGGGAGGTGGCTGCTGCGCTACACCGGCGTAAAGGAGAGTTTCCCTGTTACTTCTTTACTGATATCACTACCTTTACTCTTCCAGCTGGTGAGAGACATCTTTTTCACTGAACCGCATCTGGGTGTGGGTAACTGTGAGTAACTATTTAACCCACCACGTCCTATGTATTGTAGATATCGAAGACCTTCCTCCTAACGTTCAAGAGAAGCTGTTTGATGAGGTGTTGGATCGAGATGTACAGAAAGGTAAAACAAATGTATAAAAGCAATAATATTTCACAGGTTCTGTAACTCAGATTAAATTCGATAACTGGAAAGTTCTGGGTCTGTGACTGGTTTAATTGGGTTTCAAGAGAAATAACCAGCCCTTATCAGTATACAAGCTTTTTAGTATTTTCTGATATGCTACCCAGACTTCATTATTCCAAATAGCCCCTGATGGTGTGCATGATTGCAGCCAGAAAGGCACAAATCCCCAGATAATTCATTTAAATTACATTAAAGTGATCATAATTTTGAAAAAATAAAAACATTTGTGTGTTTGTGTAGCATGCGTCGGTATTCTTTTCAGCCCCTTTTGTTTCCTTCTATTTTCTTTTTCTTACTTGTCTTTTTAATGTTGCATTCTTAAACAAAAGATTCTTCCATAAACATCCAGTCCTATAATAAGCACATCTACTAACTGTTATAAAAACCTGTCGCAGAGCTTGAGGAGGAATCTCCTATAATAAACTGGTCTTTGGAGCTGGGCACGCGACTGGACAGCCGGTTGTACGCTCTGTGGAACCGCACTGCAGGAGACTGCCTTCTGGACTCGGTGCTGCAGGCCACATGGGGCATCTATGACAAAGATTCCGTACTGAGAAAGAGCCTGCATGACAGTTTACATGACTGCTCCCACTGGTGAGGAAACACACACAGACCTGATAGATCTGGAAAGAATCAAAGTAACTGTTATCTACTTAATCAGTTTTTCAAACTGGATGTTTAAAAAAAATAAAAAAATTCCATTCATTTAAATGTGATTGATTTGCACATGAACATATGGTTTTCTTTATCTTAGTTATCTTGGTTTTCTTAGTTGGAGTGTTAACCCAATTAAGCATCAATACTGTACTGCATTAGGAAATTAGATGAGCACAACAAATGTGGAGGACAAAATGCATGGGGGAAATCAGAAAACTGCAGCATTAAACCGAGTACAGTGAAAACATCACTGCTGCAGTCTGTGGCCAAAAACTGCTACTTGCTGTTTATTCATAAAAAAAAAAAAAAAAGCTTTTGAAGCCATCCTAGTTAGACATTTTGGTAGGAATTTCTATCTGTAAACTTGAATCAGCCCTGTTGTGAGACCACACTGACTGTAATGACCTTTAGTTAAAGACACAATGTTTAACACCATATTTGAATATTTTGCCTGTAGTCTGATTTTATGTGTCAGGCTGGATTTATCACTTACAAACTCGCCTTACATAAAAATAAAGCTGTTTCTTGCAGCAGAAGGATTAATGCTGCTGTTTATACAGAGACGGTATAAAAATAAGCTTTTTATAAAGACTGTTTTAATCAAGAAAACTGTAACAGAAGTGATGTTATTTACTGACATACTAATAATTGTTACATGACAGTTATTTTAGAAAATGAAACAATTACAAGAACTGATACAGACCACAAATATTTGTCACCGTCGCAGATGAGTAATAAGCATGATGTCACCTTAGGATTTCATAAAGTTTCAGAATAAGTAAAGTATCTATTTCATTCAATTATAGTAATGAAATAGATACTTTACAGATTTACAGTGCGGTGAAAAAGTCTTGAGACACCCCTTGTTTCTTCATATTTTTCTTCCTTACAGCCAGACTTTCTTGTATTTTTTTTTTTTAATGTAGACTTGAGGCTTCCTGGAGAAATTTTGACTCTTGTTTTTGGCTCTCATTTTCAGTCCAGTCCTTATACCTGACCAGTTTCAGCTGAATATTTTTTTTAGCGAAATATTATATTTGTTTAGCCACATAATGATCTATGAATCATTCAAGCATAAAGGCAATCTAACCTGAGGCCTGAACCAATGAGAAACAGGTGCAGATGATTGATGGATGATCAGGCTGGTGATTAGTATACTGGTGATGCTGAATTCTAAGTGGTTGGAACAGACGAGAGGGGAAATTAGGTCACTGCTGAGGTTGTTGCATAAACAGCCAATTTTTTTATTGTATCTTTAGGCACTTTACCGCCTGTAAATGAATAACATCTTAACTTAATTCATTAATTGGATCCACATAATCACATTTATTTATTTATTTATTTATTTTTTTGAGGGGGAATTTTTTCCCGATTTTCTCCCTAATTTAGTCGTGTCCAATTCCTCCCCATCACTAGGGGGCTCCCACATTAAGGCTACTACTATCACTCAGTTCCTCCGAACCACGTGACGCCAGCCGACCGCATCTTTTCGAACTGCTTGCTCACACACCGTTAGAGGCGGTGTAACGCACTCGGAGGACCGTGCTATCCGCTCCCTCCGCATGCGCGAGCTCAGACGCCCCTGATTGGCTGTAGAGCCGTGATTAATGTGGAAGCACAAAGTACCTCTCATCCCTCCCCTCTGAGAAAGCTCGGCTAATCAGTTCTCTCTAGACCTCCGGCTGTGAGAGGTTACAGCATCACCCGGGAACCCAAACCAGCGATCTCCGGATGATGGGGCGAGCACTTTACCACTGCGCTACTCGGAGGCCAATCATATCTTATTTAATATGGAAAAAGGACGCATCGCTCAAGATGTATGCACAATGCTGTAACTTAAAATTGACTTGAATACACAGCAACCCTAAATGCTGCATCATAATGAAATAAATTTTTTTTTAATAAATAAAATAAAATAAATAATAATAATAATAATAAAAAATTATAATAAAATGATAATAAAAAATAATAATAATAATAAATAAATAAAAATACATAAAATAAAATAATAAAAATAATAAAAAAAAATAATAATAATAAAAAAAGAATTAGAACTTTATTAATGCCAGAGGGAAATTGCTTCTTCGCATATCCCAGCGTAACTGGGGTCAGAGCGCAGGGTCAGCCATGATATGGCGCCCCTGGAGGACCTTGCTCAAGGGCCCCAACAGTGGCAACCTGGTGGAGCTGGGGATCGAACCACCAATCTTCTGATCAGTAACTCAGTGCCTTAACCCCTTGAGCTACCACTGCCCCCAATCATGTATTTATACTTATATATGCTTACTATTTCTAAGGTAGAAGGGTAAAATATTTGGTTCAATTTCATCAAATAGTCATTATAGTTGACTCAGATTTTCTCCAAGGTGTCTGATGAATTTGTTTAGATATTAATAATTTAAGTGATGACATTTTGTTGTTGTTAATTGCTAGATGTTCTAGGTTTGATTTATCTCTTTTGGGCGTCTATTCCAGGTTTTACACCCGGTGGAAAGAGTGGGAATCATGGTACTCTCAGAGTTTTGGCTTGCACTTCTCTCTGAGAGAAGAACAGTGGCAGGAAGACTGGGCTTTTATTCTATCACTGGCCAGTCAGGTATGCATGTATTTTTACACTCGTGCACACATTTCGTAAAGAGAAGCGGTTATAAGACTAGGCATCCTACTTCTCACTTCAGTCTTGCATATTATCACCATGCCTTCAGGAGTGATGCAACATTTTTTAAATAACTTCTTTTTATGTTTCTGTGGAACTTGTGTGTTTTTGTCTTTTGCTGATTAACATACAGTATATTGGGTGGCCCAAAAGTCTGAATCCATAGTAAGGCAAGCTGTAAAATTTGTACATTCCTGTCACAAGTTTTAGTTGATCTTGTACTGTTAGTTTTGAAGCCATCTTGGATACAAAATAAAAAAAGAAATAACATATCCTACAAGGGAAAAAAAACTGCCTTTGCATGCACACAAATGGGCCACGCAATGTACCAGCAATGTTAGGTTTATTCACAAATGTAAGACTTCTCTCTTTTTCCCCCCCTTTCCTCAAAAAACTCTCTCCTTTCTCTTTGTTCTTGGCAGCCGGGGGCGAGTTTAGAGCAAACTCATGTGTTTGTGCTGGCCCATATCCTTCGGCGGCCCATCATTGTGTACGGCGTGAAATATTACAAGAGCTTTCGAGGGGAGACGCTGGGATATACCCGCTTCCAGGGTGAGCTGTGAAAATGAGATTCGAAAAAAAAATGAAGCAGTTTAATATTTATATGACTGTGTGTAATATGAGATTTGGTAGAATGTATATTTAATTTTTTAAGTGAACAGACTTGCTCTGTTATCTTGAATATGTTTTGGCTCTTATCCCAGAAGCTTAAATAACCTCTGATCTAAACTGATAAGCAGCAACTAGAAGCAGGATGCGTTACTCAGTGTGTGTTTTTAAATAGCAGTTCCGTTCTGATTGGGCAAGACTGCAAAAACAGCTGATATATTTGCTTTGAAATGTTAATGTTAGCAAAACTGTGGCACACAGAGTGGCAGAGACTATGAATACATTATCACCCGACAGCTTCTGGGCTCATTAATTCTTTCATCACTGAGCATCCTGTGAATGACAACAGAAGGCTCATACATCCCGTGTTTAAAAATATTGTGAAAAATTTTACACAGAGGCTTAACCATGATAACGGCACTGCTCTAGCTCACACCTGTGCACCAGGCATCACCCTCCGCTACCGGCTGCATTAAAACAGAGCAGCAAGTATTAATC
This sequence comes from Clarias gariepinus, assembly GCF_024256425.1. Taxonomy (NCBI): domain Eukaryota; kingdom Metazoa; phylum Chordata; class Actinopteri; order Siluriformes; family Clariidae; genus Clarias; species Clarias gariepinus. The sequence goes on from NC_071112.1 coordinate 15,784,400, forward strand.
TTAAATTCACAAAACAAATGAATAAAGATGAATGTGCACAGTAATGAGCTTAACATGATGGGCGGTTTTACCCCACACCAACCCATTATTACATGATGGCAATGTGTTAGTGCTCTAACATCAGTCCACCTGCCATGGTGTACTACTACTACTACTAATAATAATAGTAATTAATTTAGAATTATAAAGTGAATGTATGATCTGGTGATATAATCTCATATTCCTCATGTTCAGGTGTGTATCTGCCTCTATTGTGGGAGCCGAGTTTTTGCTGGAAGAGCCCCATAGCACTGGGTTATACACGAGGTCACTTTTCAGCCCTGGTCGCCATGGAGAATGACGGCTATGACAACCGCGGTGCGGGCGCCAACCTAAATACAGACGATGATGTCACTGTTACTTTTCTGCCTTTAGTAGACAGTGACAGGAAGCTGCTACATGTCCACTTTCTGTCAGCACAAGAGGTGAGTGGAGGTTTTCTCATGAAGATAGAGTTGTTTTGTGTGACCTGCGCTGATAAGCAGCTAAACTGTTTTGCTTGTCTGTCAGATGGGAACAGAGGAGCAGCAGGAGCGTTTGTTAAGGCAGTGGCTGGACTGTTGTGTGACAGAGGGTGGAGTCCTGGTGGCATTGCAGAAAAGCTCGAGGAGGCGGAGTCATCCTCTGGTCACACAGATGGTAGAGAAGTGGTTGGATGGCTACCGGCAGCTGGGCACATGCCCTGCCCTTTCAGATGGTGAGGAAGAGGAGGAGGACGATGATGAGTGAGAAGGAGAGTCTTCTCTATACTCAGAGACTTGATGCACCTTTACCCCCTCCTTGTGGAGAACACATGTACACTAATGTACCATTATTTATCCTTGTCATACGTACACACATACAGTGGTCTCTTATCATTGATGCAAAAAAGATTTTGGCCCACACAAAATAAAAACTTAGATTACAAATGGTACATGCCTTTCAGAGTATGCCCTTTGTTTTATTCAATTTATTATTTCTAGATTTGCTTTGGAAAAAAAAAGAATTTCAGTAGTTATGCTAAGGGCACTTAAGCACACTTTATTTGCTTCAGCTCCATTTTTAAACTTTAGTTGTTAGTAACACTTACCATATACAGTACTTATACACCACTTGAATTTGAGATCAGGCTTTTGTCAAAATCCATTCACTGAGATATTTATTTACCTGTATGATAGTTTGTCAGCTACAGAAATGAATACATACCACTGTATGATAAGTTTTGACTTCTCATGTGCATGAGGAATTCAATTGCAAACTTGATACAGATATCTGTGGGTAATCAGCGTTTTGTTCTTATCTCTCAAAGTAGAGATCACCTTTCCAAATGGATCATTCTTTTAAGTTGGTTGTTAAAGCTCAAGGTTACACTACATGTACACCAAGTCATGTTTCCACTTACTGTAACACATGGGTGTCTGGTCACATTTGTTTGCAGTTTTAGATGTTATGATTTTTCCCCCCTGCTATTATTCTCTGGATGTGCTTGTTAATATAACTTTCAAAGACTTGACTGAAACCAAAGTGAACATTGGTCTGTGGTCTTGCAGTGATCAGAATCGTTTGTTTTGTGTCTTACCCCCCTTTTGTGGCTGTGTTCAGTCTTGTCCCTCACCCAAGTTTAAAAACACCCTTAAGTTTTTATTTTTCCGTTATTATACAATTATGTCAAGCCTTTGGCATATACTGTATGTCTCTGATGTGTGATGAGGTTGAGACCAAATCATTGAAGGATTATAAGCTGAATGTCTAACAAGTAAAGCTTCTTTAAAACTGTTTGTTTTTAAAAGCAGTGTATGTGAAGTCTTATCACACACACCTCTTACCTAGTGTCAAAAGTGTCTGTTTTAGTGTGTTCAAGGCCCTCTGCAAGAGGAATACATGTTATATTTCATTTCTTTAAGGTAAAAAAAATGTGGTAATTGCCAGTTCCTAAACAAGACTCTTAGCCTGAAATGTAATACTTTTTATTTACCAGGAGACAGAAATGACAGCCAGCACAAACAGAAAAAAGTGTATTTAAAAAGTGTTAATTTAGTATGACTAGGCTCACTTTTGGCCAATGCCAGTTTAGAGGTAGAGACCCTCTGGTGTCCCTTCCTGTTTCTTGTAGAGTACGTTCTCTTTAGATTTTTTAAAGTCCTCGTTTGTCACTTTCATCCTCCTCTCCCTCAGGGCCATGAGCCCTGCTTCTGTGCAAATCGCCTGAGAAAACACCATATGCCTTCATTAGTTGGCACATTTCAGCTAAAATATAAAAACACTGTTTATGTCCATTACTAATGTCTGCACCTCAACTTTCTACAATATAATCAAAACAATAAATAATGTGATGCAGTTATATCCCAGAAGGTGGCAGTAAAGGGTTATTTATCTGACAACAGTTTACGTAGACAGGACTTTGATATAAACAGTATCACAGGAGCAATTGTAGTTTATACTATTTCTATAGCATGAAACAAATGCCAGTCATAATTAGACTGCCGGCTTAGAACTATTTTGTGACCTTACCTTTATGTCAGCACCAGAAAGGTCATCTTTAGCGAGGATAAGATCATCGAGCTGTACATCATCTGCCAGAGTCATCCTGCTTGTGTGAATCTGGAAGATTCTGCGCTTGGTCTTCTCATCAGGCAGAGGGAACTCTATCTTACGGTCAATCCTACCTGCAGGAGCAAAAGTAAAATTTTATTAGAGCAAAGATACAGTGTAGATGTGTGAATGATTGACAGGAACAACAATCTAACTTAAAAATAATAATGACAAGCTATTAACAATTCGAATGCATAGGACATTGCCTGTTAGATTAGCAACAGACCTGGACGGATGAGGGCGGGGTCAAGCGTTTCTATCCGATTAGTAGCCATGATTACTTTAACATCACCGCGGGAGTCAAATCCATCTAGCTGGTTCAAAAGCTCCAGCATGGTCCTCTGGATCTCCCTCTCTCCACCAGAATTGGAATCATACCTGCATAGAACACATTGCATGTCACCTGTTTAACATCACTAAAATGTACTAAAGAAATTAATTTGGTCTATGTTAAAGTGGCAATATTGGCAATGCTGTAAATGTGTCATTTTATGAGCTGACTAGATTAAAGTTGTCAAAGGTAAAGGTTAAACGAGTACATTCAAAAGAAAGACCATACATATTTTATCGTAGTGCTGCACATTTTGCGATATATTACAATAAGTGTTCTGGTCAAATGTGACTTGATCGTGCCGAATAACAGAACTCGAAAGTGAGGAGAGTACTTCCCTTATTTCTCTGTATTATCCCAACATTTCACTAGTGTCTGAATAGCATAAGTATAGGAAGTTTTCACAGTATGCCAGAGCCATGATTAGATAACTCTCAGCTGAGTTCCTATAATGTGGTGTTCAAGACTGAATGTGTGTCCAGTTCCCACAGACAAATACGGTATGTCTCTTCTGCAAGTTGGCAACAGGTTATCCATCTGTTTTCAAGGATCAGGCATTACACTCGCTGAATGTCAACAGGAACGACCATTTCGATACAAGTCCCAGTTTCAAATGAACATTGCTAATATTTGGGTCATGTGCATATAAATGTCTGAACAATATTTTTTTAAAAACTCGGTCCATTCATTATTTCTATTTAAAGGACTGACATTTTATACTGTAATATTTATGCTACGATTTATAAGACATGTGGATTCCAAAACTCAAAATGTCTATACAAGTACCACACTTCTCAGCGGTAGACTCGGTTTATGTAAGTGCAAGAATTTTTTTTTTAAAGTACATAACACGTTAACATTCGATGTATATAAACACTGAGTGGTTTTTACAGCTGTGGAGAACAAAAATTTTCTTTCTAAACACACACATCTGTCTTACCTTTTTGTACCTATGGCATCAATCTCATCAATGAAGACTATGGAGGGGGCATGCTCCTCTGCAACTCTGAAAAGTTCTCTCACCAGTTTGGGACCATCGCCCAGGTATTTCTGAATCAGCTCTGAACCCACCACCCTCAGGAATGTAGCGGATGTCTGATTGGCAACAGCTTTCGCCAACAGGGTCTTGCCTAAAAAACGTAATATTCAGTGTCAACATATTAATCATCCTCTAATACTCACCAAATCAATATTTATGCAAATCATTATAAACCAATATAACCATTCACTGTCTTAAATGTTTTGACTAACCTGTCCCTGGTGGACCATATAGAATGACACCCTTAGGAGGTTTTATTCCCATTTCCTCATAATACTCTGGGTGTGTAAGCGGAAGCTCGACTGACTCCTACATACACATATATACACATATAAATAAATATGAATCGTCATTGAAACCAAATGATGTTAAAAATAAATACATGCCTACATAAGATAAGTAGTACGTCTACTACCTTGATCTCTTGAATTTGGCTGTCCAGGCCACCAATGTCAGCATACGTCTCCTGAGGAGCCTTTTCCACTTTCATCACAGTCACCAGAGGATCAGTGTCATCCATCAACACACCGATCACTGCATGCACCTGCAAGCAGACCCATTCATATCATTCTATAATAGGTTTTTTTTCTCCACTTGCCGGAATTTTAGAGCTTTCTCTCTGCACTCATCCAAATCTTACTACAGCATCCTGCATTTATCTGCAGTGGACATAACTGCATAAATACCCTTTGGTCGTGTAAACGCTACTTTTGCAAAATGTTAAAATTGCTACTTTTGCTACATGTTCATAACAATGTTACAATAATCACAATCTATCAAATGCACAAAAGAGCATGATGTTGCTTATCATATCAACTATGTATTTTTGGCTAAGCAGTGCTGCACATATTCATATAAATATCATTCGAAAAAGGTAGGAATAAACTAAATAGTGCATAAACGAAAAGGCCTTGTTACCACAAGGATTAATATAATTGTTATAATAAATCCAACTGGAAGATTCCAGTGTTACAGCGACAGACAAAAGATACTGGACAATGCATGAACACAGTATAACAGCAAAAATATTATTAATAATATATTTTGGAGTTTTAATACACTCTCTATTTCAAATAATACATATGTACTGTATATTTAACATACACACTTTTTTGTGCTGGTTGTGCTAAAAAATTTAAAGTATAGTGCACACCCTAGTTGCATTTCCTGAGACAAGCTGCTGTAAATATTAAGTCACACTGAAGTAGAAAGGTACCACAGTAAAGCAGTGCTGCTTACTTCAACTCAGATTTTTGCACTTACTACGGATATTAAGATATTCTGCCTAAAAAAACAGCACTTTCTTAGCTTTACATGAACATATTTTAATAAATGGCTGTTTAAAACATAACAGTGTCTGGGGCAGTTAGAAAATTCCATTACCTTGTGATTCAGTAAAACAGAACAGCCTGGTTCCAAAAGGTCTTTATCAACAAAGGAGAGAATGCTGACATAGTGCTCCGAGCCCACTGAGGTAGATACAATAGCATGGTTATCATCAATGATCTCTTCGAGAGTTCCTACTGACATGGGTGTACCTCTCAGGTCATCAACTTTGGATCTCTCTTCCTGCAAAAACCAACACCAACACCACCACCAGCAATTGGTGTAAATTATAACATTTAATCAACCTGACTTTCTTGACTTTGTTGTCTCTAACAGAAAATAAAATAAAAAATATCTAATCTAGACATAAACTTGGTTTCCACTTCAAATGCAAAGGTCCACAGTTATTTAATTATACCTCCTGCTTTTCTTCAAGTGGCTTCATCTGCTCTTGGTTCCTGATAAACTCCTCCTCCATCAGCAGATAGTCCTTAATCCTCTCCTGCTTCAGCAGCTTCAGTCTGCACTGTGTGTGGGGCGTGACTAAAAAAAGAAACAAGCAGCTCACATCACATTTGTGTCTACGTATTAAAGTGATCAACTAAAGAGGTTTTATATACCCAAAGGAAGCTTGCTTGCAGCATCAGGGCCTTTCGTCCTCTTCTTCCTTTTCCCTACCCTTGTGGGAATTGGGGGCTCATATTTCTTTTTCTTATCCTTCCATTAAAAGTGTTTAGTTTTTGTTAATCCATTACATACAATGACAGTTGGAAGGAATTTAGTAAATGAAGTAACCAAGTACTTACTTTATCATCTTTTTTCCCCCCTCCAGGGCCATGGCCTCCACTCTGATTCTGTCCCTATTCAAAACAAGCGTACAGCTTGTAAAGTTATATTCATTCATTCATTTGAAAGCTTTGTATTCCGCTAATTGTGTACACATAATGCTATAACTATTATAGTATAAATAAAAAAATAAAAAAAAAGTCTAGTTTTTACTTAATGATGCAGCAGCTAGATAAACGCTGTTAAGCCTGACAGAAAGCCAGGGTTATTCTTCTAACATTACTAATTTAAACGGTCAAAACTATCGTTTCAAAGCTCTGAATAAGTATGACCTAACAAGAACTCATGGTACTGCGGAAATTAATTAAATTCAATCACATATTCATTCAAAACTAGAGTGTATCACCAGACAGAAAATAAAATTGCTTGCTCACCATTGTCGTTGATTTGCTACCTACTGCTTCCGGGTTAAAAAAAAATCAACTTCCGTTGCTCATGCCGGTATATTTCCTTCTTTCTTTTTCTTCAATACATTTATGGTGTAACGATGTAATACTGCCACCAGCTGTGCTGGAGAAACCGTCAGTATATTAAGAGCAGGGTTAGACATAGGGAGTCTGAAAAAAAAAAATCAGTTTTCTTTGAAATTGTAGTGTTTAAATAAGTGTGTGAGCATGCATGATGTGTGTGCTCTGCAACGGCTCCAGGGTCCAGGGTGTACCCCGCCACATGCTCGAAGTTTCCTGGGTAAGGAATGCGCATTCACACACTTTTGGGAACACAAATTAGCCTAATCTGCATGTATACATTATGTATGTATACCAACAGTTCCTATTTCAGTCAGGCCATTTTGTTTAAAAAAGAAAAAACTGTGACTGTCTCACCTTAAAAAAAAAAAGATATTATTAAAGTTTACTAAGGTTAAACATTGAATTATAGATTATTATTAAATTGAGCTAGTGTTCACTGTAATGTTTGTGCCATCCATTGTTAAATAACTTCTAAAAAGTAGACTAGCCCAACCACTAGAGGGCCTCAGCGACATTTTATTTATTTTTTTACATTTTTGACATTTTGGCTTCACTTTGTGTCTCTCCCATGCAAAAGCCCGGTTTCAATATGTAATATAACATATAGCAGTAAATTCAGTATATATACACTATATTGCAAAAAGTATTTGCTCGGCTGCCTTCATATAACTGTGCACCAGTGCACAAAGCAAGTGTGGAAGGACTCACTGGCCTGCACAAAATCCTGAACTCAACCTGATAGAACACCTTTGGGATGAACTAGACTGGAGACTGTGAGCCAAATCTTTTCGTCCAACATCACTGTCTGACCTCACAAATGCACTCCTGGGGAAATGGTCAAAAATTCCCATAAACATACTCCTTACCTTTGTGGAAAGCCTTCCCAGAAGAGTTAAAGCTGTTATAGCTGCAAAGGGTGGGCCAACATCATATTACTTGTTACATACATATAACTTGGTAAACATATTAATTGGTAGACATGACCAATACCCTCTGCTAATTCTGAGCTTCAAAATGGCAAAGAAAGGTGATTTAACTGACTTTGAATGTAGCAAAGGTCAGAGGAGAATGGCCAGATTGGTGGGAACTGATAGAAATAACATCGTGTTAGAACTGAGGTATGCTGAAGAGTATGCATAAGAATTCACATGATACGGTCAGAATTTGGCGCCTGGTGATGTAATGGTGTGGACAAATTTTCTTGCTGCACTTTGAGGCCTTATCAATCAGACATTGTTTATATGCCACAACCTTCCTGAATATTGTTACTGACCTTATCCATCCCTTTATGACCACAGGACGATGTGCAATGTCACAAAGCTCAAATAATCTTAAACTGGTTTCTTGAAACTAACAGAATATGGGAATGATGCTGAAAAAATGCAAAAAAAAAAAAAAAAAAAAAAAACTCAACAGTAAAACATGTGATCACATCTGTCTGCTAATTCTTTGCCTGTGTGACTTTTTTTTTTTTTTTTTTGCTCAGTTTAGGTAGTTAATATGAATTAAAATTGAGTTCATCATATTGCCTATTTTGTGCAAAAAAAAATAAGGATGTTACTTATACTGCACAATCCTGAGTCCTATACTTCTTTATAAAAAAAAAAAAAACAGCAAAATAATAAATGGTTAAAATGCTCTGAGCTTTAAGGGCTACTCAGCATGAAATGTTCTTTCTTGTAAAGTGGGTAGTAGGTGAACAGTGAGTCATTTCTTGGTTGTGGTCACATAAAAAAAAAAAATACTGTGGGAAGACAAAGGTAAGCCTATAAAAGACCCACAGCAAATGTTGTATTTGACAGACTCCATACTATTCAGCTCTTGAGAAGTCACTTACCTTGTGCATTTTCAACCAGGATGCTCCGAAATATCCTTCTTGCTTCTTTCCTCATAGGCTCAGGTAAAACCATTAATTCTTATGTCACTATATCCATTCTTAAATGCTCAGAACTAGAAGGTTATATAAATTCTATGATGAGACAGTTAAAATGATCATGTTTTGTTCTCTCTGCTTCTCAGCCTGTGCCATGCACCTGGAATACCTGAAAGTTGACTCTGACGAACTCCTTGATGGGAATTTGGTTTGTTCAATAAACTTTCTAATTGATCTTATTTTTTATCAGTACAATGCATTTTCAGTGTCATCAGAGTTTTATTCAGTCTTAATTTGTTTGTGCTATATGAATTTTGCTTAATAGATTTCGGACATTTTTAATGATTTTGTTGATCAGAGTGAGGATTTGCCAATGACTAAAGAACAGATCCCTGTTGTGTGTTGGGCTTGTAAGTGGGTCATGAAGAAAGTGAAGAAACATCTTGGTAATCATGAAAAAGCTGTGAGTGATAATAAATATTTTACTATATATATAAAATAAAGAAAGTGGTGCCTAGAACTAGTCTTACACAGTTGAAACTTTTCCACAGGAAAGTATTAGAGCAAAGTTGAAAAATGTCTGTGACAAAATCGGTCTTGCGAAAACTGCCTGTAAGAAAATGATCGATAAAAACATGGATATTCTGGTGGATGAACTTTCTTCTGGTGATGATCCAGCAACAATTTGTGTTAATGCTGGTCTTTGCAAGTAAGTTATGAAAAATTGTTCAGACTAAAATAATTCCACTTATTAAGTATTTGTTTTAACTGGTTTCCATTATTTTTATTTTTTTCATTACAGGGCGGTAGGCATGCTGGAATTGATTCAAGCTTTGCCACAAGTCTACCAGGAGATCTGAAGGAGCATATTTGAAATATAAATGTTTGCAATCCATTCCTTGTTAATAAAATATTTGAAAACAATAATACTGTGTCCCTCTTTGGTCCTGTGTGTATCAAATGGTTAATGGTTGAGTCTGTAAAGATTTTGAAAAAAATACATTCTCAGATTTATTTAAAGGATTTCTTTAGCAGCAAATTTTTTGAAGTGTAATTTAATTTAAAAGTGTAGATCACACCAAATGGTACCACCATTGAGAGTAATTGTGGAAATTACTGAGAACATGGACTGTGGTTTTGTATGGCTGCTGCTCTGCTCTAGACATTTATATTCAAGGCATTTAGCAGACCCCCTTATCCAAATCAATTTACATTGTATATCATTATACATTTGAGCAGTTGAGGGTTAAGAGCCTAAAAGTAGCAACTTTGTGGTGTTGGGGCCTGAACCTGGGACCTTCCAATCAGTAATCCTAGGGCTAGGGTTAGGGTTAACACCTTAACCACTGACCTATCCCTGCCCAAACAAGATAAAACCTTTGGTATGAGATGTTTATTACCACATTTATAGCTTGGAGAAACAATAATAAGAAAGAAGTTGATAATTAGAGTTCTTTAAAACATAGGTGTGAGTGTCTTTTTAGGCCTTTACTTATTTTTCTGTTATTTTTCCACATGCAAAAAAAAAATTATTCCCCACTCATACACATACAGTACGTGTGTGTGACGTGTGTGTGTGTGTGTGTATATGATAAATCATTTTCCACATCACAGATGCGGCAAAGAAGGCGTTTAGAAGGCTGTGGATTAAGAAGGGTGATCCGTGGACTATACACAAGCTATTTAGACACAAGATAGGGGCTGATCACCTCTGGCTGGGTTGCATGAGTGTGGGTGTCTGATGTTGAAAGACCCAAAACACTTGATGATCTCAGTTAACATCACTGACGATGCATCTAAATTGCATCAAGAGATGATGTTTAAATTTGCAGAGCAGTCAATATCCAGTAAATAATTACACTGCAGACCACACTGATTCTTAGAGATCAAAATGAAATACTGAGAGAGCAGAAGTTAGCACTGAAGGCTGCCCCCTAACATGGCACTGGGTCATGTGGCCTCCAGATAACATACAAAAAGTGATGGCAGTTTGATGAGAACGTGGATAGACTAAAAGAACATTCAGCTTTGAGGGTAGGACGAATTTTACAGATAATCTTTAATAATGCTGTGGAATAGTTTATCACAAACAAACAAACGAAAAATGCTTAAGCCATGTGGACATGAAATAAAGGGAGAGGCAGAGTGATGACCTGGTTGACCAGGGCCTTTAAAAAGGGCCTGGGCTTTTATGATGTTTAAAGATCTGTTGAGAACAAGTCTCTTATTCTATGCCTAGGTGAGCTGTTGCTCTAAAACCCATAATGAAAAGTCAACAAAGTATTAAAAAATAAAATAGTAGCTACATCTTAACTGCTCAAAAACTGTAAATAAATGTTGATGCATACATTTTATCCTAAAACTATGAGTGTCTAATTACATCTTAAAGGGAGAAGCTAATTAAATAGTAAAACTAATTTTAGGGTTCAAGCGCTTGACATAAGGAACAAAAAGAAACAACAAAATAACTTACTCTCACTCACTCATCATCTATACCGCTTTATCCTGTATACAGGATTGCGGGGACCTGGAGCCTAGCCCAGGAAACTTAGGGCACAAGGTTGGGCACACCCTGGACAGGGTGCCAATCCATTGCAGGGCACACACATACACACACACACACACACTCATTTACATACTACAGGAAATTTGGGAACACCATTTAGCCTAATCTTAAATCAAGTCAAGCTTGTATTGTCATTTCAACCATATACAGTTCAGTACACTATGAAATGAAACAACGTTCCTCCAGGACCAAGGTGTTACATGCAACATAAATGAATAACATAAATTAACGAAATGAACTAGATAACTAAGAAACCTAATTATCTGACCAGCTAGAACAAAACAGATTAACATTATAAATTAACAGAAACCTATTTAATTAAAAATACTGTACAGAAAAGACAACATGCAAATGTGCAAACAAGAGTGACAACATGACACATTTTAATACTCTGTGGTAATGAGTTAAGGTTGTGGGATGAGAAACAGTAAACATTTCCTTGTAGGTAGCAGTGAAGATAGAAAAGAGTTTTATTGTGCAAAAGAGCAATTACAGGTTGGTATATACTATTGTTAGATGGTTGTTGATCAGTGTGTTTGCACATGTGTGTTTTATAGTTCAGTCCTAATGTTTTGAGGTTGTTGAGTTTATGTAAGTGATTTATACTGTGTGTGTGTGTGTCTGTGTCTGTGTGTGTATGTTTATCAGTCCAGTCCCTTTTTGTTAAGGAGACGAATGGCTTGTGGAAAGAAGCTGTTGCACAGTCGGCATGTGAGGACCCGAATGCTTTGGTACCTTTTTACAGATGGCAGAAGGGCAAAGAGTAAGTGAAAGAGGTGTGTCTGATCAGTCATAATGCTGGTGGCTTTGCAGATGCAGCGTGTGGTGACATTGTCTTTGATAGAGGGAAGAGAGACCCTGATGATCTTTTTGAGTGTCCTCACTATCCGCTTTAGAGTCTTGCATGTACCATAAAGACGTGTGTTGCTGTTATTTAGACTAGCTGCTCTAACTCATTGCTGCTCCATTGTTTACATTGTTTACATAACATTTCATGATTTTTTTTGTAATATGTATCTTATTTTCTTTTTGCTCTGATTTATTTGTTTATTTTTTTTCAGAATTTCATTTATACTGTATATATGCATCTTTTTTTAAATGCCTTATTTTTATTAGTCCCCTATGTCCCTCAAAAGGCTCCGCCTTTCCAGACTACAGTTGTAAATAAGAAATACTGTTCTTAATCTGTCTTGCCGGGACAAATAAAAGTAAATAAAAATAAAAACAGTCCAAGGTGGCCCAGTTCCCAAACCAGATAGTGATGCAGCTGCTCGGGATGCTCTTGATAGCCTCTCTATAGAAGGTGGTAAGGTTCGGTGGGGAAAACTGGGCCTTCCTTAGCCTTCTATGGTAGAAAATACCAAATTGTTGGGCTTTCTTGTGCAAGGAGCTGGTGTTGAGGGATCAGGTGAGATTCTTCTCCAGAAGAATTTGGTGCTGTTGACGATCTCCACAGAGAAGCCGTTGAAGATCAGCGGTCAGTCGTCACTTTGTGTCCTCCTGAAGTCAACAACCTTTTCTTTAGTTTTATCGACGTTCAGAGACAGGATGTTGACTTTACTCCTGTCCGTTAGCCACTGCACTTCCTCTCTGTATGCTGACTTGTGGTTTTTACTGTTGAGACCCACCACGGTCACGTCATCAGCTAACTTGATGATGTGGTTGGATAAGTGTTTTGCTATACAATTTTAAGTCAGCAGTATGATCAGCAGGGCTCTAAGCACACAGCCCTGGGGGGCCCCAGTGCTCAGTTTGGTGGAGGCGCACAGACTCAGGATCCAGTTACAGAGGGAGTTGTTCAGGCCCAACAAGTTCAGTTTACCGATCAGGTTTTGGGAATCGATAGTATTGATGATGAACTGAAATCAATGTCAAATAATGAAGTGGTGCAATGCACTCCATGCATTCGAATGTAGATGTCTTTGGACTGTGAGAGGAGACCTGAGTACCTGGAGGAAACCCAGCAAGCACAGGGAGAACAAGCAAACTCCTTGCACACACAATTCTTCTTCTTCTTCTCCTTCTTTGTCTTTCGGCTGTTACCTTTCAGTGGTCACCACAGCGAATCATTTGCCTCCATCTAACCCTATACTCTGCATCCTCTTCTCTCACTCCAACTAACTTTATGTCCTCTCTCATTACATCCATAAATCTTCTGTTTGGTCTTCCTGTAGACCTCCTGCCTGGCAGTTCCAACTTTAGCATCCTTCTACCAATATCATATTCAGATCTGCTTCAACCTCTACATCTTCAGCTCTGCCACCTTTAGCTCTGCCTCCTGTCTTTTCTTCAGTGCCACTGTGTCTTAGCCGTAGAGCATCGCTGGTCTCACCACTGTACTGTACATCTTTCCTTTTATTTTCGCTGATAAGAACATCAACATCTGCTGATTTATCGCACAACACACCTGACACTTTTCTCCACTCATTCCAACTCCCTGTACCCGCCTCTTTATCTCCTTTCCACACTCCCTGATGCTCTGGACCATTAACTCTAAGTACAAAGTCCTGCACCTTCTTTACCTCTGCTCCCTGTAGCATTACCGTTCCACTTGGGTCCCTTTCATCCACACATATGTATTCCATCTTGCTGCGGCTAACCTTCATTCCTCTGCTCTCTAGGGCATACCTCCACCTCTCCAAATTTTCCTCCACCTGTTCCCTGCTCTCACTACAAAGCAAAATGTCATCTGCAAACATCATAGTCCATGGAGACTCCTGTCTAACCTCATCTGTCATCCTGTCCATCACCAGAGCAAACAAAAAGGGGCTTAGAGCTAATCCTTGATGCAGACCCACCTCCACCTTGAACTCTTTTGTCACACCTACAGCACATCTCACCACTATCTTACAGCTCTCATACATGTCCTGCAACACTCTAACATACTTCCTGCCACCTTAGAATTCCTCATACAACATCACAGCTCCTTTCTTGGCACCCTGTTGTATGCTTTCTCTTAATCTACAAAGACACAATGCAACTCTTTATTACCTTCTCTGTACTTCTCCACCAGTATCCTCAAAGCAAATACTGCATCTGTTGTACTCTTTCTAAGAATGAAACAATATTGCTGCTCACATATGTTCACCTCTGCCCTTAACCTAGCTTCCACTACTCTTTCCCACAGCTTCATTGTATGACTTATTAGCTTTATGCCTCTGTAATTGCCACAGCTCTGCATATCTCCTTTATTCGTCGGCACCAATACACTTCTCCTCCATTCCACTGGAATCCTCTCACTCTCCAAGATCTTGTTAAACAAACTAGTCAGACACTCTACTGCCACCTCTCCTAAGCACGTCCATGCCTCCACGGTTATGTCATCAGAACCAACAGCCGTTCCACTCTTCATCCTCTTCAACACCCTTTTCACCTAATTTTTACTAATATTTGCTACTTCCTGCTCCACAACAGTCACCATATCTAGTCTTTGTTCTCTTTTATTTCCTCATTCATCAACTCTTTAAAGTACTCCTTCCATCTTCCCATTACCCTCCTGGCATCTGTCAGTACATTTCCATCTTTAATCACTCTAACATGCTGCACATCCTTCTCATCTCTATCTCTCTGCCTCTCCAACATGTACAGATTCACCTCTCCCTCCTTACTATGCAATCTAGCATACAAGCCCTCATATGCTATTTGTTTGCCACCTCTACATTCTCTTTACGCTGCATCTCCCTGTACTCATGTCTACTACCTTCAGTCCCACTTCTTCTTTGCTAACCTCTTCCTCTTTATACACTTTTGTACTTCCTTGTTCACTTCTCCCTTTCCTGATGATACACCAAGTGCCTCCTACCTGTCTCCCTAATCACATTGGCTGTAGTTGTCCAGTCAACTGAAAGCACCTCCTGACAACCCATAGCCTGTCTCAACTCCTCCCTGTAGACTACACAACATTCTTCCTTTTTCAACTTTCACCACTTTGTCCTCGGCTCTGCCTTTTTCCTCCTCACCTTCCTATTTTACACGCCAGTATTCTGTGTTGTTTGGCTACACTCTCCCATACCAACACTTTGCAGTCACTGATCGTTTTCAGATAATAAGATGTAGTCCACCTGAGTGCTTCTGCCTCCGCTCTTATATGTCACCCTATGTTCCTGCCTCTTCTAGACCTGAGGTGGAAATTAAACCCGGATCCTGGTGGTGCAAGGCGTCTCTTTAGGCATTTCTTTATTATTTGATACAGTGCAGACACACTGGAAGTGTACACACACACAGAGGTTTATTATGAAAGGTATACAACAAAATGTGTTGCCATTATTAAGACTACTATTTGTTCCACACCCATATTCAAACATGCATTAAAGTAAAAAGAGGCCAGAATGTTGGTCAGTTGGAGGGTTGGTCAGTGTCTTAGAGACAAATAGCTAGAAAACTGGAAGTACTGGATACTATCATTAATATATATATATTAGTGCTGTCAAAATTAGTGCGTTAACGCATGCGATTAATTTTAAATATTTAACGCATTAAAAAAATTTAACGCAATTAACGCGGTTGCAGTTTTTTTTTTTTCCTGTTGTGGCCGACGTGTGTTCAACGTGCAAAGAAGTATGGATAAGACCAAGGAAGGACTTTTAGACGGAAAGTTTCAGTATAAAACTCTGCCGGATGGTTCTGTGGATAAAACAAAAGTAATCTGTACATTTTGCAAAGCCGAATTTAAATACCACAGAAGTAATTCGTCTTTGACATATCACTTAAAAGCAAAACACCCCACCGAAACAATCTCTACAGGGCCTCGCCAATGTAAATTGCATTGATTGTTTTGAAATTCAAATGACACAAATGGCACATACCTGTGTTTTTATTTCTGTAATAAATATGGCTTTCAAGCCAACAGTTAATTTGGAGAATATTGATGGTTTATTGCAGGTATGTTGTTTACATGAGAAAATCTGTGTTACAAGTTAAACAAAAATTCCAATAAACAATCATATTTGAATTTAAATAGTTTTATTGTCTTGAGTTTACATTAATTATTTACATTTTCATATCCAAAAAGTTTCAGTCTTTTAATTGTGATTAATCGCAATTAATTGCAAAAAATTGTGCGATTAATTAGTTAATTTTTTTTAAACGATTGACAGCACTAATATATATATATTATATACGTTTATATACGTCATGGAGTGGGGCCATTTGTCACCCATCTCTGGCCATCCAGGCGCACCCTCCAGTTCGTTCAACGCGCCTTCTGGTGGCCCTCCATGACCCTCCATTAGTCCAAGTACTGGAGAAACAGATGAGTCTTGAGTCGTCGTTTAAAGATAGTCAAAGTCTCTGATGTACGGACATTTAGAGGAAGTTCATTCCACCACCTAGGTGCCAGAACAGAAAAGAGCCTGGATGAATGCCGCCCTCGATCCCTGAGAGATGGTGGGATGAGGCGAGCAGTGCTGGAGGATCGGAGGGAACGTGGTGCAGTGCGTGGTGTAATTAGCGCAGAGAGGTAAGTGGGTGCTGGGCCATTTTTAGCTTTGTAGGCAAGCATCAGTGTTTTGAATTTGATGCGGGCAGCTACAGGAAGCCAGTGCAGGGAGCAGAGGAGTGGGGTGGGGTGGGAGAATTTGGGGAGGTTAAAAACAAGACATGCTGCTGCATTCTGGATCAGTTGCAGAGGACGAATCGTGGACAGAGGCAGGCCTGCCAGGAGTGAGTTGCAGTAGTCCAGTCTTGAAATAACAAGGGACTGAACAAGCACCTGAGTAGCCTGTGAAGAAAGAAATGGGCGAATTCTTCTGATATTGTAAAGAAGAAATCGACAAGAGCGAGTAAGGTTAGCGATGTGTGGGAATATGACAAATGATTGTCCACGGTTACCCCAAGATTGCGGGCGGTGGCTGAAGGAGTGATTTGGTTGTTGTCCATGGATATCACAAGGTCTTGACCTGGAGATGAGTCACAAGGGATAAACAACAGTTCTGTTTTACTGAGGTTGAGCTTCAGCTGATGAGCAGCCATCCAAAATGAGATGTCTGCCAGACATGCTGAGATCCGGGTGGAAACCTGAGTGTCAGAGGGAGGAAAGGAGAGAACAAGTTGGGTGTCGTCTGCATAACAGTGGTATGAGAATCCATGCGATGATATGACCTTACCAAGAGACCGGGTATAGAGGGAGAACAGAAGAGGACCAAGTACTGAGCCCTGTGGGACACCAGTAGAGAGTCTACGTGGGGCAGATGTAGATCCCCTTCATGTTACCTCATATGACCTATCTTTTAGGTAAGAAGCAAACCATTGCCACGCTGTTCCACAAATTCCAAGGCTTGTAAGAATAGATAATAGAATCTTGTGGTTCACCGTGTCAAATGCAGCTGACAGGTCCAGGAGGATGAGGACAGATGACAGTTTAGCAGATCTAGCTGCATGGAGCTTCTCAGTGACTGACAGAAGGGCAGTCTCTGTGGAATGTGCCACTTTGAATCCAGATTGGTTTGGGTCATTAAGGTTGTCACACACACCCGCTTTGCGACCGGCACTAGGACCCAGAAGTAGTACGGTCGCAAAACAGGAAGCATAAAAGGAGACAAGATGGAGCTTCACATCACTCAGTCATTGAGTTTGCCCGATGTTGGTTTAGATTGTCTGTCTGAGTACTCACTTTCTTGGGTCTACTTTCTGATTCGAGTGTGTGTTTATAGGACGCAGGTTAAATTTGTGTTTTTCCCTTGCTCCCCTTTCGTGAGAGTCCTTAGACCAAATCGCGTGGTTATCCTGCCTACTCCCTTGCTTCCGCATTTGGGTTTACCATCCACGCTACAAAGGGCTAACCGCTAAGTGCTTAGTCTACTGATCATCCCGGTTAGTTCGTGACAAATATAACATTACTAAATATATGCAAATCATAAAATAAGATACATAGATTGTTATTAACATCATAAAATTTTATTTTTTGTAAGTCAGTTTGTAGATGAACAGCAAGATACCATGCACAACTTTAATCTAGCCTTTATCTGCTGTATCAGCATTTCTTGGTTGTGGTGACAGAAAGAAAAACCCCTAAAAGGTCTGCCTATAAAAGACCCTCAGCAGATGCTGCATTGAGACAGAAAATTCAGCTCTTGAGGGGTCAGATATCTCTACACAGCCAATCAATCAGCATTTTCAACCAGGATGCTCCGAAACATCCTTCTTGCTTCTTTCCTCATAGGCTCAGGTAAAACCATAAATTCCACGCAATGTGTATTTTTTTAACTAAAAAAAATCTAATCAAAAGAAAAAATTCTTGTCACTATTCCTATTCTTAAATGCTCAAAACTAGAAGGTTATATAAATTCTATGATGAGACAGTTAAAATGATCATGTTTTGTTCACTCTGCTTCTCAGCCTGTGCCATGCACCTGGAATACCTGAAAGTTGACTCTGACGAACTCCTTGATGGGAATTTGGTTTGTTCAACAAACTTTCTAATTGATCTTATTTTTTATCAGTACAACGCATTTTCAGTGTCATCAGAGTTTTATTTAGTTTTAATTTGTTTGTGCTATTTGACCTTTATTCGCCAGATTTTGGACATTTCTAATGATTCTGTCGATCAGAATGAGGATTTGCCAATGACTAAAGAACAGATCCCTGTTGTGTGTTGGGCTTGTAAGTGGGTCATGAAAAAAATGAAGAAACATCTTGGTGATCATGAAAAAGTTGTGAGTGATACATATTTGACTATGTATGTAAAATAAAGAAAGTGGTACATGTACCTAGAACTATTATTATACAGTTTAAACATTTTTACAGGAAAGTATTAAAGCAAAGTTGAAAAGAGTCTGTGACAAAATCGGGCTTGCGAAAACTGTCTGTAAGAAAATGATCGATAACAACATGGATATCCTGGTGAATGAACTTTCTTCTGGTGATGATCCAGCAACAATTTGTGCCAATGCTGGTCTTTGCAAGTAAGTTACGAAATTTTTTTCTAACTAATTGGGTATTTGTTTTTAAGAACAATTTAATGAGAGTAACTGGTTTCCATTATTTTTCATTAAAAAAAATTACAGGGCGGTAGAGATGCTGGAATTGATCCAAGCATTACCACAAATCTACCAGAAGATCTGAAGCAGCACAAAACTTCAGCAAAGAATGTTTCAAAATGTCAATAAATATTTGAAATATAAATGTTTGCAAACCATTCTGTGCTAATAAAATATTTGAAAACAGTAATATCATCTTTCTTGTCCTATTTGTATAAACAATATATTTAATAAATAATATAAGTGAGAAAATATAAGTATTTTTATTCACGAATGTAAATCTCAAGAAATAGTACCAGCATAGGAAGTAATTGTGGAAATGTAATGCAGAAGAGCTCTGAGTACATGTACTGTGGTTTAATGACTTTTACTTTGCTGTAGACAATAACAACCTGACTCACATTTTGAGTTCTTTGGTGGGAATTGTTGTGTAGTAGAGAAAGGAAGTTGATAAAAAGAATATTAATAATAATGTTTATTTTTATTACACCAGTTATAGCTTGGAGAAAAAAAGAAAAAGGCAAAAGTTAATGAAAGTGTTTACACATTACTGTAAACCTGACTTACTTTCCACCTTATTTCCACACAAAATGAAACATCTCTACGATGTCTAGGTTGTATATAATGTATGTGTCTGAGCATGATTCATAGTTTCAGTCCATGTATATGATTCTATTTATTTTTAAAATATTAGTCAATATCCAGGAATTAACTAAGCTATAGGCCACACTGGTTCATGCAGACCTGGAAAAAAAATTCTACAAATTACAAATGCAGCTTGGCAAAATCTAAGGCAAATCCAGATCATCATTATTATAACTGCATAATAATTTATCAATAAAGAGGTCCCAAAGAACACTGATAAGAATGTTCAACTTATGCAGGAGTCTAAGTCTCTGAGGTTAAAACAAAAGAAGGCAAAGGAAGAGGACAAGCTGACATCAGCTGAACTTTGAAACAGTGTAAGAAGAAAGCACTAGTCAGGGAAACAGCACAGAAGTAAGATGAAGGAAAGGGTGAGAAAGGATGTGGCATTTATAACAAACATGTCTGGCTTTACCAGAAAACAAAAAACACCTGTCATGACCCAGGGCAAGTGCAGGGTACTTTTGGAGTCAGTTTGGTGGTACTGGCTTTGTTGTGGTGAACCATGTAATATACATAGGTCATGAACAGTGAATTATAAAACAGTAAAATCTCTACTATTTTGGAATTTTATGTCAATTAAATATTTAACCCATTCAAAAGTCTTCTTCAGCTCACAGAATCTGATTTTGTATTCATTAGTCCAAATAAACCTCTTTCTATCTGTGAATGTGTCGAATGGCAGCTGAGCTTTGACTTTTGTCAAGTCACTTAAAGCATTTCTTAAAGGGGAATTGCTGTGTATAATGCATATGTTAGAAAAAAATACTTTTCTTTTTTATATTCTAAAATTAAGGCTCTTGATAGACATATCAAGATGTCTGTTCTGTCTAAAAATTATTGTTAATTTTGTCAATCTAAATAATGAGAAAAGATATTTGTTAACGACATTTTTTCCTGTGTCTAAGACAAGACAAAGGTGAGACATCACGGATATTGATGAACAGTTACAGTGAAAAGAGACTAAAATGTGGTTTAAAAACATAAAAACTAATAAAACATTTGGCTTAATTTTCGTCAACAGATAATTTTCGTCACAATCTGACAGGATGTTACAAGCTCAGTCATCTTTAACTCTTCATCATCACAGCAGTATTACTCGGGAAAAGGAAAAGACCCATTATTTGGACCCATTTTCTTCCGATTGAACACTCTCGGAAATAAAGGTAAAGATTTGTACCAATGAAGATACAAATCATTGTCTCTGGGCAGTACCTTTCAAGGGAACAGGATTGTACCTTATTATAGACAAACAAATTTGTACCAGTTCTGTTTGTACCACCAAGGACATTGTTTGTACCATGGGCAACCCAAAATGTACGTTGTATTTTATAAATTTGCTGGTACATTTTTGTACCTTAATCAAAGGTACATATATTGTCTGTGAAGGTACCAGGTGCCAAGCCCTTTTGTACCTTAATGGCGCTAATGTGTTCCCTTGTGAACTATAAAAAAGATTTATTTTTCTATTAAATAAGACATTTAATTAATTTTTATATCAGTGACTATAAAAATGTATCAAATGCATATGTTTGAACACTGTCTTACACTAATTACAGTAAAATATTCTGTTAAAATACATCTTTCAGGTTTACAATAAACAAATATTTAATCTAAATATAACTTTTTAAAAACTGTTTACAATACAACTTCAACTTTTTAATCATTTTTACCCACTTCTCACGAAACACTATTACATTTACCCAAAATTCCTTCAGAGCAAAAATGATATAAAAAGCTTCAAAAACACTGTAATGAGATGTGCACAAACCCGGTGACTATACATAACCGTAAAACTTTTAAACGACTGCAGCAACTTTAGCAAATCACAGCTGTTGCTATTCCCAGCTAAAAGTTATCGTGGGCAGTGGATAATAAATGGTACATGCACAATATATTTAATATTATAGTCATTAATTTCCTTACATAATTTACAATTTGTATAAATGGCTTATAACATTGGATGAAAAGCTAAATAAGGTAATTTAATAAATCTCTTAGGGCAGGTGGCAACATTCCTGTCATCCGAGGTCAGTCCATGTCCTGGTTGCATGCAGTCACAGGTTCAGACGGAGACTTATTGTGTCTCCATTCTCTTTAAAAATACAAGAGATCCATTACAAATCCAGATCTCAGTTGTGGTCCAGGTTACCATGCGGGCAGGAAAAGCAAAGTGTCATCATTCGTCTGTGTGTCCCATGAAACAGTGATGGGCTGTCTGTATCTTGCATGCTTGTTTGCTTTTACTTGCCATTTACTTTCTATCAAACAGGTGGCTGATCATTTTTACTGTCACAATTGTTTATAAGAAAAAGATTTTAAAAAAAAACATGAGCTTGACAACCCAATAAAATAAATGAATGTATATAATCATTATTATCATCAATCACTAATGACCATGCATAAATACAACACAACTTTTGTAATGTTATACAACAACTTATACTTTTTTTTTATCTGAATATCACGAAAATCTGTAAGCTATCCAAAACTATCTTATAACTATCTAATATCTCATAATTATGAGATCCTGATCTGATAATTCTGACTTATTATCTCATAATTATGAGATAATAAGTCAGAATTATGAGATCCTGATACTGGTAAATATTAATGTCATTGGGTAATTTGGATGATATTATCATTAGTACTGTATATAAACACTGCACAGGTATCTGCTTTGGACTGTTCAGGAGAAAAGCACATTCTGTCCTTCTCGAAGTGGCTCGCTTCCTTCAGGAGCAGCTAAACCTGTAACGATGCGGGTCTTACGAGGGGCAGAACCACGCATAAATACTCTGAATGGGCATGTCCGTTACAATATTCTGAACGGGCATGTCCGCAGAAAAGAAAGACAGACAGACAGACAAAGTGTGCTGTTTAGAGACAGAGGCAAAGCCCCAGCCTCTGCCTGTCTGAGACGCCGGCGAGTGAGAGAGAGAAAGAGGGAGCAGCACGCATCAGTCCAGCGCGCGCACTCAGGTTAAGTACAGTATAAAAGTACAAAAAAAGACACAAACCCCCCTCTCTCAGTAAGGGCGAGCGTTTATTTTTAGTTTTTTACTTAGAAAGTAATTCATAATTATGAGATCAGAATCTTTAAATTATGAGATATTAAGTCATAATTATGACATAATTCCTGACAAATCAAGGCATACCATAAAAATCACCCAGTTTTACAGCCTCCTATGTTAACAAAATTATGTTGTGATGTATTTTATTTCATTTTATTTTATAGTTAAACAGTTGCCAAACACATTAAGCTGGTTGGCAAATGATTGTAACCCATAAGAGATATCCTTACCACAGTCCAAGTGTGTGAATTCATATAAAAAAAAAGTTTCACAACACTGTATTGTTCATACTGCTCCTATTGTTTTATATTTTAAAAATATGGACTTGCAGCAGTTGTTGTGATGGTTAAAATTATAATTAATCAAGTATATAATTAGCTGAAAACACCAGATGAAAAGATACATTTAAATGTTAAGATAATTATTTTGTGAAAAACAATTAAAAAATGGTTTTGGCTAGACTAGATTGACTGTAGGGTTAATCCATAATAATCTTATTGCTAAAATGTTACATTTACACTGACTAAAACTAGACTAAATGCTTAAAGCTTTATTTGACTAAAACTAGACTAAATGCCTAAAGCTTTATTTGACTAAAACTAGACTAAAATATTTAAGGGTTCCTTTAAATAACAAAACAGCATTTCAGAAGAACCCCCTCATACCCACTGTCAAGCATGGTAGAGGGGTTGTGATTTGGGCTTATCCACAGGAACAGTCATTGAGCTGAGCATGAACTCCTCTGTACCCCTTTGAACCCCTCTGAACTCCCCAGAGTATACTATAGGCATACAGTATACAGAATGATGCTATGATGTCTGACAGTAAATCAGAATAGCTGGAAAAAAAAATCAAGGGTTTGGAATTGTCTAGCCAATGTCCAGACCTTAACCCAACTGAAGGGTTGTGGTGGGACATTTCATAAGCAAATTTCCAAAAAACAAAACAAAACATTGTATTAATACTGTATTATTACCCACTTGTGTTTTTTTTTCCTTTTGGCTTTATTCACAGTGAAAAAAATGTTGTGGTTTGTCTGAGGTTGTATTTTCCTATTACTGAGACCCACTCCAATCAGATGATTTTTGTTAAGTTCTGACACAAATCATAGAATCAAAAGAGTGGTACTAACATTTAAACATCACTGTACATGGAATTATATTTATAAAGAACTGACCTAGCTGCATTTTTATCTCATTTCTCTTTTTTAAACTAGGCACCTGCAATCATTCTCTATTAGGGGCTTAACTACTTCATGGGCCATAAATGGTCTCCATTTATCATGGATATGTTCCAAAATCTTTTAAATTAGCAATTATTAAACCAATAATTAAGAAGTCTGACCTCGACCCCTGTCAGCTGTCCAATTACAGGCCGATATCAAACCTCCCCCTTATCTCTAAGATTCTGGAAAAGATAGTAGCGGAGCAGCTATGCTCATATCTACATAGAAATAGCATACATGAACTGTATCAGTCAGAATTTAGGCATTATCATAACACAGAGACAGCACTTGTTAAAGTAGTAAATGACCTCCTATTGGCCTCTGATCGGGGTTGTGTAACTATGCTTGTATTACTCGACCTCAGTGCTTTTGACACTATTGATAATAAAATTATTTTTCACAGACTAGAAAATGTAGTAGGAATTGAGGAAACAGCCTTTTCCTGGTTTAGATTTTATTTGACTGATCGTTATCAGTATGAAGATTTAAATAATGAATATTCTGCATGTTCTCTAGTGGAGTTTGGTGTTCCACAGGGTTCAGTTTTAGGCCTACTGGTTTTTTCCCTTTACATGCCTCCAACATATTTTTTGTTGCCTTTGGGCAACATAATCCGTAAGCATGGTATTAGTTTTTATTGTTATGCCTAATAAATATTGCGAAGTTAAGGAATATATTGTCACTAAATTATGCAGAAAAACTAGTTCATGCTTTTATCATCTCAAGGTTGGACTATTATAATGCCTTAATGTCTGGTTGTTTAACTAGGTGCATAAACAAGCTTCAGTTAGTCCAGAATGCAGCAGCGAGAGTCCTTACTAGAACCAAAAGATACGAGCACATCACCCCTATCTTATATTTACTTCTTTGGCTCCGTGTGAAATTTTGCATTGATTTAAAAAAAATACTTTTAACATATAAAAAATTAAATAGTCTCGCGCCGCAGTATCTAAGTGACCTGCTAGTGTTTTACAATCCGCAACGCCTACTTCGATCTAAGAATGCAGGCTGCTTGTCAGTACCGCCTATTATGAAAACTACAGCAGGGGCCAGAGCGTTTTCTTACAAACCCCCAAAGATATGGAATAGCCTTTCAAATAGTGTTCACGACTCAGACACAGTCTCAGTGTTTAAGTCTAGGCTAAAAACCTATTTATATAATCAAGCATTTTTGTAAATAGATTTGCCTTATGTAAAGAGCCAAATCTGGGGGACTCATGGACGTAGAGAATTATGGTGATCTGGTATGTTTAGATAGTGCCCGCTTCTGGGTGGAGATCTTGTCACATGGATGCCCCGTGTGTCTCTTTGGGATGCGTCTGGTGTCTGGGGATGGTTTCACTCTACCACGAAGACGGTTCTGGCCTCGACTGAAGTTGACAGCTGCTGTTCTGGTTGACAGCTGTTTCTCTGAGGACTTGACTTGGCTGCAGTCGTTCGATAGTTCAGGACTGGAAAGTCTACCTGAGCCTCCAATAACTACCTGGACTCCATATTACCATCAATTAACATCAACTGTAATACTGAACTGCCTGCCACCTAACACACAGTATGAATGCAGATCAATTCCTGATCTTTGTTTCACCCAAATGAGGATGGGTTCCCTGTTGGGTCTGGTTCCTCTCAAGGTTTTTTCCTATTGCCATCTCAAGGAGTTTTTCCTTGCCACTGTCGCCCGCTGCTCGCTTATCAGGGCGTGACCATTTTGATTCATACACATTCACATTCCATAAAACTTAAATAATTCTTTTGATTGTGTAAAGCTGCTTTGCGACAATAACAATTATTAAAAGCGCTATACAAATAAAATTGAATTGAATTTAGGAAATTTGACAGATTTTACTTGCCCAACATTATCGCTCTCTTTAGATCATTTAATGCTTGGTGTGATTACTCCTCAGTAGGGCTAACTAAAGAACTTCTGACCCTCTCATGACACCTGCCCAGAAATCTGAGGGTCTATATTCACAACCTAATAATCTTTTACCCACATACAGACACAGCTATAACAGCAAATGACATGTGGCATTCTAAAATATACATCTAAATGTTCTTTTGTAAATATGCACATTTTTGGTTTGCATGTACAGTGAAACCTCGGATTACGAGTAACCCGGTTTACGAGTGTTCCGCAAGACGAGCAACGATTTTGAATACATTTTGACTTAGAAAACGAGCATTGTCTTGGTTTACGAGCACCAAGTATCATGTAGCACGCATGCGTTCTTGATTTGATGCCGAGCGTCACATGATCACAACCGAGCCAACGGTTTTTCTCTATCTTGCGCTGCGGGTAATCATCTTCCCTGCTGGGTCATAGTGCTCGTCTCCCACTGGTATAATCAACAAACGTGTGTGTGTGTTTTTCTTTTTCTTGCGCTGCAGAGTGTGTGTGTTATGCGTGTGTAATTTGACACTGCGCTGGTTAGCACACACTCTCTCTCGTCGTTATTGTGTCTCAGTGTTTAAGTGTGTTTTATGTGTGTGCCCGCGCGTAATTATTTGTTTTTTATTGTTTTCTCACTTTTTACAACAGATAAAAGAAAAAAGAAGGAAAAAAAAACAAACATATACATAATTTAAATAACATAACAAACAACATAACATACATACAAAGTGCTTTTCTATTGTGTACAGGAAATAGCATCAGAACATCATAAGCAAAACCTGGTAACAGCCACATAGTTTTGTCCTCTTGTAGTCATATTTGTTTTTTGATATAATCTATGAAAGGACGCCACCTAGCCTTGAACTTGGATCTTGAACCACTTAAATTCAGTCTTATTTTCTCCAAACTAAGGAAATACAGGACATCGTTTGCCCATTGTTTAAAAGCCGGGGGAAATGATTGTTTCCAATCAATCAAAATCAGGCGTCTTGCCAACAGGGAGGTAAAAGGAATACAGTCCAATTCACTTTTTGACAGGTTGTTGTCTTCGTATACGGTGCCAAAGATAGCAGTTAAAGGATTTGCACAGACATCTTTACAGAATATTTTGGAATAAGATGCCTTTTTCTTGCCATATTAAGAATGCTTGGTCATTTAAAGGCTGAGGAAATCTATGATTATTGGCAATTGGGGTAAGTACTGAAGCTCTCTGCCAGCCAAAGAATTTGCGGATCTGATTCCAAATTTGAATAGAGTTCCATACTACTGGGTGTAGGGATTGGCAGTCTAGACCTAACGGCAAAGGTGCAAACAGGAGAGCTAGGAGCGAAGAGAAGAGACAGGCAGCTAATTCTATCTGAACCCAATCTGGTGCCTGGTTAGTGTAAAGTGAATTCTGCCAGTACTTCAGAGCCCTCAAGTTACAGGCCCAGAAATAAACTTCAAAATTTGGTAGCACCATTCCCCCACCCTCTTTAGGTTTTTGGAGATATTGTAGATGTATTCTGGGGGGTTTCTTGTTCCAGATATAAGACGAATTATTTTTTATTTAAATGGGAGAAAAAAGATTTCTTAATATAGATAGGTACTGTATAGTTTGAAATAAATACAAGAATTTAGAAAGCGTATTCATCTTAATAATATTGATTCTACCCACAAAAGAGGTGGGGAGGTTAGACCATTTAAGGGATAGTCTGGTTTGTTTCAGAAGGGGGGTAAAGTTAAGTTTAAATAGCTTGGATACATTGTTTAAAATATTCACCCCTAAATATGTAAATTTATCAGAGGCTACTGCAAATGGGTAATGACAGAAGGAGGAGGTTTTTACTCCTTTGTAATTTATGGGAAATAGCTCGCTTTTAGAAAGGTTGAGTTTATATCCTGACATGTAAGTAAAATGTTTAAGAGCAGTCATAATATGGGGGAGAGATTTATGGGGATCTGTAATAAATAAAAGCAGGTCATCCGCATATAATGACAGTTTATATTCTCTGCTACCTCTAGATATACCGAGTATATTTGTATTTGATCTCAACAGAATTGCTAAGGGTTCAATTGCCACTGCAAAATAGTAAAGGAGACAGGGGGCAGCCAGTTCTACCCAGTTCAGAAAATTGGACCCTAGACCAAATCTTTCAAGACAGTAGAAGAGATATCTCCACTCTACTCTGTCAAAGGCTTTTTCTGCATCTAGACATATACAAATTTCTGGTTTATGCTTATTCAGGTTAGGGGAGTACATAATATCAAATACTTTACGTATGTTAAAAAATGAAAATAGTTTTTTAATAAAACCAGTTTGATCCGGATCTATGATAATAGGAAGAACGTCCTCCAATCTCCTGGCCAGGACCTTCGCCAGTATTTTACAGTCCACATTTAGCAAAGATATAGGTCGGAATGGTCAGATATACAGTAGGTCCATGCCTTTTTTGGGTAAAACTGAAATCGTTGCTTGATAAAACGTATGAGGGAGAAGACCTCCAGGGAATGATTCTTCAAGTACCCCAGGTAGCAGCGGCATTAGTTTATCTTTAAATGTTTTATAAAATTCTACTGTAAAGCCATCCGGCCCAGGAGCTTTTGAATTTTGCATGCATGAGAGTGCTGCATTAAGTTCTTCTAATGTTAAAAGTTTCTCCAGTCCTGTATTATCATCCGGTGGGATTTGGGGTAAATTGATAGAATCGAAGAAAGAATCAAGTTCTTGAGAGTTATAATCGATTTCAGATATAGGGTCGAATAGAATTGTTCAAAAGACAGCATTAATTTCTAACTCATCTTTTGTGATCTTGCCATCACTTTTATGAATAGAAATTATAGTATTTGCAGGAGAATGCTGCCTTATTTGCTGAGCGAGGATCTTTCCTGATTTGTCCGATGATTCATAGAATTTGGAGCGGGATTGGAGTAGAAGTCGTTCCGTTTGCTTGGATGTTATTAGATCAATCTCCATTTGTATCTTAGTTCTTTCTTTAAAAATATCCGGAGATGGTTCACTTGCCCTTTTCAGGTCCAATTGTTTAGTTTGGTTCATAAGATCATTCAAACGCTGATTCCTTTTTTTTTTTATCCCACGAAGCAAATGAAATTATTTCTCCCCTGGTATAAGCTTTTAAAGATTCCCTGACTATAGCTTTACTGACATCTGGGGTCACGTTGACAGCTAGAAAAAAATTCAATTCTACTATTAATTAGGTCTACAAAGGATGGGTCAGAAAGAATAAAATTATCAAAGCGCCATGTCTTACGAATTGACGATCTGGGAAATGTCAGTTTTAGTACGACTGGCAATGATTTGAAATTACAATAAATTCATATTTACAATCAGTGATAGAGGTGAGAAGTTTATCGTTTATTAAGAAGTAGTCAATTCAGGCCTCCGAGTGCCGCATTGGTAAAGCGCTCGCCCTATCATCCAGAGATCGCTGGTTCGAACCCCGGGTGATGCTGTTTTCCTCTCACAGCCGGAGGCACAGAGAGAGCTGATTGGCCGAGCTTGATTCCTCCGAGTGTGTTACTCCGCCCCTAACGGTGCGTGAGCTAGCAGTTCGAAAAGATGCGGTCGGCTCGCGTCACGTGGTTCGGAGGAAACACGGGATAGCTTTCGTCCTCCCGACTGAGTGGTTGTAGTAGCCTTGATGTGTGTGGGAGCCTCCTAGCGACGGGGAGTAATTGGCCACGACTAGATTGGGGAGAAAATCGGAGGAAAAAAGAATGGGACAGGACTAAATAAAAAAAAAAAAAAAAAAAGAAGTAGTCAATTCGAGAATATGACAGATGTACTGGAGAGAAAAAAGAAAACTGCCTCAGATTTGGATATAGAAAACGCCAAGGGTCAAATAATTTGTAGGTCTCCAAAAAAGCATTTATAAACATGGCGGATTTAGTGATATTGTACGGTGATGTTGAAGAGCCTGTTTAAGTTTGAATTTCACCGAGTTGAAAGCTGCTCTTTTGCGGCTCAGATCAGCACTCAAATCCGGGAAAATATGGACCCGTGTTTCGCGAAATGTAAGCTCTCCGCGCTTCCTAGAAGCTTGAAGAATCTTGGCTTTATCAGAGAAGTAGTGAAGACGAACAATCATTGCTCTAGGCCTGTCCCCGGCGCGAGGTTTCAGGGCGAGGGTACGATGAGCACGATCCAAAACTACTGACTGAAGATCTGATATGTCCTCACCTAACATCTTCGAGAAGAAACCGGACATGAAGTCAGTGGGTCGGCCCTTCAGGTATACCTATAATTCGCAGATTTTGGCGGCAACTCCTTTTTTCGAGATCTTGTTGTTGTTCCTGCAGCTTCAATATTAGTTTTTTTATAGTTGAAATTGTAGATTCAATTGTTCCGAGCGAGTCATGATGAGAGTTGAGTGTTGTTTCCATTTTCTCCATGGCGTCAGACATATCAGCTTGTTTGGTTTGAACGGAATGAATTTGGCCCGTCATCTCCAATTACAAGGCATCCATTTTAGTTTTGACATCCGAGCGGAGGGTTTCGACAATCAATCCGACCTCAGATCGGAAATTCGTTATTTCTGTTTTTAAGGGGCTCTGTCATCTGTTCGCAGGAGGATGTCAATTTAGTTTTGATCAGTTGAAGGAGTGAATTGTTTTCAAGCAAGGAAGGCTCACCGCAGTTGCTGACGCTACTTGTAGGAATCACAGCGGCCTCCATGTTGTTTTGCTTTAAGACAGGGCTATCAAGCCGCGTTTGTCTTGTCATCGATTTTTTTTACATTTTTGCTTGCCATTTTCCTAAAAATACGTCGACCGTAGATGCAGGCTCTTGGTAGAAACAGAATGATCTCACTCCTGGGTAAATTTACGCGTAATTAACGCTAATAAAACAAAAATTAATGAGAGCGCGAGCGGAACATGACTACCTCCTCATCTTGCCACCGGAAGTCCTCCTGTGCGTGCGTAATTTGACACCGTTCACTCTCTCTCGCCTTAAATGTGTTTGTGTGTGTGTGTGTGTGTGTGTGTAAAACAGAGAGGGGGTGCTTTACTCACACACAACCGGCATGGTGTAAAATTATATGCAGCGCAGGAGAAGGAAAAACACTAAAATGGAACTAAACAGCGCCTGTGCGCATAAATGGAAACACTTAGCTGTCGAGATTTTTTTTTTTTAAGTTTTTATTTATTTAAGGTAATGTG
Source organism: Clarias gariepinus (assembly GCF_024256425.1). NCBI lineage: Eukaryota > Metazoa > Chordata > Actinopteri > Siluriformes > Clariidae > Clarias > Clarias gariepinus. Next base: position 15,815,429 of record NC_071112.1, read on the forward strand.
CAGGTTAATTTGTTTTATTTTTACTTTATATTTTGTGTTAATTATTTTTATGTATTTATTTTTTGGGCTGTGGAACAAATTCTTTTAATTTCTATTATTTCTTATGGGAAAATGTGCTTTGATTTACAAGCGTTTTGGAATACGAGCCCGCTTCCAGAACGAATTATGCTTGTAATCCGAAGTTCCACTGTATTCCATTGTGATTGGCAGCATACAGGGGCAAGAAAAAGTAAGTAAACATATCAGAATGTCATGGCTTTATGCATTAATTTATCATAAAATGTGATCTGATCTTCATATAACTTAAGAGTATTGAGAAATAAATATGCCTAAAAAAATCTTGATCTTTTATGTCTTTATTGAACACACTCATTCAACATATAAAATGGTAGTGGAAGACTACAATGGTAGTGACCCATTCTTAGCAGCAATAACCTCAACCAGGGACTTCCTGGTTTAGCTGTGGATCAGACCCACACATTGTATAGGAGGCCCATTCTTCTTGGCAGAACTGCTTTAACTCCATCATATTTTTTTTGGCATTTCATGTGTATGGCTTCATGTCATTCCATAGCATCTCTATTGGGTTGAGATCTGGGCTCTGACTGGTCTGGGCCACTCCAAAAAAATTTCTGAAGCCATTCTATTGTGGACCTGGTGTTTTGGGTCATTGTCCTGTTGGATCACACAACTTCTACATAGTTTCAGCTGACGTACTATACAGACATTCTTACATTATCCTAAAGAATGTTTCGATACACTTGGGAATTCATCTTCCCCTCAATTATTGCAAGCTCCACCATACTTTTGTGAAAACAGTGATGTTTTCATTATAATATGCATTTTACACCAGATGTAGTGCTTAGTTTCATCAGTCCACAAAACATTTTGCCAACACTGCTGAGGAGTGTCAATGTGTTCTTTTGCAAACTTAGGAAGGCAGCAATGTTAATTTTAGTAAACAGCAGCTTCCTTCCTGGGAAGGAACCAAAGACCTATCTTTGTATTATATGAAACAAAAACTGAAACCATAACAAAATGTATATAACTGACACACGTATAACTTGGCAATAAATGTTATAAGTTTTATTGTTTAATTCCTAAAGAGCTTAATATTGTGTAAGTAATTTACAAATTATTACAAATTATGTAATTTTAACATTAGGTCATCATTGGTAATAATAAAGAGTAATCTTGCTTTTTAACTTTTGGTGGTGATGATTGTCCATCATCACTTGTACACAGTTCCCCTCTGTACACCACAGTTCCCCTATGAACATAGTCTTGCTCCCTGTGGTTTGGAATCACTTCACATGGCTGAATACCCTGTGCGGTTTACATCACAAGCAACTACTGTGATGTAGAACTACTATGTAATTGTTACACAGCTTGCATTAATAGAAACACAACTCGACATATGCAAAGAAAACTAAGACTGAGACTGAGAATGAGTCATGAATATCACACCATATAATTGGCACGTTTGTGCTTTTCACACTGTTTATTGTGCACATATTTCTTAATGTTATGCAAACTGTAATGTAACACATGCACAAGACATATGTTCTGTTATCTTAATTGCAATAAATTAATTAATGAATAGTTGAGGAGACCAAGTGACACATACTGTTCATTTTATTGCAATATATAAAATTTTACTATCATTTCCCATCCACAAATTATGCCGACTGTTCGGTTGCTGCATAATATATCCCACCCTTTCTAAATTTTAGATTCAAGACCTAAACAGAACAGATGATTAAGTATAACCAGACCCAACATCACTTGACTTTGTTCTTTGGCCTCATATGAAGTCAGGAGTCAGCAGCTCAAAACCACTGTTGCACTAAAGCTCAAAATCATCTCTGCATGCAACATCGTCAGTTCTGTTACATTGCAAAATGTTTAATGACCTTGTATTCAGCACACGTTCAAGTGCCATAGAGTCTGTAAATTTAAGTATTTGCTGTAATTTATAATTAAAACGAAATTGTCATTAGATTTAGCCTTTTTTAACAAACTGAATTTAAATCTATGCATAATACTATGCATAATAAATATATCCTAAATGAAATAAACTGCATATGAACAAGAGCAACATGCTGTGATTTAACATCCAAAAATGGTCAAAATATTGAGCATAGCTCTCAGTACATCTACATATTTCTGGGTTGTGGTTACAGAAAGGAAAAACTGTAGGAAGTAAATAGAGTATAAAGACCACCAGCAGGGCAACAAATTATTCAGATCTCTAGAAACTATCTTTCCCATCTTTAACCATCACTATGTTCTGGAACCTCCTCGTTGCTTCTTTTGTCATAGGCTCAGGTATGATTTATCAGACAATTCTAATCTCTGTGGTTATTTTAGAAGGAAATGTAAATTTTATGGTAAAAAGATATTGTTTTGTTCCCTCTGCTTCTCAGCCTGTGCAATCCACTTGGAATACCTCAAAGTTGACTCTGATGAGGAACTCCTTGATGGATCATTGGTAAGTTTTCTAAATTGCCTATTTGGTATTATTTTTGCATCACTACAATTTGCACTCGAACGACAACAGACATCTTAGCAATTGAAATATGCAATTATAGTTTTACTCAACTTTGATTAGTTTGCAATTTTTGCTATTTGCTCAGTAGATTTTGGGTCACTTTTCAGGACTCTGTTGATCTAAAAAAGGATTTGCAGATACCTGAGGAACAGCTCCCTGGTGCTTGTTGGGCTTGTAAGTGGGCCATGGGTAAATTGAAAAGACAACTTGGCAATAATTCAAATCAGGTTAGTAATAACCATTATACTACTATGGGTGTTCAACTTAAACCAGGACTTGTCATCTCATTAGCAGAAGAAGAGTTCCAAGCACATCTTGTTTATCATGATGGTAAGTTACACATCTCCTACTACTGCATGGTGGTGCTAAATGTGTCATAGACAGTTACATGACACTTTACGATTACAGTGATGTGACTCTTAGCCACTGTACATCCGTGAATGACAATCCTGGCCAGGTTGCCTCAGAGCCCACTGCAGTCATTATCCTGAACTTGGATATTGAGAAAACTTTTTACCTTGATGATATCCAAGAACTAGTTAAAAGTTGGGATAAGTACAGTACAGTACATTAGTGTAGCAGGAAATTATATTTTAGAGTTTTTACTCTCATAACTTTGCTCTGTTATTCTGGATGATCAAAAGTCCCGGTAAAACTTGAACACCCCTCCATATATATGTAAAAACTCAAAGTAACTGATGGCAAGAACATTTCTCAAACATTTCCACAGGACACGATTAGACAAGCAGTGGCTTCCGTCTGTGATGCGATCGGATTCCTGCGATTCCTCTGTAGGAAAATTATAAACAAGTACATGGATGTCTTGGTGGAGGAACTTTCTACTACAGATAATCCAGCAAGAATTTGCGCTAATGTTGGCATTTGCTAGTGAGTTAAAAAAGCTTGTTCTGACTAAACCATTTTTCACTTAATTATTATCCAAGTTAGTTTTTAAGAGGAATTTAATGTGTTTTATTCCATATTTTCATTCAGAATGAACAGGTCAGTGAGCATGCTGGAACTGATTGATGCTTTTCTGCAAAAATACCAGAAGATTGGAAGAAATCCATCTAAGGAAATAATATGTTTGAAATACAAATGCTCTCCAATCATGATAATGTCCGCTATATTGTGCTAATAAACATATTTGAAACCAACACTTTTCTCTCATTCAATATGCACAAAACATTTAATGCTAGTTTAGGCTGTAAGAAGGCTTAAACTTTTTCTAATGCTTTGCCAGATTTGTGCAAACAGAATTCCCCAGAGCACCACACCTTCAAATGATATGCCATGAAACTTTAAACGACTGTGTCATTGTAATAATAGAGAACACGGTAAATGTGGGCGGTGTTTTTGAGTGGCTTCTGCTTTGCACTGGACAGTCAGCCATTCAAGAGTTGCTGTAGAGCCGACACCAGGAGGTGCAAAAGTGAAACCTTCTCATGAGAAACAAAATAAATAATAAATAAATAAATAAATAAATAAATAAAGAGTTAATTGGACCAAGTGACACATATTGTTTTGCGTTTTTTGCAATAAATATAATTTTAATATCACTTTCCAGCCACAATATATAATGTTAACTTGACATTTTCCTTTTTAATTTTAGATTTAAGATCACAGAACATCACTTGATTTTATTCTTTGGCTTCATATAAAGTCAGGAGTCTGCCAGACCACAGTTGCACTAAAGTCTGAAATCATTTCTGCATACAACATTGTCAGTTCTGTTACATTATGAAATGTTTAATGATCTTGTATTCAGCACATATACAAGTGCCACAGTGGTCACAGTGTCTGTAAATTTAAGCATTTGCTTTAATTTTAATACTTAAAAAAATTCCTTTTAGATTTAGACTGAATGAAGAAATTGAATTAAAATCTGTAAACAAGTATGCATAATCAATATATCCTAAATTAAATAGACTGCATATCACAAAGAACAATACATTGTGATTTAACATCCTAAAATGGTCAAAACATTAAGCATAACTCTCAGTACATCTACATATTTTTGGTTTGTGGTTACAGAAAGGAAAAACTATAGGAAGTCAGTGAGGTATAAAGGCCACCAGAGCAGGCCAACAAATTATACAGATCTCTAGAAAATATCTTTCCCATCTTTAACCATCACTATGTTCTGGAACCTCCTCGTTGCTTCTTTTGTCATAGGCTCAGGTATGTTTTATCAGACAATTCTAATCTATGTGGTTATTTTAGGAGGAAATGTAAATTCTATGTTAAAAAAGATATTGTTTTGTTCCTTCTGCTTCTCAGCCTGTGCAATCCACTTGGAATACCTCAAAGTTGACTCTGATGAGGAACTTCTTGATGGATCATTGGTAAGTTTTCTAAATTGCCTATTTGGTATTATTTTTGCATCACTACAATTTACACTCGAACGACAACAGACATCTTAGCAATTGAAATATGCAATTATAGTTTTACTCAACTTTGATTAGTTTGCAATGTTTGCTATTTGCTCAGTAGATTTTGGGTCACTTTTCAGGATTCTGTTGATCTGAAAAAAGATTTGCAGATACCTGAGGAACAGCTCCCTGGTGCTTGTTGGGCTTGTAAGTGGGCCATGGGTAAATTGAAAAAAGAACTTGGCAATAATTCAAATCAGGTAAGTAATAACCATTATACTGGTAAGGGTGTTCAATTCATACTGTGATTGTCATCTCATGAGCAGAAGAAGAGTTCCTTGTTCTTGTTTGTCATGACAGTAAGTTACACGTCTCCTACCATGCATGGTGGTGCTAAATGTGTCAGGCTGCACGGCTCGCATTTTTAAATAAAACAGTGTGCAACCATGTTAGTGCAAACAAGGAACAGCATGTTTGATGAAACTTCATGTGAGTGAAAGTGTAAAACCGACCGACATTTACAGGAGAATTCAACAGTGATGAGACTCTCAACCACAGTTAAACATTTGAATGGTGCAAACCTTTTAAAGAAAGCTGTAGCTGAGATAGCTCAGAGCCCACTGCAGTTATTACCATGAACATGCAGCTGATCCTTAAAAAAATTAACATTTGTCACCAACTTGCACAAGACACACCTCTGTGTGTGAGAACTGTGCACACAATCATTCACAAACACCACTTGCCATTTACACAAACTCGGCTGGGAGTTATTGCTAAATCTCCTGTATAGTCCTGACCTCCTGAGTGTTTTCTACATATTTGTACCATTAAAGGAGTTTCTAGGAGGTCAGATGTGACAGTCAATCCAATCATGGCTCCTGCATATTGAGAAAACTTTTTACCCTAATGATAACCAAGAATTAGTTGGTAGTAAAACTAGTAAAAGCTGGGATAAGTACATGAGTGTAGCAGGAGATTATATAGAGAAATAAAGGGAGTTTTTACTCTCATAACTTCTGTTATTCTGCACAATCCCTGTATAACTTGAACACCCCTCATATACTGTATACATAAGAACTCAAAGTAACTGATGCCATGAACATTTCTTAAACATTTCCACAGGACACCATAAAACAAGCAGTGACTTCCGTCTGTGATACGATCGGATTCCTGCAAAGTATCTGTAGGAAAATGATTAACAAGTACTTGGATGTCTTGGTGGAGGAACTATCTACTACAGATGATCCAAAAACCATCTGCGTTAATATTGGCATTTGCTAGTAAAGTAAAAATGTTTGTTCTGACCAAATCATTTTCCACTTAATTAGTATCTAATAAAGTAAGAGGAACTGAATGCCTGTTAATCTATATTTTTCATTTAAAACATACAGGTCAGTGATCATGCTGGAACTGATTCATGCTTTTCTGCAAAAACACCAAAAGATTGGAAGAAATCCATCTGAGGAAATAATATGTTTGAAATACAAATACTTTTGAACCAAGATAATGTCACTATATTGTGCTAATAAACATATTTGAAACCAACACTTCTCTCTCATTCAATATGCACAAAACATTTAATGCTAGTTAAGTCTGTAAGAAGACCAGTTCTTTAATGCTAATACATTATTTAAAAAAAGAAAAGAAAGAAAAAGAAAAGAAGTATAAACAAAAAGTATTGCCTGTTACACTGTCCAGTTTGCAGCTGAATAAATGTCACTAATACACATATAGTTTTGTATTTATTAGTACATTTTTTATACAGGATCCTTATCAATAAGGTAAATCCATAAAATGCTTCACATAGATTCTATATTGCCATAGAGGAGCACAAAGGCCTTTACTGCTTCTGCAACACACAGTATATTTTGACTTACACTTAACAATTGAAAAATATCTTACATAAATGTATGAAAAATAAGTGATTTAATATAAAGTGGAAGTAGGGAAAAAGTCATAGAAAAAACAGGGGAAAACACTAGTATTGGGGCTGGCCCAGTTCAGTTCAGGTTAAGCAGAGTGACTGCACAAATGCTACAGTGCAAGTCAGCGTAGATCAGAAGCAATACTGAGCAGGCACTTAGAGTTGCGGGACAAGATATGGCCTGGCCAGCTTCGCCGAAGTATCTCCTGATCCAGCTTGTTAAGTCTTTGAGAGCATAGCTGCAGATCCTGAACGCGTTCAGCGAGGCTGTCCAAACACAACGGGTCCCACGGTCCGCACACCTGGCAACCTGAAAGGGATGCAAGATCTGAGATGTACAAATAAGCCAGAAACGACTGAATATATGTACAAATAAGCCAGAAACTACTGAATATTTTTTATTTAAGTTCAAACAGATTATTCAAAACAAGGTAGGGGGGCAAATATTAATTGACATTATCGGTATAGTTGTCAACAAATGTAACTGATTTGTTGATATCATTGTGCTTGATTGAACGCCCTGACATGTAGGTGTTAGGATTACTGAAGTGAGGTGCAATGGCCAACACCTTCATGAGCAAAAATTTTACAGATTTTTACAGCTGCAGATCCTGAACGCACTCAGCGAGGCTGTCCAAACACACCAGGTCCCACGGTCCTTAAAAAACGAGAACTTTTAAAGGCCCCAAAATCCTGTTTTTAAAAAAGTGTTTTTACCACAAAATGTCTAATTTTCCAGACAGGAGGGAAAAAAAAAAAAACATCTTCCAGAGTATCCTGGTGCCAGTACTGAATGGGAAATTAATACAGTATATTACTAAATGTCAGTATACTTATTATGCTAAGCCCCTTACGTGGTAGGCTTAGTACTCTGGGTGTTCTGATACCTTTATTCAATTCACATGGCAGTGGTGTTCATTTTGTAGATGTTGCGTGTACATTTATTATTCCTGAGTAATTATTTCACCCTGGTTATGATCTGAAATTTATCCTGGAAACACTGGTTGCAAGGAGGAAAATTCTTCCCAGATCAGAAACCAGTGCATTGCAGGGCACCATGCACCTTGTTTTATAAAGAACCATTACCTCCTGAAATGTTTTTGTACAGTGGGAACCCAAGAAACTAAAAGCCACCAATCAGAGAACCCAAGCAGACACAAAGTGAACAAGTATAACTCAACAGTAACCTATGCTTGGGAGAACTGGTTACCCTGGTACTATGAGGTATCGACGCTATTTACTATGTCTCCATGGCACCTACATTTAAACATGGTTTTGTTAAGTAACCAACACATCAAATATAAAATATTCCATTTATAACAGGACAAGAACACTGTACCAGATAACAAAATGCTATCACAAACACACAAGTACTTAGATGACTAGCCTTGAAGGTTTAGATGAGTCAAAGTACGTTGTGCTTCTCCAAGAGCATTAAGGAGGCTGTGAAGTCCGGCTGAAGTAACAGAAGGATTAGCTGACAGGTCCAGAGACACAAGGGAAGGACAAAGAGCAAGAAACCTAAAATGTCAACAGAAAATTACTGATTAATTACAGTATATTTACAGAGAATCTTATAGTCACTGAAAATCTGGAAAATCTCTCTCGACTGATGTTACACACTGAACCAGTCCTCAGAGAGGAACAACTCCACTAACTCTGAATAGAACTAGCAATATGATACGAAATACACTGACCTCTGCAAATTTACTGGAATAACAAGGACAGCACTTTTGTTGAGACAACAGATTAGAATTCTGGCTTTTGTGAACTTTTGTGAAATTTTAAAACAGAGTTTTAAGATTAAATAATCTTTGTGAAGAATAATGACACTACAATAAAGACTTCACCTTGTAAATGTTCTGACACTTTGATCATTCAGGCCATTTGCAGCTAGGGCTAGATGAGTAAGTGTACAGTCACCCTGGAAAACACACACACACACACGTCCGCACGTACGTACGTACACACACACACGTCCGCATGCACGCACGTAAATATATATGTATACACGCGCGCACACACACATACAAGTTGCATTAGTTTGTCCACTGCAAAGTAAAATTTTCACCATAATATTTCACCATATTTCAGAAATATTTTTAAATGTATTCAAAATAAATCAAAGAAAATACAACATAATTTGACAAATATAAACCAAATAAAAAAAACAATATAATACAGCTGCATACCACAGACCGATAAGGGACTGTTAATCACTTCCCTAAATTTGGCCACATTCACTAGGCCGGAAAGATGCAAGATGCACAAGCATAAAACCACATTAACCACTACCCAACACTTAGTGTGCAAAACTGTTGAGTGCAGCTCAAGCAGTCGTCACACACTGCCCAAACCTTTGATGAGCAATTGTTTTTCCTTCATTGAGCATGATCTTCTTATAAAACCCTTATCTGACAGTCTGGTCAGTACTGCCTCTTAAAAAAGCAGAACAATTATAAAAAATTGCTGACTACTTTATAAAAAAGGGAAATACAATAACTAATTATTGTATAAATGTGATCTTGACTTCACTTAAAAAAATTGTAGAGTTCTGACTACATACAATGTATTCAAATTTTTAAAGTTGACGGAATGGTGACATGTTTTTTTTATGATGATATGTAGCTGTGTTAGCCAAGTGTACCTGTGTGAAAAGTTTGCTGAGGAGGTCCAGAGCAGGCTGATCTGAGGGACCTTTACACACAGCATTAAGCTCCAAGTGTGTGAGGTGCTGTAGTGGCAATGTCTTCAACACCAACTCAAACCCTGTCGAGCCCAATGCATTCTGGGACAGACACACTGACCGCAAGTTACCGGTGCCTATAAAGTAAAAGATAATGTCACAAACAAAGTGCATAATGCAAAAGGAAGACACTTGGGTACTCATAGTTTTACAGAAGATTTATAATTCTTCCTTATTAAACATTTAATTCTGGTGAGAGTTATGTTGAATCTGAAACCTATCCCAGGAACACAAGACATGAGGCAGGAATACACACATATTGTCTATTAAACGGAAAAATTATTATGCACCCCAAATCAGCAAAATTTAACTTACCAGTATATTGTATTACAATATTTGAGGAACAAAATTCGATCTAATGCCTGTGTAGCATTTTTATCACATTACTGTGATTTGGTATTACACATACAGTATATACCATACTATATGTTTTATTTAAATAGTATAATAATTTTAGTGCTGCTTACTGTAACTAAAGTTTAAAAGAATTAGACGTACCTGTGAGAGCACTGGCCAGCAGGAGCCGGTGTTGCTGAAGGAAGCGAGCGGTAAGGCCACAGGCCTGCAGAGACAGCGTACCCAGGAGGGGACAGGCAGACAGTAACGAGGCCAAAGCCTGAGACCAGCCATCTCCAAGAGGATTCATACTTAAATTCAGCTCCTCAAGACACTGAAAAGGAGAAAGAGACCGTCTTAATTAAGAGTAATATATACACTACTTATACTACATATCTATATACTGTATGATTTAGAGACAAACACCAGCAGTAGTTAGTTGCATCAGCCACCAGTATATGCATTCATTCTCTTCTTTTTTACATTTCTGCAGAATGCTGACCGAAGGAATGCAAAAGGACAAAAATCTAACACACACACACACACATTTTCACTACTCAATTACAGTATTAAAAAAAAAATCACCACACAAAGCTTCAATATCTCTATCCTACTAATAGTGCAAGAGATTATTGTCCTGCAAGCCACATTAGACACTGCAAACATTTAACAAAGTGAAAACAGTCTTTTCTCTTAAGACTAAATGCAACTCCAAGAGAAAGGAAAAGAGAGCACACAAACAGCAGTTGTTGTGTGAGGAGGCAAAAGGAAACCAGAGAAACCTATGTGGACAAAGTGAACATATCAAAAATTCCACACCTAAGCTCAGGACTAAACCGGGCACCTTGCGGCTTTATGTTGCAACACCATTTGTTGCACCACTCTGCCAAATTAAGCCTAGTAATATTTTTTGATTTTGCAATGTTACAATCTGCTCTGGATAAATAATGTAGGTCAGACCAGACCACCAGAATATACAGTACATTGTCCTCAATAAGTACTGGAGTGTTAAGGGTAAATCTTTTCTTTCACATTCTTTCACACTAGGTTTTGCCTAGATCACAGGCAACCCAGGGCTAAAAACCAATAGTACAACCACTTCATTTGTGGTTTTAAGCAGAAGTTGTCAAGATCTTGAGTTCTAAATTGTCTCACTCCTCTTTGTAGATGTTTCACAAAACGAAAGATAAATACGAAATGACTGATCAGAATTTCAGCTTTTGTTTTGTGAAACATCTACATAGATAAGTGAAACAACTTAGAACTCAAGAACTTGACAACTTCTGCTTAAAACCACAAATCAAGTGGTTGTACTATTGGTTTTAGCCCTGGGTTTTGCCTGTGAAGACTAGCATTGGGCATAAATGCTCAACGTATGTAAAAACACAAAAACAGTCTGAGACATCACAAAAAACCAAGGTCAAGGTATTACAACTATCTGTTTGAAGAAGATTTTGGGAGCAGAAATCCAAAAGCCATACAGCCAAAACATTGTGAAGGAAAGCAGCCATTGCTTCAACAACTTTTAAGCTGATTCACAAAAATTCTGAAAGCAAGATTAACCTCGAATAAATAATAAAAAGGCCAAAGTGTGGAGAAAGAAAGAATATGCCCATGATCATGAAAATAAACAAGCTTATTTGGTGATGTCAGAGCTTTATTAGTGTGATGCGATTATAGGTTATAGTTATAATCAAGGGATTTGCAAGTATTAAAAGTTAATAATTTTGATCACCTAAAACTAGATAGCCTTCCACCAAATGTGCCATGTTCCAAGTTACTTTACATATACACAGTACATGCAAATATCAGGAAATGAGAACTGAAAATCTAATCCATGGTCTCATATTCAAGTTTCCACTTCAAACTCCAAGGATTGACCTTACTGTTCCAATGTTTTTAGAGGGGTAGTTTAATTAAATTGTATTTAGTTCAGAATTTATTTTATATAAATAAATATATTTATTTTATATAAATGTTAATTTTTTTATACATTGTTATATAAATATAAAAAATCAAGTAACAGAACAATCAACCACAAACTAATTTTAAAAGCCTAATAAAAAACAAAAACAAAAGAGAGCATGGTGAGGCAATGTGCATGCATACTGCCCATCTTCTCAATAATGCACAGTTTCTTCTGTGTACTATCAGCCACAAGCACATGCATCACACCCTTCTTACTTCTTAACAATAACACCATTAGTTTTGCACATTTCTTTCCTTTGCACTCTGTGACTAAAGCTTAATATAGCGTGCGGGGGTGGGGTAACATCACTGGGGGCTGCAAACCACTAGAAGTTACAGGATATGATAGTGGTGGGAGCCATCATGGGTACACTCTAACAAGCTTTAGCAAAACATTGCCTTAAATTTAAAATCTATTAATATTCTGTGAAAATTTTCTGAAAACTAATACATCACTGACTATAACAATACAAAAAGATTGTCTATTTATCTATCAAATCACATCTATTAATCAATCAAATCACATCTGCACACAAGTTGAATACATTAAGATAATATAGGAATTACTTTAATATAGTTCATATATGTAAGTAATAGGTTAATAGAATTTGTCTAATAATTATATTCATATAATTATTATATTACCTATACAATATCTGTACAACTGCTAGATTTCAGTAGTATGTGTTTCTTGATGTTTCAGATTTATGTCACTTTTTTTTTTATTATCTCAATATTTTATTTTCGAAGTGTGAAATTTCCACAGCAACAGAAATTTCACACTTTATTAATAATTTACACACACAAAATTAAACAGAGTATATATGGGCCAGCTGTACTATCACCAGTGTTCCAGGTCTCTCGTGCAAGCCGGTTAGACGCAGGAGAGCAGAGTGTCTATAACAATCCTCAACAATAAATCCAAGTGTCATCTTTAATCCTGTCTGGATAGTAAAATAAAAAATTGTAGCCTGTGACTGGTAAACCATTCTGTGTCTCAGAACTAATGAGATATGTTTAGTAAAATGTTTGTCAACCCATGGGAGAGCGGAGAGTTCTGAAAGTTTATGGAGCAGAGTCTGAAGTTTAGACATCTTAAATCCAGCCTACTCCTAAACACTGATCCATGATCGAATTTGCCAACTCCAGTTCTAACAGTAAGCCACATAAACTGATAGCAAGATTAATGAACACTCAGCCAATAATTTACTTCTAGTCAGAGATATTTCATTTAAATTGACTGTTGTTGGTGTTGAGTGACTTGCACACTACAGTGAAACTCATTCAGTTTCTCATTCACTAGCATTACAGTCAAAGGATACATTTCTTAAATCTCTGGCTAAATCACCATCCAGACCAGACTCTAGCTTGGAAATACATCTGGAGAGATTGCATGCACAGTTCTGTGATTAAAAGAGAAAAAAGTGCTAGCCCAAGAATAGACAAAAGGGTCAATCAGAATTAGTGTGTAAACAGTGGTTTTGACATCTGAAAAAGAAAATCAATTGGTGGTGCTATCATGCGATCGTGGTCTTCGAAAGAAGTTCTCAGAGGATACTCTCTCACTTTTGGTACAGCTTCGCATGCAAATCTCGTCAACCATGCCATTAGAGTGCTATTGCTGTTTAGTACTACATATTTATGTGAGGCTGGCTCCTCTGCTCTCACACAGCTAAAGAGCAAAAATAGAAACAAACTAAATGTCGAACATGACCTTCTGATTGCATTGTCTTCAGGCACCCCAAATGTAGACACCCCCAAATTTCTCATTAAAAAGTTAATAACAGGGAAGTTAATTATTTTATTACTGATATTCACTCATGGTTACTTGCCTTTCCTACCTAAAAAAAAAAAGGGTTATTAAAGAAACTATCACAATGTTTGCTTTAAATTGTCAAATTGTTGCTGGCATAATGAATATGAAAAAGGGTACTCATTTTACTATAGGATGGTATGCTGGTATGATAAAACTTTTGTCAGGGGTCCAAAAAAAAGAAAAAAAGAAAAAGGTTGAGAGGTTTAGCTCATAATGGAAAATGTTGACTCACTGTGTCTACGGTTTCATGTTGATAAAGTTGTGGTTAACAAGACAGACCTTCAAGGCTTCTTCTAAAAGCCAGTATAATTTTCATATAACATTTTATCATCAGATGAAATTCGTACCTGCGTACTGTAATATTGCACTGTATGCAACACTGACATCAAGAAAAGTGAAATTTTAAGTTTACCAATGATGTCACCAAAGCTTTGTCAAAAACACTACTGGTTCTAAAACACAGATGATGTCTTGTTAAATATACACACCAATAAACAAATGAAAAAAGAAGCTTGTAAAATATAAATAAATACCAAGCTTTAAACCAATTAAGAAAAGTGTGGATCTATATCTATACCTAAATTCTGTTTGTTTGTTTTGTCACAACAATGTCGTTTTCTTTTGGGACCAGGCACTAGGGGTACCCTGCATCAGACCACCCACCTAATATAACAGCCCTGTCCAATCAAGGCATGGACTCCACTACACCTCTGAAGGCGTGTGCTGTATTTGTCAACAAACTGTAGTATATCATTTAAGTCCTGTAAGGTGTGAGGTGGAGCGCCCATCGATTAAATTTGTTTTATCTGGCACATCCACCGACTGATTTCACATTGCACATCCATCTAAAGGATTTGGAGGCCAAGTCCAACACCTCAAACTGGTTATGTTCCCTAAAACATTTTATACTATTTTTGCAGTGGTACAGGGCAGATTATTCTGCTAAAAGGCACAACTGCCATGAGGGAATATCATTTACATGTAGGGGAATACTTGGAATATGAATATGAATTCCAGGACCCAAGGTTTCCCAGTAAAACGTTGCCCAAAGCAGCACACTATATCTGCCAGCTTGCCTTCCTTCCACCTTTGCATCCTGGCACAATCTCTTCCCCAGGTAAGCAAACCACAAGCAATCGGCCATTCGTATAATGTAAAAGAAAATGTAATTTATTATACCAGGCCTTCTTATCCCATTGTAGTTCTCATGCTCACGTGCCCATGTGCCTCACTTCTGGAAATGGACATGGGTCAGCATGGGAACCCTGACTCGTCTGTGATGCACCAAGTGTTCTAACCTTTCTATAAGAACCAGCATTAATTTTCGGCAATTTGAGTTACTACTAAAATAGTAACTTCTATTGGATTAGACTACATGGGCCAGCCTTCACTCACTACGTGTATTTAGCTTAGCTGCCCAAGAGCCAATCCTCAGTTCACTGGTTTTCCTTTTTTAGACAACTTTTTGTATGTCCTGATCACAACACACCATGGATATGCCACAAGAGCTGCAGTCTTTGGAGCTGCCCTCATTTGTCAAAGTTGACCACATTCTTCCCCATTTTTTCCCCTTTCAACATATCAACTTCAGGGAGACCATTTTCATTTGCTGTTTTTATTTTTATACATCTCCCACCCACTTCCAGGTGCTGTTGACAATCAATGTTATTCACTTTATTTGTTAGTGGTCATAATTTTAAGGCTAATCGGTAAATCAACAAGAAGTAACCCATCAAGCTAGTAACCCATGTAATGTCCAATTATTAAAATCTGTACAAAATCAAATAACTTTCCAATTAACATTTGGAGGCAAAAAAACTAGCAACACTCAGAAAAGTAAAAAGTACCGGAAACGCATGTTGAGTCCTTCCCTCTAGTGTACCCGCTGCCTTCTTCATGCCGTCTCCTGTGATTTGATTGGCTGAGATATCAAGAAGACGAAGGCGAGGCATGGTGATTGCCGCAGAGATGAGCTCAGGAAGAAGGTCATCATTAAGGCGGTTGGCGGAAAGGCGGAGCTCCGTGAGGCTGCTCTGGAGTTTGAGAGCTCGAAGTAGGGGAGACAGACTTGTTGGAGTCAGACTAAGACCACATACACACACGTAAGGAGAGCCATCCTGCACCTCACAGAGCCGTAACACACGGCTGTTCTCTTCTACAACACATATACAAAAAACAAAGAGAAGTAAACACACATACAAAATGCAATCCAGTTCTTGAAACAACTTTAGACAAATTCGGTAGGAAAGCTGGTATTGAACTAGGCAGAAAGATACGCACCAACGTCTAAACTCTTACAAGCTTTCTTATACCGCTCTGGAAGAGGAGGCAGATCCCAGGAACACACCTCTGCCAGAACCTGGATATACACAAGTCATCATAAAAATCATCTTCATAGAGTCTTCTTCACGGCATCAAGTCCATAAAGAATGCATGATATGCCATCAAGGGTATGCTATATGTTCGAAAGTTTGTGGACATATGACCATAAGATTCATACATAGTTCCAGATTTTGTATTTCTTTTTAAACGATGTCTTTAAGGATCTCAAGGTATGAACAAGGGCAAGACATTCTATACAATTGTGGGAACAGCGTGGGGAAGCTAGTGGTGCTTGACGACATTGTTCCTATACAGTGCAATTTACTTCATCAATATTTCTAAAGTTCTGAGCAAGCGATATTTGTACATGTCGTCACCTCCTCGTTGGTGTGCAAAACAGCCAGCAGCAGGTCAGAAGGTGAGAGCAGAGCACCCTCCTTCTGCAACGAGAGACGTGGAAGAAGCCCACAGGTTTGATAGTAACGTTGTGCAGCCTGTTCACACAGCCATGACACTGTGCAGGAGTCAGCTTCACTAAGAACAAAAAAAAACAAAAAACAACCACAATATTAAAAATAATACCCCACAAACACACACACAAAACACAGGAAAACGCTGCAGGGTCCAAACGATCTAACAGTTCTATAAACACACAGCGGTAAAATTAGCCTGACTGAGAACGAACTAATGAGTGTTTATTGCAGAAATCACACATAAGCAGTGTTGAGAACACATATTAGGGGTGACACACCCAGCACACACAGCACGCGAAGAGGTTGTCAGAATAAATAACAACTTAAAAAGGAAAGTGTGGTACTAATAAATCCTAATACTATGGGCATGTACTGAATGACACAATTTTCAGATTTTTACCTCTTTATGCCACCACTAGATTTTGATAGACTCAAATGTAAACTATTAGCTTTAATACAAGCAGTTTAACAAAAATATGTTTATGAATTACAGCCATTCCCTCCATTTTACTGTCTTCAAAGTGACCTGTCAAACTAACATAATTATTCATGTTAGAATCATTTTTAATACTTGGATGCAAAGACTTTCAATTGCTGACTGTTTGAAATCTGGAATGCATGGACATCACCAAATGCTGAGTTTTCTCTCTTGAGCTGCTTTGTCAGACCTTTAGTGCAGCCGAATTCATCTGGAGCTTTTTTGTAAACCTTTCTTCTTTTAGATTTAATCTCCAGTAACTAAAAAGCATGCTCAATTGGGTTATGGCAATAAGCTATCATTATCTCCTACTATTTGGTTTTTATTTTATTTTAGTTTTTTGTCATCTCAAAGCAAAGTGTATTCTGGTCTTTCTGATTTTGAATACTATCTGTTGTTTGATCATAAGGCAAACCTCTATATTTACATTTGTGTAGGCGTCTCTTTATTCCAGACATTACAAATGACATGCCAACCTCCTCTAAAGAACTCTGGATTAAGCCAGATGTTGAGGTTGCTCTTTAATTTGTCAGGGTACTAACTAACTAACTAATTGCTTAGTAGTCAGTTGTCTAACTGTTTTTAACCATGTGACATGGCATGACCTTATATAAAATGGCTTGAATTAAACTCTATAATTGAGTTACATCTTGAGCTCTTTGTGGTGGTGAACAGAGGCACTTTTGCCTGTAATACCTCAGACTGACTGCTATTCTATCTCTCTCTCTCTCATACACATACACACACATACACACACATACACACACACATACACACACACATACACACACACATACACACACACATACACACACACATACACACACACATACACACACACATACACACACACATACACACACACATACACACACACATACACACACACATACACACACACATACACACACACATACAGTATACTGGTGTCTGTGAGAACGCAGGAACAAATCTACACACAAAGTGTAAAGAAAAAAAATCTATACAGTACCGTGCAGAGGTTTAAAAATGCTGTAAAGTGAGAATACTTTTTAAAAACTAAAGTATTAGTAGTTTATTTATTAGCAATTAACAAAATGGAAAATAAATGAATAGAAGAGAGATGTAAATCAAACCTAATCAAATCAGTATTTTGGAGTGACCACCATTTACCAGCAAACAGCATCGATCTTCTATTTAAACTTGCACACAGTTTTTAAAAGAACCCACCAGGTAGGTTGTTTCAAACACATTGGAGAACTCACAACAGATCCTCTGTGAATGTAGGCTGGGGCAAATCCTTCTGTCTCTTCATGTAATACCAGACAGACTTAATGATGTTAAGATCAGAGCTCTGTGAGAGCCAAACCAGCACTCCTTGTTCTCTCTACCAGGCTGTCTAGACAATAGATTGGTATACCTGGGTCCCACTGCTATCCACCAATTCTTGGTTGATGGCACTGCAGTACATCTTCCAGTCTCAAAGGGAAGTGAGCATGAAGTTTCTTTGGCCGTCCATTGTATCTATGGTTCTCAACCATCAACATTGCCTGTTTATTTGTGCTTCTTCAAAATAGTTTGAATAGAACATCTTGAAACCCCAGTCTGCTTTGAGATCTTTGCCTGGGAGAGACCGTGATGATGCAGTATGACTACTGTACCTTGTATTGTATCTTGTTGCTGAGTCTCGCCATAGTGTATGACCTGTGACATGAAACTTTTTCGCACCCAGTACATATGAAACTGATTATTAGCTCCGTTTGGTATAATTGGTTAATTATGCACCCATTATGTAAGAAGTGATGCTGGTTTGAAGGCAAAGGGTAGTCATTTTAAATGTTTATTTGATTTAGCCAACATACAGCCATTGTCAAAATAGCTGGCAATACCCTAAGTACATCTTTAACCCTCTAAAGCAACATGTCCTATTCATCAGGTTGATGTGTTGAGCACCTGTAGAGCGTCCTAAATTGGAAGGTGGCGAAGCGCCATGTATCTAACATCCAGCAGCTCCGTAATATTATTACTGTATAGGAGAGAGAAAAGGATCTTAGCTACCACATGTGCAGCTGTGGTGAATTCCATGCCCAGGAGGATTAAGGCCGTGCTAGATAACAATGGTGCTCACACAAAATATTGACACTTGGGCACAGTTTTGACATGTTCACTTAAGGTGTACTCAATTTTTTGTGCCAGTTTTTTAGACAATGTCTGCATGTTAAGTTATTGTTGAGTAAATCTGTACTGCTATACAAGGAGTATACACAAGCTTTGACTACTTTAAAGTATATCCAATGTTTATTTCTATAGTATTGTCCCTTGAGAACATATAATAGAGTGGTTGCTGAAATGTGAGGGGTGTACTCACTTTTGTGAGATACTCTATGCTTGTATGTATGTATATTTGAGACAAGCAGATCAGACCTGTGTGGGACGGGAATCAGGAAGACGTTGTTCTGAACTCTGACTCTCATCCTGATTGGTGCAGGCATTGGAGCTGCTGAGTTTTGAGGAACAGCCTGTGGCTATGAACACACAAGTAAAAAAATCAACTCAGCGCTAAAGAAAAAACTAGCATCTGATCAAAATGATGTTGTGGTTGTTTATGGGACCATTAATCATTTAGTCAGTTACTGAGGTCACCTACAGAGTTTTTATCAGTTACATTCTAAAAATAATTAAATTACTCATATACTTGTAATACTCTACTGTAAGTACTGAAGCTCAAACATTATTCTATTTATATAAACATGAGGTGTTCACACCATGACTTTTGATTGCACAGAATAAGAGAACATAGTTCTTAGAGTAAAAACTTCTTTTATTTATATATCTAAAGGTTTCACTAGTGCTTGTATATTAAAGAAAAAAGTCGGAGCAGTGATCAAACTGATCTCCCAGGAACTCCTTTAATAGCCCAAACATGTGGAAATGGCTTGGAGTGAGGTTAGGACCGTACATGGTATGTGATGATGGATGCCTCTCTTCGGCAAGTTGGCGAAAAGTTATCTGTCGATTTTTCAAGGATCAGGCATTAGGGTTGTGCCGATAGACGATACTATTGTCTATCGACGATAGTCTCGTCTATCGACGATAGTCAGCTATATGGACGATACAGATGTCGCCATTAAAAACCCACGTTTCAAGAAAAGGAATCCCGTGACTTGCCACGGCTGCGCACGGCAAGCTGTGAAAATGCCCTTCATTACCTGTATGGGGCAGTCGTGTTTCAGTCTGAAGTATTGTGTGTCTACTGAAGCCGAAAATGTGTTCTCTCTCCTAGTCACCCATTGACAGCAAGCGACAGAGCTCATAAACATGTCGAGCTCAAACTGTAAATACTGATAAGTATTAATTCTTCATTTTCTTCTCTCCTTCAATGATGATACTTCTTCGACGGCGCTTTCTTCATTCAGTATAATTATTATTAGTAGTACTGCTCCGAATTTATTATTGTGATTTTTCCTTATTATTATTGTAACGCACCCGCGCGTGTGTGCAAAAAAACTACAATGAGGTATGATATGTTAGCCTAAAACAATTGTTTTATTGTGTTTATGCGCCTTTAAATATACACTAAACAATAAACACTGCCTTGTGCAAAGTGAAAGTGAGTTGCGCGTGCAACTTTTTGATCAAAAGGCTGATAAACGCGTGCGCAGATATGAGCAGATTTATCGATAAAACAAGACATGAAATGAAAAAAATAACCACAAAAATATGTACTACTCTCTGAATACAACGCGACAACACGCAGAAACCCTGGGCTTTGACTACTATCGTGTATCGGCGATCTTACAGGCTGACGATAGGACGATATGACAATGGGCATATCGCGCAACCCTATCAGGCATTCCATTTACTGAAAGTTAACAGGAATGACTGCAGTAGGCTCTAAGAAACCTTGGCTAGGATTGTTATTCACGGACATACAGCTTTCTTTAAAATGTTTCCACCATTCAAATCCTGTGGCTAAGAGTCTCATCACTGTGTCTGTGCTCAAAGACTTAAATGTAAACAAGACCTGGTTGTGACCATGTGCGTTTGCAGAAAACATCTTTTATTTTGTGTCTGTATGCGTGTGTGAACAGCGCACATGCAAAACAAAAGCAATTCTTATTAGAGAGGTTAAAGATCCATTTTCTCTCTTTGTATTAGCGCGCGTCATTGGACACCGTGCCCCACACACACAGACCCCTCCTACCTTCGCCTTCACAGGTACACAGACACACACACTCTTTCTCTCTGCTCTACACAGAAACACTGCTCTGTCTTGATTCTTTTCAAAGGTTAAGTGCAGGTTAATTTGATTTATTTTGACTTTACAGCAGTGATTCCGTTAGAGTGTCACTCAATCGAGTGTCATTAAAGAGATTTCTTGTTTATTTTTCCAATAAAACAGTGTTTCCGTTGAGAGTGGAGGAAAGTTAACACATCTTCTGTGTTTCTGTGCGCACAAACGGAAACACTTGTCTGTCGGGATTTATTTGTAGCTACTTTAAGGTAAAGTGCAGGTTAATTTGTTTTTACTTTATTTTTTTGTAAATTTTTTATGTGCTTATTTTTTGGGGCTGTGAAACGAATAATTTGAGTTTCCATTAATTCTCATGGGGAAATTCGATTTGAATTTAAAACCTGCTTCCAGAACGAATTACGCTTGTAATCCAAGGTTCCACTGTACATTTTATATATATATATATATATATATATATATATATATATATATATATAGAGAGAGAGAGAGAGAGAGAGAGAGAGAGAGAGAAAGTATTAAGATAATAATTGCATTAACAATTTCATCCTCTTAAAATATCTGAAAAACTGTCTGAAAAACAGACCACCTAAAAAAAATATATATACCACCATCACCACCTAGTGGCAGGGGCATATTTTACTTATAGTACTGTGCAAAAGTCTTGGGCAAATACAAAAATATGGCATAAGCAAAAGATGCTTCTGAAAACATTTCTGCATAAAAGAAACTTAAAAGAGCAATAAAATAAACAATTCAATATTTGGAGTAAAAACTTGCTTAAAATCAGGAGTTTTACACACAGATTTGTGCAGTTTTATAAGAAAACAGTTGTTAGGTTTTATTGAGCTTGCTGGAGATTACGAGTCTTCTGGTAACTGTCACACTCGCTCCTTTTCTATTTTTATGCAAATTCCAGAAGCGTACATTAGGTTTTTTGTTTCCATCTGAAAACTTGTCTATTTTTTTCTTCTTTACAGTCATGCATATATTCTCCTGTAAGGTTATTTATTTATAAATATTTAATTTATATATGGAAATACTAAATGACTTCGTACATAATTTTGCAGACATGATAACCATATATAACAAAATTGGTACAGCATATCATATGGTGCCTAAGACTTTTGCACAGTACTGTAACTTTTTTGACAACTGCAAAGTGTTTCTGAACGCTGTGAAGTGTACAATCTACCAGAAATAATCTAACAAAAGGAGAACTGGTATTTTTCTCCAACTTTGAGGTTAGTTTAAGTCTTCCTCTTTTTTTGATAAACCCCTACCTACCTTCTGCGTTAAGACAACTTAAAAGAATTGGTCTCATGTATGATTGGTTAGATGCTTCACTGCGTATAAAATGGAGAGCCAAAGAATCCCCTTTCCTTAGCCAGAGAACCAAAAGATAAAAATGAAAAGAGGTGGGAGAGTTGGTTTTGCAGAGTTTACAGATTTTGCTTCCAGTAACAGAACCATTTTCCCAGTACAGTATTAGGATCCATGTTAAGGCACCACTGATTAATTGACCAAGCAACTAGTCGGGATTTAATATGTGCATTGGTAATTTGGTAGCAGAGTAATTTACAATAGACTCTCACCATTGCTTGTGTGCTGTATGGATGTGGCCGTCCAAGCTCTGGGGGCTCATTAACAGGGGTCATGATGGGACTGGGTGATCTGGTGACCTCTCTTCTGCCCAGCATCACCATACCTGGCAGCTGGCTCATCTTCACTTGTCGGGCTTTATTATTCTTTTTTAGAGAAAGACTCCTGCTGGAGGATGGCTGACCTGGAAAGAGAAATATAATTTTAAAAAACCTCCGAGACACAACAGGCACTCACAAGACTCATTTAATTAAAAATATTTTTTTATTATTTATAATATTGGATTTGCACATTTCCACACCTCTAGCAGATGTCTCTATCGATCCAGATGCACGGTTTTGATTTCTAGATCCTGCACTGTCCCATCTGCTGTCCTGTTCTGAGACCACCCTCCGTTTCTTTTTTGGCTGAGCGCTCCCCAAATCATCTTCCAGCCAGTCGTCTTGTATGTAATGCTCCTCAGGGACTAAAGCTGACATGTGATTGGTGGATACTGCCGGCGTACTGCTGAAGGCCGGCTCTGACAGGCTCTGAGAGAGAAGACGAGACTTTGCACTGCCCAGGTGTTGCATAGCCCTATGGTATTCCTCTTTGCCAGAGCGAATCTGCGAAGGCAACTCTGTCACTCTAGCCTCATGAGGATTAGGGATATCCTGGGTGCTACAAACTTCTGGTGGAAATGGAGAGACATCAGCAAAGCGAGGTCTAGGCCGCACAGGGCGCAGCGGGCTGATGTCAGTGTCCGAGTGCTCTGACGAGCTGCTCTCATTCTAATAGGGTACGTGAAAAAGAAAAAAAACTATTTTTTACGATAAAAGATGTGGCACACCGTACTGACCACTAAGGCACCCAATCCCCACAAGAGTGCAACTTTCCCGCGCTTTTACAAAGCACTGTTTACATAAAAAATCTCTTCACAGAAAACTGTTCAAGTTGTAACTATAAAAAAAATAACATTATTAAAAGTACATAAATATAAAACTAGTATTTGCAGTTGGTACTGAAATTACTTTTGAAGCTCCGCTGTATAAATTTCTGATCAATCAGAATATATAACTGTTTAATTGATGATATTTCTGCCCCCTTCAGGCCACTAAAGGACTGTGTTTATATAAACCTTAAGAACTTGAGAACCAGTTGAATCTAATAGACTGGGCACACAGGTGCTTAACAAAACCATTAAAGATTTTCATATCAGTGAACTCTCACCCCAAACAGGACATTCTCCTCAGTCCCTCTGGGCTGATGGCGGGGGCCTGTGGATCGCCTTGGTCTGGGAGGAGTACTGGCCTCTGGAGGGGTATGTGCATTGATCAAAGCATTCTGGGATATGGGATGGGACTCAGTCTGCTGTAGCAGTGGCTCTGAGCACTCAGCATCAAACAGCTGACTGTCCTGTAGAGGCTGCGGAGTCACAGGCACAGCTGCCACTACAGCACAAGGAGGGAAGACAGACAATGCCATTACTGATTAATAAAACCTGTTCAAAGAGAAGGCCAGCAGCTAATTAATAAGTGTTTGTTTAATAATAGACACCATGACTATTGAAGTGATTAATTATGTTACTAATACAATAAAGTGTGTAGGATCTAGCACAATTCACTGAGGAAGGTAAAAACAAGTAGCGAGGACAGTTGCGCTCACCCGACGCTGTTTTTAAGGTTAACTTCTCTTTTGCATTTTTTAACTCGATATCACTATAAATGTGTTTCTGTGGCGAACACATTTATTACATTAAATTACTCAACTCTTAAACTCCTCACCTGCTCCTGCCAGCACCCTCTTCAGGATTTTCTCCGTTTCTGAGCATTCCTGTCGTGCTTCCTGGTCGAGTTCACGACCATACGTCTTTAACCACTGTCGCAAGGTGTCCAAAGGTTTGTCACCCTAATGGATACAGAGTACACACAAGAACATATATACATCCGCACTGAAAGAAAATGACCAAAAACTCTAAACATGAATATAATTGTACAGTTATAAACCCAAAGTCTCCACAAACTGTATAAGAGAAAACAATAATTGTAACAATATTCAGGCTCATCAGCAAACAGAAATGAAATGTACTATTTAGAGATACTGGATTTTGAGTTTCATGTATTGCGTAAAAATGTATTATTTTTTCATCTGACCTTGTTATTGCGGATGTTAACTGAGGCCCCTTTCTGCAGCAGCAGCCGTGCTACTTCAAAGTGGCCACAGCTCAGCGCGTCATGCAGGGGAGTTACCCCATCACAGTACGCACCACCAGGATCATTTATGTTCGCCCCTTTGTCCAACAGCAAAGATACAATCCCTATAAAACACAAACACAACGCAGATAAGATGTCGACACAGAATGTATCTAACCCAGTTAAAAAAAGCTTTAAAAAAAATTTAACTAACCAAACTAACTTTAAACAGAGAAAGTTAAAGTGATCGAAAAAGCAAACAAGTATCGCAGTACCTAAATGGCCATGGTTACAGGCTTCATGCAGTGGAGTCCAGCCGCAGTGATCTCTGGGATTTAGTGGATGACCCTATTACAGAAAAAATTAGACATGTCAGACAGAATCACATGACCAGAGCTGATAAATACAGTACAAAGGGAAATGAAACAACAGTCCTAGAGGAACATTGCTCCATTTTTACTGTGTACTGTACATACTGTCTATGCTTGAAGCCACTTTGAACTGTTTGACTTCGAGTCATGTGGTCAGCTCACCTGCTCTACCAGAAATTGAACCTGTTTCAAGTTGCCCTCGATGCAAGCTCGATGGAGTGCAGTTTCACCCTTCTCATTACGTCGGTTCCACTGTGTGTGAACAAACCATGCAAAAAAAGTGAAAATTATTCTAAAAAATTTAAAGTCATAACATGAATGATGAAAGCTCATCATAATGAAATGGCAAATAATTTTCACGTACCCTGCCAGTTTTTCTCCTGCCAGTCACAAGCTTATCATAACCCTCTAGATCATCATCTGCACAGAAAAGAGTACCGTACATACAGTATAAGCATGTAATTCATGGCCATTATTACATTACATCCATCTTCATGAATACTATCTTAATGTTTTCTGTACCAGAATCTGAAAGCTGAATATCACTGTCCAGAGGTTCACTATTCTGCATTTCCTCTTCCTCCTCATCTTCATCACTGTCCTCCAACCGGCAGCCATTGGCCTCACTCAGCTCCCGGAGACGGGCCTCTGTGGCATGAGCGCCTGAGGAGCTGGAACGCTTTTGCGCCTGCAGCCACACCCTCAGAACACGTCTCTGGAGCCAAGAACATGAAACACACAACCAAATAAAAGACAAACATTATTGTGGCATTAAAAGGTTAACAATCGAAATGGAGATTTTGGCATTTTGCATTTACATATACAGTTTCATATCAAATGGATACAGGGATGGGGTGGATAAATAAAAATGCCCCTACAGTACAATAGACCATCAGTTTGTCATGTAATATTCAGAATATTCATTTGTAGAACAAAGAGGAGGGTTAGGAACCTGGAGTTTGTTTTGAGCTGCTCTCTCAGCACAATTCAGAGCAGCAGTGTAACTGCTGTCCACCTCATCCAGGCTCACACCATGCTCCTCCTGACAGCTCGCAATGTTCAGCCATGTTTCACACTCCTGCCACACACGCATGAAACAAACAGTGAGAAAATCTAGGAACGAATTTCATATATACTGTACTTGTGGTCTTCTTATCTCTGAGGAGGATAAATGACCAGTGTGTGTTTTGTGGTACCTCTTTGGCATTGCCTTCTCTCAGCTTCAGCTCATGTCTGTAGTGTTCTAAAGCTTTGTTGAACTGTCGCAGATCAGAATAAGTGGCTGCCAGAGAAACGTGAATAACAGCCAGCTCTCGAGCAGGCTTTCCCAACTTTTCAGCACAGGACAGCTAAAAAGCATAGATGCTTAAGTTATACAGTAGTTATAATTTCCCAAATATAAGTTGGGACACACAAATTAAAGTATCTGCCCAATATACCAAACCATGAAAATAGTGTACAAATAAACACCAAGAAGATGGTATTAAATAAATAGCTCAGAGACAGAAAATAGTTTACAAGAAGAAGAGTGTGATAAAGGTGAGGCACGTCCCATGTGACAAAAACAGATGGAATGGAATTGTATGAGAAAGATAACTTCCCAAACGACCTGGCCCTGGTTCAATGGTAGTAACATTTTCTGTGAATTGCAATACATTTTGCATACAGTAAACAGTTAATATTTAGATAAAGTAACACTTGTATAAAAAAATAAGTAGAATTAAAACCCCAATTTAAAATCAATCACTTTTAACGAACCCCTTCACATTTTGGACACCTCCTTCTTGGTGTCCTACTTTCATAGAATGGAAACTATTCACTGATGATTCTTTTTTTTTATCTTAAAAATGTATGGCACTGTTTTTGAATGCACTGTATTTTGTCTATTAAACCAACCTGTAGTTCAGCGAGTGAGAGACTACACAAACAAGTCTATAAAAGATGACTTGACAAACTGACATACTATAATGTTTGGTAATTGTGGGATGTAGCAACACTTTTTAAAAGCTGTAATCTTACTTTTTTTAAGAATTTCTTTTTTCTGCCTCCTTCACATGGGCACCTCTTTGGACCGTACATTGAGATTTCCCATGAACATATACCGAATGCAAATTTAACACTGAATGCTAGACCTTTTATCTTCTTAGTTTGTCATGTAATAACAAATAGGCCATAACTGACCATCAAACTAATTAGTCAATACATTTTTAAATTACTTTGAAGCCTGTGAAAATAAAGCGACTTTGCTTACAAAAAAAAAACAAATCAAAACTTGTATTAACCCTCGTATTGAAGCTGAAGGTCTACATCACATCTTGATTCATAAATTTCAAATCTATTGTGGTGGTGTATAGAGACAAATATAATCCTCTTACCTGTGTTTGATAAGCTTCCAGAGCTTTAGTATAGCAGCCCACTTTGCAATAGAGATCTCCCAGACCCTCTGCAAGACCCAAAGCCTCCTGGGAGACGGGGTTACTGACAGATGCCATAGCTTCCTCCAGCTGACAGCCACGGATTGCTGCGGAAACAGTATCCATATTTAATGGATGAATAAATGGAGAATGAACAGATGAATGCAGTTTAATAACTTTTATATTTCCCAGACCAGGAAAAAACTCAATCACTTACAAATTCTCAGGTCCCTCTTGACTGCCTCTCTCTCTGTAGGCTGCTGGGAGCCGAGACGATAAGCTTTTTTCAGAGAGCGCCGAGCTGCCACCAGGTCTCCCAGATTCAGAAGAACCTATGCAGATTTTATCAACATTTCACCACAATGCATTATTTCGCTCTACCCATGTTAGGATTCTTCAGCTTCAGTCCTGAAGGAGAAGTGTCCAGGACAGTTAGATGAGTCTTCAGCTGATTTAACCAGGCTTAGTGTGTTTGTTTAGGCATTAGTGAATTATAAACTGTGCTGCACACTGGGCCTCCAAAACTGAATTTGAACTATTTAAAGTTTTGTCGAAAATTCATAGTCCCATTTCAGTCCCACACATCCTCCTGGTTAATCTACTGTTCCCTTACTGCTCACCTTGCCAATGGTGTAGAAGCACTCACTCTCGCTGAACTTATCACTCATCTTCCGTGCACACTCCTTGCTCTTCTCAAAGCAGCGCATAGCAAGAGAGTGCTGTCCATTCCTAAAGTGAATGCTACCCAGATTGAAGTTGGCACGATACAGATCCTCCAGCAGGTTGTTCTTCCTGAAATTTTGAAAAATGCAATTTAACTGCAGCATCAATGGTGTCTATGTAAAACAACAAGCGCTCAATGACGAATGTCAAAGGTATTAAGTGAAAGTGTCTCACTCTGAGATGTAGATGCTCTGGCGGATGAAATCGCTGCAGCGTTGTGGTTCTTTCAAGCCATCAAACACGAAGCCCAGGTTCAACAACAGGCGTGCTCTCATTTCACTCAGCTCCCGTGATGAAACAGTGCCTGCAGTGCACACACAGCTAAATTATTCTCAAACACTCCGTTACTGTGCCAAAATAGAGACATCACTAGAGACCATCTTGTTTGATGAAGTCCACCAATGTCCATCTTGCTTGAGTTCTCTGATATGAAAACATAATTGACCTCACAATTATATATAATCGCACAGCAAATACTAAACATATTTCACTCTCCAAGATCCAAGTACAATAAACTGCAGCATTACAGGTTGCAAACTGAGCAGTACATTTGGTATTTTCATGTGGACTCTACTTTGTGTTAGATTTTAAGCACAGGGTTAGGGTTTTTATAACTACACTCATGTTAAATCAAGCTAAATCCGATTCAATTGCCGTTTTTTATAGGGTCAAATAAGGAAATTTGCCTCGGCCACCCAAAGGCCAGTAAGCTAAGTGGCATGGTGGTGCACTGATTACATTAAAGGCTCATAACTCCAGATCCCCAGCTTCCCCTGTTATAGAGACTGAGCTTGCTTTACTGTCCGCATGGGCATGGGTCCCTTATTACCCAAATTGTAAATATCGACATGTGGGCATGGTTTCCTTTAATGAACTGGCATCTCGTCGAGTGTGTAGGGATAAGCTCTGGATTCACCACAAGTGTAACCACGATGAAAAGTTTACTGAAGAATTATGACTGAATGAACCAATAAATGAACAAGTGCTTGTAAACAAAAGAGACTACCCTCTACATTGCTGTGTTACCTGACCAAAAAGAAAAAAAAAAAAGTAGTCTTTATTTCTAATAGGACAACACGAGTGTGCAAACCTTCTAGACGGCCATTCAGTATAGCCAGGCTCTTCTTGAAAGCATCCTCTGCATGCTTTAGGCTGTCCCGGGACTGATCGGAGTCATGAAGGAAGAGATAGGTACGACCAATGGTGGCCAGAGCTCTCTGCTCCTCAGCTGCATCATTTACAGAGCGAGCAAGATCCAAATGGCGTCTCTGATGCTGGAAGAGGGCATTAGAATAAATAAAAATGTTAAATGTTACACATATTAGGTACAGTTACACGTAATAGGATTTTTTCTTGGTGAGTGTGGTTACAGAACAATACATTCAACTAGGGTTGAGCAGTTAATCAAAAAATGTATCCAAACCAACATTCAGAACCTCTAATCGACATAATCTTGCCCATGTCAATTATTTCTCTTTTTGAAATTCTGCTAGTGTTTTTTAGTTATTTTTATTTATTCTGTCAATATTATTAATAATTATTATTAATTTATTATAATGCAAAAGGTAAAATGTTCAATTACTTAATTAGTATTAATTGATTTGTGGTTATATCAGCCAACACTACATTCGACACACTATATTTTACATTATAGTAGAAGTAGAAATATCAGCAGGATGCAGTTTAGGGTGTAGATGGAGCGGAACAATTATATAATATAATAAAGAACAGCAATGATATATGTATCATAACTAGAACGTTAACAAATAACCTGATGAACGTGATATTACTGTGCTTAATTGGCCAGGCAACTCGCTTTAAATTAACCAACAGAGAATTCATGGGCTGTTGTCAAAGGGAAGATGAGAAACACCCAACACCTGACCCAACAACAGACAAGCTGGAGGCTGCTATCAAACCAACCTGGTCTTTACTAAAGCCTCAGCAGTGAGGATAACCCATGACATAATCGCCATGACACACTGATGCAGTAGGATCCCCGACCAAGTAATGACTGCGTAAACTAACATACTTTTCAGAAGTTGGACATTTCTGTACTGTAAATCCTTTTTTTGTTAAATCTTAGGAAATATACTAATATTTTGAGATACTGGATTTTGGATTTAGTCTTTCGGCTGCTCCCATCAAGGAGTCGCCACAATGGACCATCTGATCTGCACACAACTTGGCACAGGTTTTACCCCGGATACCCTTCGTGATGAAGCTGTCTGATTTTATTCGGGCTTGGGACTGTGGCTGGGGTTTGGGAACTGGGTAGTAATTGAACCTGGGCCTTGAGAATGGCAGGTGAGAGAAACCTACCACTGAGCCACCAACGCCCAATCTAGATTATATGATTGCTCAATTCTTTTGAAAAATTACGAAAATAAAAAGAACTACTTTCTACATATATGTAAAAAAAAGAGCAAAAACGCCTTACTGTTGAACAATAAATAGCAAAAGCTAATTTCACAGACATGGTCAAGTCAGTCTTAAAGGGTAATACAGTCAGGTTGTGTTTCTTGTTGTACCTTCAGAGCAGTTTCGATGTTTCCCATTTCCGCGTAACACTCTCCTATCTTCCGATTGGCTACTGCACAGCCGATGACGTCACGCAGAGCCTCGGACAGCGCCAGCTCCTGCCGATGCTCCTCTATGGCCGCCTGGTAATCACCTGAAGCACGGACACACACACACACACACACACACGATCATCAGTAGAAGAATACACAGTCAGATCTGAGAACCATTAGGAAATATATCTGGGGTTCTCGGATGATTTCCCATCTCACCATTCTTGGCTAAAAGTTCTCCGAGCTGATTGCACAGACTGGCCTCCTCCTTCAGGTTATTAGAGATCTGCGCTTTGCTTTTGGCTTTCTGCAGCTCTACATTGAAAAAAAAAGATAACGTGACGTCCTACACATAAATAAACACATATATCCCTGTTGAACAAAGAGATCAGTGACTGATGTGTTGTTTAATCCGTGAACGTTACTAATCAGCTGTAAAGAACCGAGTTAGTCATGAGATATATAATACATATACACGTGCATTAACACATGAGCGACCGCGCAACATCATTTATAAAGTGTTAATATATAATCTCTTCTGATCGTTACATATTGCATTAACAGGAAGAACTTACGCTTGATCTCTTTCGCAGCGCTCATTGTGCTAGTCTGCTAGCCGGACAGACAAATCAATAAGACAAAACAAAAACAGTAACTGGCATGTTCGAGATGCGACTGTACTTCTTCTGAAACCCCAGTGTGTTTTAAACAACCAGAGGATCCAGGCAGGACCGCGATCAAGCGTCGGTAAATGAAAATATCACTCAGTGTAAAAACATCTCTCAGCGCCTGCTTTGGTCTACATTCCGTTCACACCGAGGCGCCAAGAACAGTGCCGCACGCTGATTGGCTGTTTACACTCCACGTGACTGGATAAGGGTCACGCAAACCTCCTCCTCCGCCACCATGCCTAAACAAAAACGACATAAGTGAGGGCAAACTAATCTTATTGTTTTTTTAGATTACATTTAAAGTAATTTTTAGCAGAGTGAAGAAGACCAAATGAAAACGACTTTGCCTGAATACTGGTTCAATTTTATTCTTGTAAAAATAATTTTCCTATATAATATACAGGCTGTCTGATATTGCATCTTTCCTATTTCCTACAAACATACATACAAACACAACGTGTCTTATTCATTCATCTTCTATAACACTTATACTGTTTTTTATCAAAGTTTTTTTTATTATTTTTAAACTAAACAGAAAAAAACAGAACAAAAGAGAACACAAAACCAAACCCCCCATCTCCCCCAACTCCAGACAATTACAAGGATACCATAACAATCAGATGTCCATAAAAAAATAAAATAAAATAATAATAGGAATAAGTAATCTTCCCCACACCCTTCATTTACAGTACAATATTATCTGCGTTCATGCCCTCAGCAAAAGTTAAGAAAGACTGTATGCAATACATGGAGTTGGCTTTACTGTCTATCCAAATATTCCAGAAAAAGTCTTTAAAAAATATTGGTCCAGAACATGTAGAGTCTTAAACAAGTCCAGAACATATGCAGCAGAGTTGCAGGAGCCTGCCTGCATCTGTCACATGTGGTGTTCATTTTAGCTTTAATCTAAGAAAGTCTGACTTTTGACCAGTGTAGACGATGCACAATCTTGAATTGTATTACAGCATGTCTAAGACAAATGGATGATGAGAAAATTCATTGTATTATTTTGTGTTAGATATCCTCTGAAATTGGTTTATCTAAATCTGTCTCCCATTTATTTCTGAGTAAATCTAAGGGTTTTGAATAATATATATTAAGTAATCCATAGATCCTGCGTATAGTTTGTTTTTGGACTGATTTACATTCAAATATTGAATCTAATAAAGAAAGTGCAGAACACTGATGCTTGCCTACAAAGCTAAAAATGGCCCAGCACCCACTTACCTCTCTGCGCTAATTACACCACGAACTGCACCACGTTCCCTCCGATCTTCCAGCACTGCTCGCCTCATCCCACCATCTCTCAGGGATCGAGGGCGGCATTCATCCAGGCTCTTTTCTGTTCTGGCACCTAGGTGGTGGAATGAACTTCCTCTAGATGTCCGTACATCAGAGACTTTGACTATCTTTAAACGACGACTCAAGACGCATCTGTTCTCCAGTACTTGGACTAACCCCCCCCGGGGGAAAAAAAAAAAAAAAACCTCAGATGTGTTGGACTAATGGTACTTAGTTATTAACTTAGTTAACCCAGTGTAAGTATGTATCCAATGTTGTAAACATTAAAGCACTTTTGTAAGTCGCTCTGGATAAGAGCGTCTGCCAAATGCCTAAATGTAAATGTAAATGTAAACATGATAGGAAGTTATTAGAATTCAATGCCACAAAGTTACGAAGCTGCAAGTACCTATAAAAATGTGATTTGGGAATGTCATATTTCTGTATCAACTGTTCGAAGGATGCAAAATTTGCATCAATATAAAGTTCAGACAATGAGACCAAACCCTTTCTAGCCCAAACTCTAAAAGCATCATCTATCATAGATTGAACAAAGATGTATCTTTTAGCAATTTGGGCAGCCTGCGGTAACTCTTTAAGGGAAAATGATAGTCTGAATTGTTTCCAGATTTTAACTGAATGTAAAACAACTGGATTAGAGGTCAAACTAGAGATTGGTTGAATAAGTGGTAATTTGGAATACAATAATGCTATTAGATAAGTGGGCCTAACTGAGCCCCCCTCCAGAATTGTCCAAACAGGGGGATTAATGTCATTATTTAACCAGAACATCAGTGCTCTTATATTGGCTGCCCAGTAATAATACATGAAATTTGGAAGTGCCATCCCTCCTTTTGCATGAGGTCTTTGCAGTATACTTCTTTTAATTTTTGTTTTTTTGTTGTTCCAAATAAAGGTTGAAATCTGAATATTTAATTTGGAAAAGAAAGATTTTGTTAAGAATACCGGAAGGCACTGAAAAATATACAAAAAATTGGGCAATACACTCATTTTTATTGTATTCATTCTTCCACCCAATGAAATGAATGAGGTGGTCCCAAGGCTCAAGATTTTGTTTAAGATTGGATAAGAGAGGTGGATAATTGGGTCCGAACAAGTCTTTATGATCATGCGTAACCCAAATCCCAAGGTATTAAAATTTTTTAGGACTAATTTTAGAAGGAATTGATCTTAAAGATGAAAGACAGACTGATTGCATCACCAACAGGCATTAGTTCGCTTTTCTGGGTATTAACTTTATACTGTTTACAGGGTCGCAGGAAGCCTGGAGCATATCCCACTACACCAAGTACAGGGTGCCAATCCATCGAAGGGCACACACAAACTTTCACACACTCACTCACTTATCGTCTATACCACCTTATCCTGTATACAGGGTCATGGGGGCCTGCAGCCTATCCCAGGAGACTTAGGGCACAAGGCAGGGTACGTCCTGGACAGGGTGCCAATCCATCACAGAGCACACACATGCACACGCTCACACAGACTACAAGCAATAAGGGAGCACCTATTAGCCTAATCTGCATGTTCTTGGACTGTGGGAGGAAACCGAAGGAAAAGCTCAGGAAGAACTCCACGCACACAGACGCTGAGGTGGGAATCGAACCCTCGACGCCTGGAGGGGCAAAGCAATAGTTTTGCATGTTCTCCTTCGTTTCAATAAAATTTTTTCAATTCAATGTTATTTGTATAGCGCTTTTAGCAATTGTCCTAGTCAAGAAGCAACTTTACACAATCAAAAGAAATTATGGAATTCCTCCCGGTACTCCAGTTTCCTTCCTGTGTACTGTGTACTTCCACAGTTCATGAATGCATAATGCAATCTATGTACTGTATAATGTAAAGTAATTGGCATTCCCAAAATTGCCCATTGTGTGTATGTGTGCCCTGCAATGGACTGGCACCCAAGGTCCAAGATGTACACTGCCTTGTGCCCAAATTTTCCTGGGATAGGCTCAGGGCCCCAGCAAACTTGCTTACAAGATAAGTGCTGTAGAACATTAATACATAAATGTATGAATAATACTTTATTATTATTATTTAAGAGAATCATAGAGAGATCTTTTATTCTATTGACAAAACCAATTTTGTGGTTGAGTTAAAACATTACACTTGTACTTTTAACAGTCAGGTTGTCACTGTCCAGGGAAATGAAGGAGTAAATAGCTGTCAGGCAGGACAAGAAGGACACATACAGTATGTTTGAATGCTGTTCATAGGTACAGTTTAGCATTCAACAAAACAATTTCTTAGCACCTAATTACAAAGCTGAGCGTGCTGGGCTTGATCCTGGATCCTAAATCTTCTGACTAAGAGACCTCAGTCAGTCCTGATCACAAGCAGCACCGTTGGTTTGTGTGCAACAATGCACAACAAGATTCCAGTTACTGATTTTGTCAGTGACACAACTGTGGTGGGTTTCGTTCACAAGCAGAGCCGGCCCAAGGCTTAAGCAAACTAACCAGCTGGTAACCACCAGGGGGGCCCCAAGAGAGACAGGTTTTTTTTTTTTTGGTGATATATTAATGGACAGTGGTAATTATACAAAAATGCAATATTTAATGGGAAAAAAGCAACAACAATGTAATATTAAACAAAAAAATGCAATATTATGTTAACTGTAGGATGCAAGCACAGCCAGACTGTATGCACAATCAGACTGTGATTATTGGAGATGATTAGAGGCAGCAGCATTGCAGCAAAACCATCATAAATGTCAGAGT
Source organism: Clarias gariepinus (assembly GCF_024256425.1). NCBI lineage: Eukaryota > Metazoa > Chordata > Actinopteri > Siluriformes > Clariidae > Clarias > Clarias gariepinus. The sequence goes on from NC_071112.1 coordinate 15,851,196, forward strand.
TACAGATTAAGAGTTGTTTTAATTTGTACAGATGTTTTGCTCTTATGCATTTATACTCTTATGAAACTTCCCTAGGAGCACTGTTGAAATATTTTGGAGGTGGAGCACAACCAACTGTTAGATTTATACTGTGCGAATAATCAAGCATTGACAGAAGTCAATTGTATTGGCTGCACAGAGGGGCCCCCAAATAAAATTCTGCTTAGGGCCTCATAAAGGCTTGGGTCGGCCCTGTTCACAAGATTGATGAAAAGAGGAGGTGTTTCAGCCAAAGTGTCCCTAAATGTGGATCAAACTAAAGATATTGTTGCTGACCTTAGATCAAAGAAAAATACTCTCTGCTAAATATCAATGGGTTCCCTGAGGAGATTGCAGAGAGCACCAAATACCTTGGCGTTCACCTGTTGTAAAACCTTAACTGGCTCCTCAACACCAGGTGCATAGTCACGAAAGTTCAGCAGTATCCACTTTTTATCCACTTTCTATAGAGGGACTACTAAAAGCACCATGAGCAGCCCGATCACTGCACAATGTGGGAACTGCACTTACAAGACCCTGCAACCGATTGCAAGGGGAGCTGAGTGCATATGAGTAGCTCTTCTTTCTATGAAGGCAAACAGACACCAAAGCCACCACTGTGGATTACAACATGCACACTTCACACTAACCTTTCACCCTCCAGTCTAGAAAAAGGTACCAAGAAGACTGGATTGACATCAACCCACTCTCAATCAACTGTGCATCCTCTCTGCTGCTAAAATATGGTAACCAACATACTGTACTATATTGGTCATTTGCAGTTTTTCTACAAACCAGGAGGTTGTTTGCATTTAATACATTTCTATCATTATTACGTTGGAATATATTCACAATGGAACTGTGTACTGACCAGAACTGCACATTTCTCTTTTTATACTCTGTAGTCACTGACTGTTTCAATATAAATTGTACTCTCTTACGCTGTTTGCAAAAATTTGCATGAACAGTCCTGTGTTGTTAAATTGGGTTATGTGTAGTCTCATGTAGTTCTGTGTTATTTTATGTAGCACCATGGTCCTGGAGGAACTTTTTCCATTTATTGTTTTCTATACCAACTTTAGATGATAAAAGCTATTTAATATAAGATTCTTTGTATACAACCTTTCCCCTTGATCAACATAAAATTAGCATGAGACAGAATCAAATGTTCAATCAGCTTCCAAATTTTAATAAAGAATTTTCATATAACACACATATGTATAGAAAATACAGCACCAGCTTTATCAGAACTTTCTGTACATTGCCTTATTATTGCACATATTATTATTTAGAACTGTGACCCGTGAAGAAAGAAAAATAAATAAATGATGCTCATTCACCTGAAGTAAAATAGTAAAGCATCTTCCTTTCTTTTGTTTAGAAACAAAAGCTATTTAACTAGTTCACATTATTCAGCCTTAGAAAATATTTCTGCATGTTTTACTTCAATGAATAATATATAAACACAATAACTGAAAAGAATCTTGCATTTAATCAGCCATGAGTGTGAGAACAAGGCACTGCTTGGAGAACTCTACTTTGACAAACGTCAGACGTTTATTAGCCCCGGTCAAACTGGAGATGTGGCAGATTATTCACATTATAATTCTGATGTCTACAGTCACAGGCGGTGTGTCTTGAAGGTTATGTTAGTGAGGCAAGTTGATCAAGAAGTTCCATATAAAGGGCTAAACGCTGGGTCAGGGGGGCATTCTTTTCTGCTCGCAACAGCCTGGAGTAGACCTGCTTGTAGACCTTCACCTGCTCCTCCTCTTTACTGCTGCTTGTACAAAAACAAACACAAAAGCCCATAAACATGATCCATTAGTATGGGAATGCGTGTTATTGGTCTACATGTGTTAACTTTTACTTATGTTTAAATGCATCACCCAATATACAGTATCTTAAAGTGTATTCGCTAGCAAATCTGGCTCATAACATTAAACTAACATTAGCTATACTAGAGAGGTATTGTCTCAGACAAGATTCTGTTACCAGGTGGGCAAGCCGAACGAGCATCTACCATGAGGTGAACTAACTGGATTTTTAATATTACACAATAACATTTATGCTATTTTTGCAGATGCCCTTAACCAGAGCAACGTACACAAAAAAATTACATAACATTTTTTAGGAAATTCTCCTCAGTGTTCTCCTGCTCACCTGAGTTTGCGTTTGCTAGTGGTATTAAGTTTAATCAGCTGTAGAAGCAAAAAAGAAATACTGGGCTCAAAGATGCCCATAAGCTTCACCACTTCCTGTGTGTTTAACCCTGTAGTAGACGCAGGGCTATCTTCAGGGGAATCATCAGGTTTGGCCATGTCTTCTTGTACCACTGCCTGCAGACACAGAGATCAATTCTCTTAAAATGATATAAGGTTATATCATGTATGATGATACATATCATGATGATATTTTTTTTGTTGATTTTTTTTTATTTGTGTCCTGGATGAGCTCAAATTGCAGTCCTATACCTCTTTTTGCAGTTGCTCCTGCAGCTCTTTACAGATTAGGCTAAAGGCATGGCGAGCCTCGAACATTACTTCCAAAGCACCGGTAAGTGTTTTCAGTTTCACTGCACTACTACTCTGTCCTAAAACATATAAGGACACAAATATATACACACAGATTAACATATCTAGGAGATGCAAAAGAAATGCTTTATGTATTATAAGAAACAATATAATAAGGCAAATACACTAATTACTTGCCATAACCCAGAAAAAATATAATTGTAAAACTAAGTTAACAAAGTAGTTTCACCAACAATGTGAGACTGACCTGCCATGGTGAACTCAGCGAAGGCCACCCGCTCCAACAGTGTGCGCAGCAGCTCACAGGGGGCATCACTCAGACTAAGGAACAGACGCACTGCTTTGGAGTAATGCAGCTCTGCTAGAGACCTATGCTGCTTTCGTACACTCTCATCACCCACCTTAAATAAATGCGCACACACACACACTCACATATTATATACATTTTATGCACTGACTATTGGTAAATATTATACCAATAAACTGCACCATATAACTCTGACCTTATATACCTCGTTCTTTATTAAAACACATAATAACAAAGCATTGTTCTTGTTTAAGTTGAGAAGTTATCGAGCATTGAACAAACATCATAAGCATGGTGCACTGTTAAGTGTTCTGAACACCACGGTTAATCTGTTAAGTACAGGACTGAACACACCTGATTACGGTAGCAGCTGTGGTACATAGATGCTAATCTGTGGTGAATGGTCGCTGCTCTGTACTGATATAGTGGCTGGCGGGCTGATTCTGTCTGGAGATCACAATATCTCAGAGACTTCATCATAGATTCTGTGACTTCCCTCTCAACCTGAAACAAACACACACAGAACATACAGTATAAGCTTGCTTCCACAGTGCACACAAAAATACTTCTGCATTATCATATATATAATCTAATGAATTAGTGTAGGTTTGTGTATGTCACCTGCTCCTGAGCTTTACGGGACAGTGGAGCATAGTCCTGCAGAAGTGTAGCCAAGGTGAAGTATGTGGTAGAGAGCTCCCAGTTCACTGAATCCCACACTGCTGCATGGCTCTCTCTACAGCCCAGAACCTTCATGGCCCTCTGATAGTAATCCACTGCCTATGTATAGACACACAGGGAGAAAGAGACATCACACTTTACTTACCAAAACTAATGTAATTGAGAAACTTATTTAAGCAATATTAAGAGAGCTATGCAACAGAAATGACCAAATCCTTTCAGTTGCAACACAACACCAACTAATCATCGCGGTCAGCAGTGAGAATTAAAAAATTAAATCTCTTGAATAAAAAGTCTGTTTATTGTAATGGGAAAAAAATCTCTAATAAATTAAGAAGCGGTATTTATTCCTTAAATGTTCTTTGCAGCTTATAAAATCCCAGTCCTGAATCACACATCTACATTGAATCTATATATACATTAGTATATTACGTTATTCCTAGCTATTCTGTGTGACTGTGTACCTTGTTGTAGTAGAGAGCCTCCTCAGGCGAGAACTCTCCTCGGCTCTCTTCTGTAGTCATGGTGCAATGGGCCTGTGCGCAGATCCGCATCAGTCTGCCGATGTTACACAGTAGCAGGGCCTTGTTTACAGAATCTGAAATGGCCTCAAAATTCTGCATGCCTTTCTCAAAACAAGAGAAGCTCTTCTTCCACAGCTCCTGCTCTGCTGAACACACTGACTTCCGTACTAAGGTGCGAACAGAGCAAAGAGAGAGGAAAATACAATGAAAACATTGCAATATAACATTTAACAGGTTGATGATACCCAATTGAAAAAACCCTAAGAAAGTATACAAGTATATTTTGTATGTATATTCTGTAAAAACTCAAATCCGAGTCAAATACTGTGTATACAAGTATACATACAAAGTGCTATCTCTGCTGCACTCACCTCCTAATTTCTCCGTCTGCAGTGCTGCAGCCTGGTTCATGTAGAAGACGCCCATCTCGTTGCGGATGTTTCCAAGCCGCTTCAGAACCTGAGCCAGCTTCTCTGGGCTCAGTTCTTTCAGACCTTCAGAAGTTAAAATGTCATGGGCTGCTTCATAGCACTTACTGCTGACGAACAGTTGGTACTCTGGGTCAGTGGCCAGGTCAGTGGCCATGTTGAAAGCTGAGAGAGATCGATCATGACACAAACTGAGAAAAAAGTGCTGCTTTTTCTAATAATCCTTACGCCACTATTTAAAAGGGAGGCACGAATCCTCAATGGCTAGTCGTTATAATTTCTGCCTTACATAGTGTAACAGAATAAACCAATTTATTATTTTTATATTATTATAGCTTTTAAATAAATTAGTACATCTATATCTGTTATTATAAGCTTAGACACAAATGGTAACTGAACTGCAGTTTGACACAATTCATCAGTAGAATAACCTAAGAAAATTATGCTGTGGACATGATGCGAGACATGATGTGGATGAAATATACTGTGGTAAGAGAGTGAAACCTTGGCATGAGCTCTCCCGGTGAAGGCAGTGAAGGATCTCCTGGTCATCTCTGGTCTGGTAGCTGTACTCCTCCAGATAGGCAGCTCTGTTTGAGGCATTCTGGGCCAACATCAACTGCACATCTCCACATAGAGACAGACACTGGCTGTGGAAGAGCAGCACAGACGGGTGAAGTCCGCTGCATATAGTGCAATATGCATCTACACACACACACACACACACACACAGAAGAGAGAATTGAACATACAATCAAAACACAATTTAAAATGATTATAATACCGTGTGCTGATATCTGCGTATGCTTTTCTATTCTCGTTCTCTCACCATGACACTGCAGGGACAGTTTGATATAGCGCAGTGCACGGCCATATTTCTGCAGGTTGGTAGCAGCCTCAGCTAGCACGTAGTAAGCTTTCGATGCTTTCAGGAAGAGCTGCAGCTTTATCTGGTGCTGCCAGGAGCCAGGCAACATACCTGAGCGCATGGGCAATTTCAGACCCTCGCCACAGGGAGCAGCTAAACACAAACACAGGAAAAGAGTCAATAAAAGGAGATCATAGTGAAGAAGAAAAAGAAAGAAAGAGCCAGGAGATGAAATGTACAGAAAAAGTAAAAGTATTCTAGCCAATGCTGCTGACCTCTGTCAAGCAACAGAGCGATCTCTTTCTCCACTGCTCTGGCTCCACTCTCCTCATACTTCAGAGGGATAGGAGTGCTGGGGTCAGCCGCCGGAAGGTCACTCTCCTTCTTAATACTGCTATCCACTGCCTTTAGTCCCTAAAGCACAGACAGCAAAATGTTTACTAAACAGAATATTCTCAGACATATAGACATTGTAGTCCAATCTTTTGCGCAAACAATTGTTTTAAATAAAAAGGAAAAAAATTTTTACCTCTTAAGATGTTGGAATTGTAAGGTTCTTTCTAGTATTACAAGGTTATTTGGTTCAGGAAAATAATCATATAATTATAATCAATATTATGTTATATTACAATATATTATATATTTGTATATGTATATTATAATTATATATTATATATTTATAATCAATAATAATAATACATTAATATATAAAAGGCATGCTGCAATTTTTAATCCCTCAACAGACTCTCTCCCCTTTCCTGCGTCTTCCTGCCTGGTACGAAAGTACAGCAGTGCATGATAGTACAGAAAGGCTGTGTTCAAATAATGAGAGCTCTCTAAAACATATGACATGTTATCAGACTGTTCAACTGTCGTATATTTGTAAGCATTCCTCAAGGGCCAGGGGTAGTTCAGTGGTTAAGGCATTGGATTACGGTTCGGAAGATCCCAGGTTCAAACCCCACAACCACCAAGTTGCCACTGTTGGGCCCTTGAGCAAGGCCCTTAACCCTCAATTGCTTAGATGTATAATGAGATAAAAATGTAAGTCGCTCTGGATAAGAGCGTCTGCCAAATGCCTAAATGTAAATGTAAGTGGTCTTGTTATTGAATGTGACTGGCCTGCACTTTTGTGTCCTTTACATACTGTAGTTAATGTCCTTGGATGCTCATTAAATTTAACATTTAATTTGCCAGTGTTAAATTTATTAACAATATTGGATACGTATTTTTAATCTCGGCAGGTTTCGAAACTCATCCAGTGCTGTGATGACTTAAGTATGTGATGTTGCTAGAACTCCCTTCCTGTCCACATGCTGGCTCCTGAGTCAACCAGTGAAAGTCTTCATTATAGTTATCATTATCAGATAATGCTTGCAAAGCATACTTGGTTCATTTACATAGCTTTGGTCCATGGGGTGTTCAAATTTCAATTGATCCCCACTAGAACTTGTGTGAAAGCGGGCCGAGACCTACCTTTTCGCTTGCTTGGTGCGCACAGAGGCTTATATGACAGCGCTCATACTTGTTTAGGTGAACCACACTAACAGAACAACTGCATCATAGTTCATTTAAATCAAACCAAACACGTCAAGCATAAACACACCCTAAGACTTTAACCTCCAACCTTAACAAGAGCAACGGCAACCTCTTTCGCTTCTATACTTCTACTATACTGGTGGTATAAAATGTCCAAAATATATTTAGTGGGCTTTAAATAATTTGATAGAAAAAGTAAGGCTCCAATCAAAGCCATGACTCTACCAAATCCATTAATGTATTGTGTTTATTTATATACAGACCCAGTATTTACACAATATCATATGGAATTTCATATTGTACTGCATTTTTTAAATTACCCAGAGTCTCGCTCCTTTACAATATACTGTAAACGTCCTGTCCTTGACAGTAGTACAGTAAAACACTTAGTAATTCTGATTTCTGTTGATCATTTCATAATTCAATCAATAAAGCAAGACAATTGTAGAACTGAGTGATCCCACCTTGAGCACATAGCCAAGAACCAGTCTACATTTTTCTTCTTTGTCTTGAGACACAGGAAACGAACAGTTGGGCTGGTTGGAAAACAAAAGTTAAAGAGAACAATAAGGTGTGCATACAAATCCTCAAAGCATGATATCTGTGCATCACCCAACCTAATATACATTAATATAGATACACAAACTTCAACTATTTAGGTCTAAATACAAAATCTAATACTGTATGAGATAAAAAAAACAAAAAAACATGCAAGGTTATAACCAGCTCCTGCTACGTAAAGATCATAGGCATACCCTTATCTTGTGAGTTGATGTGTACTTCTCTGGGACAGACAGCTCCTCCACTGATTTAATTATAGCCACAGCCTTGCAGTCCTCTGGATGCTGAGATGACATGCTGTATGAGCAACTGTCATCTTCTTCATCGACCTCATCATCCTCGTCCTCACTATAGCTGTCCTCTGAACCTGCGTTGCGCAGAGACTCCTCGTTGCCCTCCTCCTCACTTGAGTCATCCAGATAAAACAGTTCTGACAGCATGTAGTGAGCTGAGGCAATAATCTAAACAACCACAACGGAAACATGATGAACCACTGTTCTATTAATGAGAAGTTAAGCTGCAACAAAAGGTACAGCGAGACACACAGTGGGTGTACCTGTGAGTGTTTCTCCTCATGCAATAGCTTAACACAATTGAGCAGCAGAGTTCTGATGGTCCCATAGTGTTTCCTATTTTGGTTCTTTTTCAGCATCATATTGCTTGCCACCCTGCAAGTTAGAACGAATCACATCTGTTCAAATCTGTTAACAGCACTCTCCATAAGAACCCAGAGAACACAAAGCACTAAAGTAAACACTGTGAGATAGGAAGCTTGAGATGCAATACATACTTATAAAGTAGCACTGCCACTGGCAAGGTGAAAGGGTTCTGACATTTCTCCTCAGGTGCCTCCTCACACAGTGTGGTTAGGTCATACAGCTTTACAATGTCACTCCCACTGGCTAAAAGTCAAAGTAACATACAGTCAGATGTTTATGATGTACAATCTTTATGAACAAACATTTTGGCAAATTGCATATATACTATATTATTAAACATATTACATAGAAATGGAGACGCTAATGTTCTTAAACTCACCTTTGAAGAGCCAGTATGTGTGTCCCTCTTTGGTACAATTGGATTTAAGAAAAGAAAGGATATTTTGAGCAATGTCTTTCACCACTCTAGTGGAAAATGTAGAATTCTCCAGATCTGGGATGTCCTCTGTCTTTATCATCTCATATTTCTGTTAATAAGAATAGATACAAAAGCTGTACATACAGTATGTACATGTACTAATATGAACAATAATATAGTACTGAATTCACTTAAGCTTTACCTGCACTATGCCATTTACGTGGAAACACATGACAAGCTCTGGTACGTTGCACATCAGATTGTCCAGCCAGTAGTCAATACCAGTAAGAATGTTGATTGGTTTGTTGTTATCCCTAAAAACACATCATATTTACCCAAAATAAATAAAGATACAATGCTAACTTTTACACTAAAGAAATAATAACTTAAACAATGTAAGTGGTGTAACAGACCGCAGCTTACTCAGTTATTTTAAATAGAATCCCGTTACAGATTGTGTATTTTTGTTAACAAGAGGAAAACCACACTGCTACGCAGAGCACTAAATTATTTAATTATAAGCCAGCCAATTACATCCCATTAGGTGCTCTGCATCTAGAAAAAAGTCATTACAGAGTAACAAACAAACAATAAACATATGCTCAAATAACACCGTAACACTGTTACCATAGGACTAGAGACAGAAAATCTGACCTTAGCCGCAGACTCACTGCTGGGTAACGGCCCCCTCCAAAAATGGGCATGTTGGATCCCACTAGCATGTGGATGTCTTCAAAAGTCCAGAGGATGTTCCGCACAAAGTCATTTTTTAAACCCTGCATCCATAAGAGAGTAGCACAGCTACATAATACTGTTAAGCCATAAAATGTACCACAAACTGCTTTATTATGCCTTGGATTAAGAATAAGCACTTGGGCCTTGAATCAAGACTCCCACTTCATTGATGTATGAGCCCATTACCTGGCTGTTCTCTCTTTCATTAAAAAGTGTCGGCAGGTTCTGTTCTTTAGGACATGAGGTGACATGGCCTAGTGCATACGTGTTTTCCACTCGCTCCTACAAAATAAAATAAAATATCACAAAAAATATAACTACTAACCTTCTAAAAGCAGTGACCTTAAATGGGGTCCAGGAACCCCAAAGGAAATAAGAGAACACAGTTATGTGTGTTAAAACTCCCTTTATTTCTTTACATAATCCCCTGCTACACTAAATAGCAGGAAAATCCAGCGTTTGACTAGTGCTTGGATACCATCAAGGTAGAAAGTTTTTTTTTTTTTTTTTTAGTATGCAGGTGCCATGATCAGACTGCTCTTCTTATCCTACGCGGTTTCGCGTGGTGGCCATAAGTATAGTTCATCATGATTCACCGCGAGTTTTTGGCGCTGTGAGTACGTTTCCATCTTTCCGAGCGAAAAAAATTAAACATGTTTAATTTAAAAACATGTTAATTTGTAATAGGTGCATAAACATGTTTAATTTTTTTGCTGGTCCTTACAAAACTTCACGGAACATCATAGGTGAGATAGGGGTATTAATGTGCAAATTGTACTGGCGAATGATTGTGTGTATAGTTTCCACAGACAGATGGGTCTTTTCTGCAAGTTGGGAAGAACTCATCCACCGTTTTTCAAGGATCAGGCGTTCCACTCTGAATATTCACAGGAATGAGTCCAGTCGACCCGGCCCACCTCAGCTCAATCACAGACGTACAGCCTTCTTTAAAATGGTGAGTCTCATCACTGTACCATGCTGGATGTCTTTTGTTAAGGCCAATCGGTTTTACTCCTTCATTAATGAGAAATTTCATTACAAATTCTAGTTTGACTTGAATCCCCCTTGTAATAGGTGCATAAACATCATCAACTTGGACCCAGTGTGTTCCATCACAATGTTCAGGTATAAAAGGTTCAAGCATAAAAGGGAAAATAAGCTCTAATAAATAGACAAAATATCACTGTACAAAGTTCAAAGTGTTCCCGGCTCTTTCTCTCTCTCATACACGATAGAACACCAAGGGAGTACCTGCTTAGGAATAGAGGACTGGTCTGAATCGGACGTTGAGCTGCTGAAGGTAGCAGGCCAGGATGGTCCATATTCTGAGCTTCCACAAGCTCCCTCGGCTTCAGCACAGCTGTCTGACTCTGAGGACACAGGCTCTGCAGCACAATCTCCATTTATACTGAAAGACAGGACACACCTCTTATTATGGGTGCAGAAAGATGATAAACATTGGTGCAATATTCCATGTAACACTGGAACTCACCTGTAATAAAGGAATTTAGAGAGGATGGCCTTTTCATACCAGTGCTCTTTACTTTTCTTCTTTCTCTGCCACTTCTGGTCAATGAGCCGCTGGTAAAATTCCTTCAACCATGTCCAGTCTCCAGTCTACCAAAAGAAAATGACATTCTATAACGCTTTGGAATTAAAACTTGCGAGCAGTTAGACAATCTCTCACAGTGTTGTCCATTAGAGAAATAAACTAAAAAGAAGCTTCTAAGGAGTGAAGATACTAATGAAAGAGAACAGACTCACGTGTGACGATCTCATGAATAGCTCTTGAATATCGAGCTCATCTAGCAGCAGAGTCCTGCCCACACGATGCACTGCCATGCTGACATGAGACTTACTGTACGGGATCTTCAGCAGTTTCTTTATGTTCTGGCAAACACACATTTGAAACAGTTATCTCTCATTAATGTAGCTCTATATATTCACCATATAGTTATGATAAAAGACAAACAGAACTCACCTCAGAGTCAGACACCACATCAACATCGTTGCCGATGGAGTCAATAAATTCATAAGCCATACCAAAACTAAAACAAAAACAAAGTACCACATGATTCAAAGATATAACTAATGCACACAGCTAAGTATAATAAATTGTTTAGCCCCTCAATAATGTTGTCTGGTTTATGTTTTAATGCAATATAATACCACACCTTTTTTTTGTCATTATAATCAACAAGTGAGATACTGTCTAAGTCTAAGTTATCAAACGTTATTGATGACAAAGTGTGGAAAACAATAAGGAAGAAATTTAACGCCTACCTGAAGTAAAATAAATGATATAATAATTATAAATAGTGAACTTTTTAGTTTGGGTTCAAATCTTTAAAAGATGGGTCTTTTTTGGAGAGGGCCAGGCAGTGTATTTGGGGTGTTCATTTTACCAACATTAGACATTGGGTTGTCTAAAGCTGTCCCAACATTAGACAACTATTAAGATCTTTTATTCTTATTAGGTGCTTTTAATTAAAATGCATGTGTGTGCTAAGGTACTAACAAAAACAATGATTATGACCTATTCTGGCTTATAAATCAACTAGACAAATAAACAGTTTAGATTATTGTGTGTAAAAGCTCAGCAGTTATAGACATTCTGAAACTAGCATATCTAGAAACAACAGTCATGCCATGTTCAAGATCACTGAGATGACAACCCTTTCTCCATTCCGATGGTTGGTGTGGACATAAAGACCTAAAGCTGTTGCCCTGTATCTGCATAAATTTATGCAAAACTTTCATGTGATTGGCTGATTGGATAATTCCATGAATGAGTATGTGTACAGGTGTACCTAAGTGTTCTGCAAGTGGATATTCATATAACCTGCCATTTTTAATAATGGTGAAATTGAAGAAAGGTTCCTATACTGTAGGTATAAGTGGTTTCCTAGTCATTAAAGACAAAAAACAACACCTAACCACCAAACAATCCATTATTCTACACATACTTTAAATGGGTTAAAAATTACATGTTCATTGCTCCCCAATGACTGTGATGTCATAAATAAAAAGGTATTAGGAAAATCGATGAGTGTGAAGGAGGCATTAAAGCAGCCATACCTAGAGAAGGGCTTGCTTTTGCTGCTGGAGCCAAACACAGTTGTACCGGCAGAGCCGAGCTGAGCGCTCTGTCTGAGCCAGTTTGCTGGCGGAAGCTTGAGATCAGTTTTCTCCTGAAGGAGTGCATAGGTGGTTGGAGGTGGCGCTGCAGAGTACTTCACCACAGCTCGACTCTTCACCTCATTGTTGCAAAGACATAAAACTGGCCCCTAAGAAAGAGATGACTTAGTTAATCAGACTTGCAACTAAATGAATCAATCAATATTTGAAAATAAATAAAATTAACAAACAGCTGATTGTTCAGAAAATATATGGTCTTGCTTTATATACTGCCATTGTAAAACTTCTGCAGGCTAAGAAAGTACAAAAATGTGCTAGAAATTGGTAAAGATGTTTTTCTTGTTTTCTAGTATTTGTAAAATGCAATCAGTTGCACTGAGCTAACAGCTTTCAGGACTGTCAGTGCTACTGCATGCTATTGAGTCAGTGTGAAGTTTCAGGACATTAAATATTAATGAGTGTATTTCTACACTAATGTAGAAAAAATGCTTCTCTACTAACATGCAAAAATGCCGCTCACCTCACTGAACGTGCAACTGACTCTAGTGTAAACTAGAATTACTGTGTTAATTAAAATGTTGGCTTTGCTTTTAATCCATTTATGGTTAAAACTTCATACTAAACTTTATTTAATGATCTTCATACTGAGAATAATTAAGGCCATCTTAACTTCATCTTCTATTCCACTTATCCTGTGTACAGGGACACAGGTGGCCTGAAGCCTACCCAGCCAATTCCTAGTCTTCTAATTAATACTTCCCCTTTTCATTTGTCCCCCTCCTTGTCACATCTACTTTGTCCTATATTCAAATGCACATGTCTCGCTATTGGTTTATTACCCCACTTCTGTGCGCTTTGTTGTTTTGTCTTTCTCCACACTAAACCTTTGCCCTCTGACTTTGACAATTTAATATTGACCTCAACATCCACTATTTTGGTTTGCTTATTTTGCCAACTCGCCTGCTCTTTTGTTTCCCCTGGATACCTGAAAGAGAGATTTTTCCTGTGTCTACAATTTTTTAGTTAGCTAACTGGATTTCATACACAAGATCCTGGTGACCTTTGGCTGTACCAGTCACTACATGTCAGTGGCTAACCTTCTCAGCCCATTTTAATGCATCAGTAATATACACTAAGACAAAACAGTACATACATTAAGACAATTACATACACTAAGACAATCAAATGTTCAGATGTTCATTTGCTACTCTCACAGTGGGCGGTCTTAACAAAAGCAGGCTGTGAGTTGCACAAAGATGCATTAATATTACATACTTATTTCATATTCAGATACATCACCACTTGGGTTTTATAGTCACTTAGAAATCATGTAAATCTTCAAAAATAATCATTTATGAAGATACATGTTTAGTATCGCAGTGACAATATTCTAAGATAACACACAGAGGGATTCTGTTGTTTATAAAGTCTCTGTCATGTTGTTACCTGTTTTGTGTCCTCACTGGCCGAGCTGTCTGCTTCCATTTCTTCCTGTTTGTGGTGAGGACACACAGGAGGCAAGTCCTTCCCCTGCTCTGCAGAGCTCATGTTGAATTGGACAGCACTATTCACTCAGCTTTCTCTCTCTCTCTCTCTCTCTCTCTCAGCCCATCCAGAAACTTCCAGATCAGGAAGCCACACCACTTCTTAGGTAACATTCACAAGCTGTCATGGTTACTGACCTAAACCTGTCTCAAACTGTCTAAAGTGTACTTGGCTAACTTCTAAATAACACCAGTCAATAACTAAAGCTTCTTTAGAGGACACATTTTTCGCACCTAGCCCTGCATCCTAGCTAATAATAAACACCATTGCCCCTCAAAAGAAATTGTCACATTTATCTAACCACACCGTCAAAAATATTTATTACAAATAAGCACGTCACGGTGTTTGCTTTTTTGTCGCAAACGCGAAAAACAGAAAGTAATAATCGTACAGCTCGCTGGAGAAACAGTTACCATCACCACCAGTGCTGAACGTGCTTAACCCGGAAGCACACGTGACGTCATCCAAATGTTCTAGAAAAAGAGCGCTTGTTATAAATGTAAGCTGTTTTTCTTATCGTTCATTATTAAGCAAAGTATATATATGCTGTAATGCAGGGGTTTTTCAAACTGAAAATAATTCAAATTCTGGAACGATTGGAATGGTTCCGTCTGGACGATTGGTCATGCAATAAAAAATTACTTTTATTAAACTTGCGGATAAGTTATAAGGGTATAACGAACAAAACACATTCAAACCTAGTGGGGGTGGGGACAAAAATAAACTCTAAACTTTAAACCAACATAGCAAGTTTCATACTAAACTACCAAACAAATAATGTAATTTAATTAAAAAGTGCCACACACTGTTATTTCATTGGACCGCCTTTGCATTGATTATGCAACGTCAGAACATTTATTTCAGCCCAGAGTCGCATCCACTATGTTGCACTACCGCCCCCTTCTGGTCATGATCTGTCTATTCGTTTCTCTCCAATATCTTGTATTGATTATGTGAAGTTTTCTTCAACACATCCCAAAGATTCTCAATTAGGTTAAGGTCTGGACTCTGTGGTGGCTAATCCATGTGAGAAAATGATGTGTCACAATCCCTGAACCACTCTTTAACAATTTGAGCCCAATGAATAGTGGCATCCACCAGCAAGCTGGCTTAATGTTTAGCTTTGTCGCCTTGCACCTTCAGGGTCTGGGGTAAATTCTTGCCTCGGGTCTGTTTGCATAGAGTTTGAATGTTCTCCCTGTTCTTGTTGGCTTTCCTCCGGTTTCCCCCCACAGTCCAAGCCCACATTAGTCATTCAGTATATTCAGCTCATCGGCTGACTTCATGTATGGGCACTTAATGTCGCTGAACCTTGACCTGACCAACAGAAGCAACCCTAGATAATAACACTGCCCCCACAGGCTGGTACGGTAGGCACTAGACATGATGAGTGCATCACTACATTACTTTTTTCCAGTGCTCCATAGACCATTCTTTATGCTCCCCAGCCAATTGAAGCTTCTTCTTGGATTAGCCTTAGTTTATTTTAAGGCAACACAGCTGTTTAGTCCCAATCACTTGAGTTTTGTTCACATTGTGAACGTGGAAAAGCTCCTACATTCACTATTAACATATTGGATTTTGTTTGGAAGAACAAGGTTTATTACATAAAAAAAACTGTATTAATAAATGCAATGGGAACATGGATTTTCTTGACTTGACAATTATGAATTCTACATTTAAAATGAAATATTGGTTTAAGAGTAACATCATCTTAGTTGGTGAATTACTTAAACCCACTGGTCGATTCTATGCTTTTAAATAATTTCGCTCTGCTATTATAAAAGAGCACATTTTCAACCTTTCTTTGTCACTGTACCTCATGTAATGGCACACTTGCATTGTTTTACCAAATGTCGGATGTTCGGCTGCTCCCAATTAATGGTCGCCAAAGTGGACCATCCAATCCGCACACAATTTGTCGAGAAACCTACCACTGAACCTCTAAATTTTTCTTTTTTTCCCTATATTTTTTATTATTTATATTTTTATTATTTTAAATATTCTACTGTACAGTATATTTCTATTTTTATTTCTATTTTTACGTACAGTATATTTCTATTTTTATTTAAATTGTATCCTAGTTAAATTTATTTTTTTATTGTATTTCTTTTATTCATATTTATTCTTATATATAAGCTTTAATTCTCTTTTTAAGGTCACTGGCGTTCGTATAGGCATTTTACTGCATATCGTACTGTGTTTGACTGTGTATGTGACAAACAAAATTTGTTACAGTCTTACAGTAATATAGCTTGGGGGAAAAAGTCTGCACATTACATTATAAATAGGTTTTAATTAACAAGATAGATATCGTATAAATAATTCGTATTGGATTTTTAAAAAGTTAAATGAAAAAACCCACTGAAACCAACTGCTATTTTAGTAACCCTGCTTCTGAAACCATTTCTTTTTTTCGAGTGTTATTTACTGTTTCATCTTCTTTATTTATTTTTGCCTGTATTTATTTGCTATTTACTGCTTTTTATAATCCTCCTGGCTACATTGTGTGTTGTTTTTTTTGTTTCGTTCCGAGGAAAAAAGTTCGCTGACCCTTGAACTCTATGACGTTAAAATGTGGGGGAGGGGGGACCCTGTTAGCTGACCCTTGAACTATTGTGACGTAAACAACATATGCTCGCTGGCTGTCAACGTTGCCATGACAACAGTGTCAAACAGTGAAAGTGTTATGTTTGGTTTTAATCTCGGGTCAGGATCGCAGTAACGAGCTCCAAATAGACTACAGAATTCACAGTTTATTGATAAGGATAACGCGTTTTTCTTCCAAAGTAGGAAACATACACTTTATTTCAATGGATTATTGCATTCCTAACATGGGTCTGAGTTGTGAAAAACTCTAATGCTCTGATAAGCTCAGTGTTTGTGATGTATAGATAATTAGATATATAGATATAATTAATCTTATAATATAGATATAATATAATGTCAACTTAACACGCTACATTTATGTTAAACTATTTTTCTATACCGTATAGTATTTATAATACCGTATTAATTACATTATAAATATAATATGTATTCTAATATACTGCATTATGTGCATTCTGTTGTCTTGGATACAAGTGTCCTAGAGAGAGCAAGGCAGTTTTAGCTTAGTGAGACTTTTGGGACTTTGGTTTCTTTACTGGTATAAATGCTACTTTAACAGATATTATGACTAAAGGAGGAAAGAGATACGCAAATATGGACCAAGATGGCAGATGGGTGAGAGTGATTCTAAAATACTGTAGCTTTTATCTGTGATGCTCATTAAGTATTCAAAATGTATCAGTCCGATTCAGAAAAGCCTTTTACAAATGCAGTAATAAAATCTAATATAATATAAGATAATGTAAAGTTATATAATATAATATAATATAATATAATATAATATAATATAATATACAGTAGTATAATATATTTTTTTTTTATAGTTTGCCCATGTTGACTCACAACAGTGTAAGGTAACACGAGAAGCCTGTACCACCACAGGAGCCATGCTATCCCAGGGCACATCACAACGCATGCAAGAACAACAGAGATTTCCCAAAAAATGTATCAGCCATGAAAAGGTTAAAGGCTTCGTGACATTAACTTAAGCAAATTTTCAGGTCATGCATGATAGTACAGTATTTAGCTGGTTGTTAGTATGGGTTGATAACTGTGATTATTATGTACTATTTATCATAAACTTGCTACTAGTAAGAAATATATATATATATATATAATTTTTTTAGAAGACAATGAGCAGGACCTATCCATTTTCAACGCATGATAACCGAAGTTCACTGCAAGAAAGTATAGAGACCTATGATGAAGTAAGTCTGTTCACACCATAACAAATGTACAGTAATAACCAATGTAGTCCAATATAGAGGACTGAGTAACTTTATATATAACTAACTATAAGGTACTATATAGTATATGATAATAGTATGATAATATATATGTTCATATGCTCAATCAATGCTCTTTAAAGATGTAAATAGAAATTTAGGTCGAGAGAGACATGGCATTAATTAGGTGAATTATTAATTAGTCAATGTGTATTTGCTTGTAGGTCTTGGGTCGTAAGAAGTGTCTGGATGACCGCCGACAGCATAAATCTCACTTCTGTCTCTGTCATGATGGCAGTGTGTGTGCAGTAAGTTTGGGGAGCAGGGATAATTCAATATATCAGAGTGACTTTCTGACCCAGCAGAACACAGAGAGCACAGAAGGCACACAGGGCAGCCGCCGTTTTCCCAGGAACCACCTAAAGAAGTCACAGCAGGCTGCAAAGGCCCAGGCTGAAGAGCGTTACATGTGGTTTGGAAGGCATGATATGAATCGCCGCATACCTCTCAGTGTACTGGCAGCTGCCAACCTCTCCTCAGGAATACCTCATTCATAGAAAAGAACATTAAAACATTCCTGTGTGTTTTTGTTTGTTTTTTAATATTACATTTACGGTATTATTAGTATTCTAGTACCATATGAAGGCACACAATGGGAGTACCATATGCCTGTGTAAACACATTTTATGATACATAATTAACTTTAATTATTTTGACAAGGTTTAAAATCATTAGAGTTAAAACAATTGATTGTCTATTAAGCTGCAATAGCTACATTCTACCATTAGAGGGAAGTCAAGAAATACAAATACTCCGGTTCAAAATGAATGAATGAATGAATGAATGTATAATTAAAAATCAATAACGATATATTACCTTAATAGTAATTCGATTTGTGTCTACGAACGTAACTTAACGAAATTAAAGGCTTTATAATTTTAAATTAAATACATCAAAATATTTATTAAAATACTGTATAACATCAGACAGGTTAAATTGAACCTATTCCAATCTGGCAACCCGTGGGTTGCTATGGCGCCGCTCCGTCTTCGAGCTTTCCCATTGGCTGATCTGAACCCGGAAACAACATGGCGGTCTCACCCGAGCAGCAGATTTCGAGCTCTTATTTTGTTAGAGAAATTGAGAAAAATGACGGCTCTGTTTTGAAACTATATCAGTATAGTACAGGCGATGTAGGGTGCGTGGTTTGGGACGCGGCCATTGTGCTATCAAAATATCTCGAGACAGAGCAGTTTTGTAATTCCCAGTCAGGGGTCAGTACATGGTCCTGCAAACACATGATTGAGCTTGGCGCTGGAACAGGACTGGTTGGTATCATGGCCGCATCTTTGGGGTAAGTTACAGATGCAGCAAAACAGGAAACCAGTCAGTGACGGAAGGTCCTTGTGTGCCAATTAAAACATTAAAGAGTAGGGAGGAGCGGAGTGTAGCAGCGGCCAGTTGTAAAACTATCAAGCGACTCTCAAACTAGGCATGCGCAGTAGCATTCTCTGTTGTGTGCAAAAGAGCAGCAATCTAAATAAAGCTCTGACTCCTGATCTGGGAAGCACTTTACTCATGTTTATTTTCTGTACATATAAAACCAAAGTGTACTAGTTTGGGTTGCAGTGTTTTTGACTGTCACATGGCATGACTAAGTAACATTTGATTACGCAGGATTAGTTGGTATGAGGTCATAATTGATTACTCTAGACAGTTCAATTCATACTGCAAAGTAATAAAGCTCAAAGATTGATGCACATTAACGGTTTTTAATGTGATTTCCATGACATTCTATCGAATTAAATTATATATAAAGATAAAATGCTTTATCTTCAGCATATGCTTTACACCTACAGAACAAGAGTTTTTTAGCAAAAAAGTATTTTACAAAAAAGTACTTGTATTTTCACCAAATTTTATTTGTGATGTTACAAATTTATCAGTTTATTTTTCATATTGGTTTTTTAATATTTACAAAAAATGCGACCAAACTGACCACACTTTTCCTGATGTGATGAATGACTACTACTACTGAAACCTGCTCACAGCTGCTCTTTAATAATTTTCTACCCCCCTCCGTGGAGCTGTAATTTAGAGTATTGATGTGGTCACTTGTCGGTGAGTTTTGCCACGGTGCAGGTTGCTGACTTTTCACCTGGCCTGTTTTACCCACACAGAGCCAACGTCACAGTGACAGATCTGGAGGATCTCCAGCCTCTTCTTGAACTAAACATCCGGGAAAATCGAGACCTCCTCAGTACAGGCTCAATTACAGCCAAGGTACTGAAATGGTTTGTACTGTCATTCTGGTTCTCATTTTTCATTTTTAGATTAACGTAGCACACAGCAGACAGACCCAAGGCAGGACTCATATCCGCAACTCTAATGGTGTGAGCTGACAGTCGCCTTGCCACCGAAAATCCCACTAAATTTTATCTGTGTTCTAAGTAGCTAAGTTATTGGGAAAAAGTCAGCGTTATAGATGATAAGAATTTGGTTGGACAGCAGATTGTCTAACAGAACTCATTTTAGATAAATTGTTTAAAAATGAAAAATCTAATTGGTCCCGTATAAAAAAAGCAGCTGGTTACTTTTTAGGCAAAAGCAAAAACAGAAGAAAACTATTACACAGTCTACTAAATTGTCCACATTAGTTTATGGAGATATTTTGTATCCTCTATATCAGTGTTTGCAAACCCTATGCCAGGGTCTTTACAGCACTGAAATGTGCAGAGAAGGTGGTCTTCCAGAACCAGGGTGGGGTACCATCGCTCTTTATTCGGGCTGCCACAGAGCCATTTGAGATATTACACAAGATAGCTATTATTATACTCACCACTGGGAGTTATATGAAAAGGTCGGATGTCATCATTGACCTAGAAGGCATCCACATACCTATCTGTGTCTTTCTCTATACAAGTTGTCACGATAGCATAATCATAACACCACATCACAGTAGAGACTACTTTTAAAAGTTCTTTATATCAGTTCTGACTTGGGGAAGACTATGCACCTAGAGTTGCAGTGCATCTTGAAGTTAAAAATTTTATTAGCTAATTATTACTAATAGTGATTGTTTAAACTAATTGTTACTGTTTTCACATTGTTTGCATCTTGTTAATTGGTATATAATGTTTTAGTTTTTTCTTTATTGTACACAATGCTCTTTTATAAAAGATATTGAAGTCTCTTGAGGCTTAGCCAACCAACTAACCACAACTTGTTATAATATCTAATCAATAATATGGTTGGTTCCTTTACAAGGGGTGGAAATGTGACTGACTTCTTACCATATCCAGATTATATTCTAATGGCTGACTGCATCTATTATGAACAGGTAATAATCCATCCTTTACCAGTTACGCTGCATTAAGTTTATTTGTGTTTGTAAGAGATCTGTTTTAACTGTTCATGATCTAATAACATTTGCAGTCTGTGGTGCCGCTTGTAGAGACCTTGAAGCTCTTGGCCGGACCTGAGACCTGCGTTATCTGCTGCTATGAGCAGCGCACTATGGGAGTTAATCCTGAAATAGAGAAGAGATTTTTTGAGGTGGGTACAATCAATCAATAGCCTTCATGCCTCAGATTGAACATAACTGACTTGAGAATGCATACTTGGAGAAGGCTTAATTGCTTTTCATACATTGTTTTGTGATCTCTTTAACTTTCCTCCACTGTGTGTGTTATATAGTTGTTGTTGCAAGATTTCAAGGCTGAGAAGGTGCCAGCCGAACGACAAGACCCTGAGTTTAATAGTCCTGACATTCACATTCTACGTCTACGGCGCAGACATAACTGAATGGTTTTAAACATTTATGCATTTGGTTCAACATCACTGCTATGAGTTATTACTCAAAAATCTGAAAAGAATTACACTTGTGTTAATATATTCTAAACTGTCCAATATTAACTGACTCCTGTGGAAGACTCGGCTCTCTTGACTTGAGTTTTCTTTGTGAAAGATGAGCTAGACAGGTTCACCAACTAATCTAATCTGCATGTCTTTGGACTTGAAGGAAACTGGAGAAAACCCAGCAAGCATGGGGAGAAAATGTTTTGAGTTCATTGATGTGAAATAAAATGTATTAGTGCATGTTGTATTACATATTACATAAGACAAGTATACATTTAACACCTAAAGTTTATTAGGAAAATTAAATATTGGGTTGAAAATTCTAGAAACAAGTCTAAATCATTGAGACTGCATGTTTAGACCTATAATGAAATATTAAAACCATCACTGAAATAGTAATATTAATGTATATTATTGTAAAAGTATTAATGTATTATAGTTATAATTATGACAGTATAATAATGACACATTCCTGTCTGTTTTTTTTTTTTTTGAGGAGCAATATCGGTATAAATCTTAGGTTTAAATAACTGTGCATTTTTAGTGCAGCTGCTGTATACGATATATCAAGGAAAAATTCACTAGTAAATTTCATACTTTCTACAAAGGATTAAAATATCTTAAGTCTGGTTTGATTCTAAAGAGTTGTAAATAAATCCATTTCAGGCTCTGTGGATTTATGCCATTCTTTGAGTCTCTGTCTTCAGACCCTGTCTCCTGACTCTGTTTAGACAGATGGTACTTTTTTCCCCCTCATCACTGTATCCAATCCAGTCTTTTTCCTTGAAGTCATTAAAATATTTTCCATCCCATTTTGCTCTTGTTACTTTTAACCACTGTAGAAAATAGCTGTGCTTTTCGGCTGGTGTACTGCTACAAACCTTTATATCATATAATCCGTACGGTTAAGTTCTGTAAATACTTTTAATATTTTATAATTTTAATGATTTTATAATTTTACTATTTTTATTTGATTGATGATGCAGGTTCAGTGCAAATCCTTGCAATACATTTGATTAGATAATACATTTAGCTATAAAGTATATATGGCCTTAGGGAGGTAATTTAACCTCTCAGTTTTTTTCCTTCAAACAAACTGTATGTAATTCTCATTTCAAACAGCAGGTGCTCTAGTGAAGCACATCCAGCACGTGGAGAAACCTGAACTTAAGTGTAACAGATAGACACGATCAACTTTTAGAACTGACGATTAAAGAACATAAAATATTTCATAATATCCTACTAATGTTGATGTTTTCTGGGAGCAATTAATACTTTATAATAAATTTTGAGAAAAATCATTGTAATGGTCTGTATTTTGTGTGTCTGTCAAAAATAATAGAGAAGTCAGCAGGTTAGGTGAGACAATGCAGTCTGCAGTGTGTTGGTGGCCAGCAACCCCCAGCCTGTGTTAGGGGAATTCTGCACTGGGGAGATTAGCACAAAGATTAGGGCACTTTCACAGGCCTATAGCATGAAGCAAGGTCTACGCTCCTCTAGTCAAACATAAGCCTCTCATTGCCTTTCACAGAGCCGCTGTTTACACAGCAGCACGGCTATCGTTGCCACGTGCGTCATCCTGCCTGTTTCTCACACAACCAGAACTTTTTGGCTATTCAGAAATATTTCCTGGAAGTCTGAATCATTTCTTTTTATGAGGTACCTTTATACAATCAAATATTCATTGAACATGTATCCAGTAAGTATTATCATAGAGTAAGCATAAATGACTTCTTCAGTGGCCTCTGTGAAAACTTTACATGTTCTCCTCTTGTTTATAGATTGCTAATATTGATTTTACAGAATTACATGCAAAAAAAAAAAAAAAAAATCGTTAGGGGGTGGAAATGTTACATTTATCATTATTTGGACACAGACAGCATGGTGGCCTCGCACCTCCAGGGTCCAAGGGTTTTATTCCCACCTCAGGAGTTTGCATGTTCTCCCCATGCTTGCTGGGTTTCCTTCGGTTTCCTCCCACCCTCCAAAGAAATGCAGATTAGGTTAGTTGGTGTTCCCCAACTGCATGTAGTGTGTGTGTGCCCTGCGATGAATTGGCAACCCTGTCCAAGGTGTACCCATCCTCGTGCCCAAAGTTTCCTGAGAAATGCTCCAGCCACCCGCAACCCTGTACAAGATAAGCGGTATAGAATATTGATGTATAGATATATGTATAGATAAATTATTTGGACACAATGTATGTCATCTTATACTAAAGTATCTGAAGCCCCTTTCACAGTTGTAACAGTCTTTGCTCACACTAACTGCAATTCACTTTTTCCACACATTTTATACAATATACCACTAATCTGATTAATGTGATAAGAACTGACATGAAACAAGTGATAAACAGGTCAACTGCTATTTGAATCACAAGTAAAAATGGAGCACTTAAAAACCACAAATGTTTTCTCCATATTGTTTGTTTTAAAGATTAAAAACCCAATTCATTTTTTTGCCATTAGGTCATATTTTTTAAAACCCATGCTGGCTCATACCATGAAGACGTGTGAACTGAGGAAAAGAATCATCATAATGAGTTCCATAAACCACATCTCTTCATAAAGCCTACCCGATGGTGCATTTCATCCAAAAATATTGGTCTACTATTCCCGTACTTAGAAAAGTAAATTACAACAAATCCCATGCTGGGATTTTTTTTTGTCCTCAGAAGGAGAATAAAAAAGCTAATAAAGTAAAGACAAACCCTTAATGCATTTTCCAACCCCGCAGAGAAGCGGTTCAGTGGTTCATCCGATCCATCAAATGACTGTACCTTTTATTAATATTATGAGATATTTTTGCTCAGTGATCAGACATCACATCATAACAACAGTTTTTTTTAGCTGGGTAGTATTACTTAATATAGTATCACGCACCCCACAAGGTACTATATTAAGTATATATAGTACTCCTCTTTCTTTCAGTTGGTATGAGGACAGAGTAGTAAAATTAACTTTCCCTTTGAAAAACTGGAAGAATAAGTACTTTAAACTATATAATCAATTAAACACATTAATTATTTTCTCCTTGTTGTCCTTATAACCGACAGGTGGCATGCATGATATGGACTCGCGCATTGTTGTAGAGCAGTACAGTAACAGTGTCATGTTAACAAGTTTGTGTTTAAGTGTATATGAAGTTTTATTGAACACAGTCTCATCTGGTCTGGCTTTTCAAATAGTCCTAAGACCTTGCTCTTTTAACAATTGTAAAATCTTTACTTCTTTATTAAAGAAAACTAATGAAATAAATCATGGTACGATTGTAGCCCAGATATGACGCATGTAACCCCCTATTACAACTCACTTCCTTGACAACTGTTACTAAGGGAAACCCACACTTCCTCCCTTTGAGGTTTAGATGAAGGAGATCAGAATTTGCTCAGACATACAAATGCCAACAAGGTACTGGTAGTGGCACACAGAGAAAACCATGTGGCCTTGATTTTTTTCTTTTTGACATGCTTAGGGCATTGATCTTTAGGTTCACATCGGTTTGCACTGTAGGTCATTTGATAAGAACCTAGGACTGTTGAACGCTGAATGAGAACTTTCAGGGCTACATCAGAATAAGTGCGTTAGGAAAATGATCGGCAAGTAGGACAACGAAGAGTTTTTTTGAGGAATGAATAGAATCATGAAGCCAAGATGTGCTTGAAGGGTTATCATGCAAACACCAAGGCGAATGAATAACTTTAAAAAAGCTAGTTTGTTAATATAATGTGTGGAAATATGTGAACCCACTATGGTTATCAAAGGAATTTCACAGAACATTGCATTATTCCCCAATAGCTAAAAAGGTGTTGTGACATACTGTTTTACATCACAGGCCATCTGTGCCTCTGATTGGTGAACAGTGACATTACATGGAGTGTTTACTTCATGCCTTGAGACAGACTGGCAACTGCTAGGTGTTAGACATGCCCTCGCACACAAACAGATGCAGTGAGAAGCTCTCATAGTGAAGCCTCGAAGCTGTCAGCAAACGCACCAACACGGCAGTGATGTTACGGTCCAAAACAAAATTCCATTTTAGTGAGGTTATCTCCCAGGCACAGTCGTAGCCCCCGTCCATATTGCACACATGCGTTTGCCACACAGTGTCAGTGTTGGTCAGAATGTGTAAGCGCTGTCCTCTCAATGGGCCAGTTGAGTCAGGGGAGCGAGGAAAATAGTGCCAAGGATATGAGACAAAGTTGTAAGCAAAGCCTGTGCTGACTCAGCAGGGGAGAACACACTGAAGACATTCCATACGGAGAATAGTGGCTCAACAAAGAGATCTTGGTGTTGATCACCTACAGGTCAGTGCTGGAAAAACATCTTTCACTCGAATGATCTGCGATCAGATGTCCCTCACTCACACATGGCTTATCCAGTATGAGGCAAGCAGCAGTGCGGATCTATAATCAGCTGTCTTACGCTTCATGTCTGAGCACAGAGGAGTCATTGTTTAGCTCGGAAAGAATGCTGCAGAAAAAGTCAACCTCATCACACTCCCAATTTAAAACACAGCCTCCAAAATAGAACGAGAATAGGTGATTAAAAATAGGATATGATACCCAAACAGATGTTCCACAGGCATTCAGCAGATAACTTTAACTCAGCTGACCTCATCTGTTTGTGTTGGAGAAGGAGCAACATCAGACAGGGGTTATAAATTATATTAGTAAAACAACTCTGCCAAAAGGAATTCGGTGGCTTAGACAGGAATGCTCATTCAGACAGTGTTAGTTTGCAGAAAACTGTGGCTGGTCCCTCATCAGCGTGGCAGTTGTGTCTATGTAATTCTGGCGTAGTACTCACATACAGACAGCCAGAGAGATAAGACTCATGGCACTTACCATACGCTGATAGAACTCAGATTTAAATTTAATCAGGCATCTGGTGTTTGCTTGTATTGGACGTATTAAAATTACATTTAAAAGCACGAGTTCACTCATTTATATTCAATAAGAGCTTTATGCTGGTCAGGGTCAGGGACAGTCCAGAGCCTGTCTGGTGAAAACTGGGTACATGGCAGGGACACACCCTGAATTTAAGGCAAGTCTTTTGCATGACACTATGCCCTCACACATTCACACATAATGTATATTCACAACTGGGGACAATTTAGAATAGTCAATCCACCCAGTACCAGATATTTTTTTTTGATATGGAAGAAAAATGAAGAACCTGAAGGAAACCAACAAAGACACAGAAAGAAAGATTTAAAATGCCACATAGATATTAAACTGAGCTCAGGTGTGAATAAGGAATCCTGGAGCACAGAGGCAGCAGTGCTACCCATGGTGCTGCCTAATCATATACATTTACATTTTTTAACTTGGAAAAATGAAGGGATTTCATTTTACTGTATGACTTTTGACCATCTTGGTTTATTAAATGTGTTTGACATATTTTGTGCCAGTTATAATACATTTGTTACCCTGTCTATAATTCATACCAAGACATACCAATAAGCCATACACTGTAGATACATATTAGTAAAGCAAAATCAATGTGTCCGAATAAATTGATTCACTTACACTTCACCAGTGCTTGGCAACAGAGAGCTGTCTTCCCTCAAGTCTCTGGCCAGAATGGCTAAGCATTTCAATTTCAATTTCATACTGAATACAATTGCTCCCAGTTGGATCCCTCTCCCTTTGCCTCCTCAGTACCAGAGCAAAGAGCCAAGCTCTCCTCCCGCCCTGTCTGCTGCAGCTGTTCCTACTGGGTTCTTTGTGGAAGACTATTGGCATTGTACAGCAAATATAAATCAGCTCTTGTTCTGTTTGCACACGCAAGCAGCCAGGCCGAACGTTTGCAAATAATGACACGGAATGGAGGGACATTTTACTGTATTTACTGCACAGGAAATAAGTGTGTATGCATGGATGGGGCGGATGGAATGTATGCATCTAATTTTGAAAATGGAGCAGTTATCTACATAAGTGGGAGTACACAAGGGCAGGGAAATGAGGTACATGTGCATTTTTTACTCAGCAGTGCAATTACTCATCTAAGAAAATACCATGGTAAAAGTACAGCAAGTGGAAACGTATAAATAAATGTACTTAAAATGTGTAAGTAAAAGTAAAACTCACAAGAGAAAAAGATCAATCATTTATTTATTCATCTTCAGCAACCAGCTTATGGGCACATGGGCTCAGGGTTGGATCTAGTACCTGTCCAAGGTCCACTTTGCTTTTGGCAGGAAACCAACCCGGACAGGACACCAGTTAGTGTTAGTGTGGTATGTTTTTGAGAAGTAGTAGGATGAACCTGGAGAAAACCAACATGGATATCTCGCTACCCTTTAAAACAGCCAAGAACCTGAGCTCAGTATCAGACTGGGGAGGGTGGAGTTGTTAATCATCATTGTGATTCATTTTGCCACCATGTTGTTCTGTTTTAAATTACACACAGATTTAAGTTACTGATGGTAAATTAGTACCTCTTTAACCGAAAAAGTGTGAAAACATTTAACAACGTAACAAAAAAAACAAAAAACACTGGCTTTGCTTACTAGTTTACTTCCTGATAACTCTTAGCTGGCTAGCACAATAAAAAGCTGCCTTGCTAAATTGGAAGTGTACATTGCAACAGATTTATTTCCCATCTCTGTTTTTTTAGATCTACTTCCACAGATCTTAAACGCTTCTTAAGTTCCATGAAAGCCATTTGAAACATAACTTGTTTTTATTATACTTGTAAATGACCCAGAAGTCATTTGGCTGGATCCTGACATTACTTTCAGTCAGTTTATCTGTGGAAAAGTAGACTCTATTTCATTGTGATCCACAAATAAGTACGCAGGCTCCGTTGCTGCCGATTGCATGGATTCAATTGACACAGATGGCTCCATTCAAGCTTCTGAGCCACAACAGGAAGAGAGCTAACTATAAACCGCTTCCTGTGTCAAATGAAGAGCAACGGCATGTTGTGTTTATGAGCAGTGCAGGACAATTACTGCTAAAGCTCTTAAGAGAGATAATAAACCTCATGACCACAGGCAATGGGAATGCAGGAGGAAGATTCCAATATAATAGTGGGAGAATGATTTGCTGTATGTTTTTTTTTTTTTTTTGCACACTCATAGTATTAGGTGGAAAAGCTTGTTGATAAAACATCAATAGGAGGAGAATGCTATTGGAGAGGACAGGGTTATATGGTGGTTTGTAAGCACATGTTTGTGTATCACACATTTCAGGAGTAGAGTATTTTGCCAAAATTACTAGGTATGCTTAATCACTAGGCATGGACAATGCTATGCTTCCACCTTTGTGGCAACAGTTTTGGGGAAGGCCCGTTTCTATTCCAACATGATTGTGCCCCAGTGCAAAAAACCTGATGAGGTCATGCACTGATGTCTAACGAGAAGTTAGCTTACAATCTTCCACACTTGCCCGGCCCGCACAGAGCCCTGACCTCAACCCTATCGAAAAACTTTGAGATTGGGAGCCAAAACTTCTTGTCCGATATCAGTGCCTGATCATACAAAAGCTCTACAGAATGAATGGACTCGAAATCCCACAGAACAATTTTAAAATATTGTGGACAGCTTTCTAAGAAGAGTGGAAGCTGTTATGCAGTAGCTGCAATGTATACATGAAGTATATGTTTTTGGATAAAATGTCATTGCAGGTTTGGCTGAAGACTTTTGTCCACATAGTGTAGATTTACATTAAAGTGCATTCAGGGAGGATTTCAAAGGGAGCTTTATCATGCCTGTCACTTATACATCTTCATGAGAAGCAAGTAAGGGTGTGCTATATGGTTAAATGAATTGCCTTAGCCTTTGCCATTTAAATGTGAAATGTGGCCAGTTAGTTGATCCAGTTCTGACCTTCACTATTTCAGGAAATGTTAGCAAGGGTTTGGACATATTTATTGCCTTTTTTGAAAAAAGGCATTGTGAAATTGCTTCTTACTCAATGTGATCATATGTTAAATTTGAACATTTATCCATCTAACAGACTTACAATTTAGCACAGCAGGTGAAGCTGCACAGTCTAGCTTAAGAGCCGAACAGTGATACTGGTAAAAGCAGTACTGGAATTTGAACTCACAACCTTTTAATTAATCAGTAGTCCACAGTGCTGAAGCCTGTGCCACCACTGCTCATTATATCCACTTCTTAAATGTGAGACATTGGAGCATGTCCTAGGTAGAAAACGGGTTTTACACAAGATTAAAAAAAAATATTAAATACATACTAATAACGCAGTGAGACCAAAAGAAAACTAGCATTGGTACTTAAACAGCAAAAAATAATCTCCACCTATGGCACTGATCCACAAAGCCTAGTGTAAGGTACGTACTCAAAGCAAGCAGTAGCACTCCTGTCAGAACGTTTCCTTGGCAACAGGTCAAGCAAAACAGGACTTCTGATGAATATATGTTACACACATCGAAACAAAACGACTCACTGGTTACGCCCTTTAACTGGAGTGAGTAATCACACAAAACTCCAGGATTTGAGTCATACTCATTGAGAACAAAAGGAATATAGTGGCTGAATAAAGTCCTTTAGGTTGAAGAATGCACAGCTGTAAAGTATTCAATAGACATTTGGAAAAAAAAACGAATACTTATTAGAAATAATAAAGAAGGTGACTGAACAACATGACCCTTAAAACAATAGATGTTCGTACTACGAACATTAGCATCCGTTCGGTTCTTTTGCACTCAGCAGGTGGCAGGAACAGACAATGAAGCATCACTCACTGTCCAAACATTTCATCAGTTTTGAACCCGGTACAGTAGTATCAGCGTTTTAAAAGCTGGAACAGCCTTGCCCTCTCCATGACTTCCCCATTCATTGTCTTTGTCTCTAAATGCTTCCCTCCTCAGGAAATCCAGCATCAGAATTCCTGCCATTCCCCAAGAAATGATTATTTACACAATGTTTCGTCTATGTGTAAAGTGAAGCTCATTTACGCATAAAGAAAATGAGAGTATATCCCCTAAGAATGAAGATGACATAAGGGTATTTCGTTACATTGTGACACCTTTTACTTTTTTACCTACATCTATACTGCTGATTCGTCTGTATGTAGATTCAAGAGACAGGAAAAGAAAGAAGGGTTGTGCAGATTTTTTCATTATCGTCCTTTAAAAATATCAAACAGGCAGTCATCGACCTTTGATTGTAGGTCAAGGGCTGCCTGCTCGATGTGTTTATTTTTCCTGTTTTCTTTTTCCAATCCTCGTCTCTCTATTACCAGTGTCATCCGAGAACATCTGTAACTGAGCGAGGCCAAGGTCATGGTTAGGAATGCAAACATTACATGTTGCCCGCTGCTACATTACAAACGCCAGTTCTGTGTGCAATGGCTTACAATGCACAAAAGGCAATATGTTTCATTCATGTAGCCAAACCTGTGGAACAGAAAGTGATGTAATGTTCTGCCTGCCTGAAATACATTTTCACACTGCTCTCTAACAGGACACAGATAGTGTGTAAGGTTATCTGATAGGGGGTATGGTTACCTGCAAGGACACACCCTGATCCATGTGCGCTGCCATGAACTCAAGTCTATTGCACCTGAGTGTGTGTAAGGCTGAAGCTCATATCTGGTTGCTAGATTGCACTGCAGATTCAAGCTCGCTCAGTTCAGTGTAGTTGGTTGTTGTTGAGGAAACACACTTGAGCAGAAAAACTGAAATCAAACTAATCCTGTATTTTGCCAAAAATAGGGTTCAGCCAAGTCCTCCGTGGCATCAAACCATGCTTTGTGGGATAGTAAACACCCCCTTGTTGTATTTAATCTTCTTTAATGGCAGGACCGAAGCATTCATTCAGTGAGACACCACAAAGTCTGATCCACACCCAGCTGCAAGATCTGATACATCTCTACACCACACTACGCAGTGTTAACTCATTCTTTTAACCAGTTCTTTCTGATGTGCTCAGTCATATTGGATTGCAGTGCACAAGCACCTTCCTAAGTCACGCTATTGTGTTGATTTACTTTAATTTGCAGCCCATCCCAATGAAACATTTACACAACTTAACATTTTAATCACAAATTCTTAACATTAGAACATCGGTAGGTAAAGCCTCAACTGGCTCTATGTATGTACTACAATTTGAACTCATTTGTAAGATTATTTTAGATAAAAGCATCAGTCAAGGAGAAGAAATGCACATTTTATTAATTATTTTGCTCACAGTTCCTAAAGGAGGGAAAAAATTTGTTAAATTTGTTAATACCGTCTACATTTTTATAAGCTCAGTTAACAGTCCTGTGAATCATATGATAGCTGGCAGAATTGTCTAAATACAGAGCTGAAATCATAAGTTCATCATTTCTAATTACACAGCCCCACCCAATTCTCACACAGACACGTCTGACCACCGTGACCACTTCCTCCAGCTCAGGCATATGCAGACCCGTTATAAGTATTGAATGGCATGCGAAGACAGGATGAACAAAGTATGCAAAGGCGGCATTTCACTGAATACCTGGTAAAATTAAGTTCAAAGATATTTTACAACTGAGCCATAATGCTCACAAAGAAAAAAACGAAATAACCTCTTGAAACGTTCTCTGACGGCTAAAAGGGGCTGGACAGTTTCATGCAGCTGTCTGAAGTGGAAGTGAAACTCTCATATGTGTGTGGAGCTATTTGGAAATTCTTTGTCACACTTCCTCATTACAGCACGCCTTTTATTCAACCTGTGGAAAAAAAAATCTTCACAGGTTTCTGATTTCAGGTTTCTGAAAATGTTCTCTTATGATGCCAATAATGTAAAAAAAAAAAAAAAAACTGTGTAAAATATGTGCATCATATACAATGAGGAACAATAACAAAAAAAAACACACTTCAGAACAGTTAAGTTATTCACCTCCATCAAGTAAAGAAAGGAACTAGGGACATTTGAGGTATTGTTTTAAGAACTGTTCAGTACATTATTGAAACCTTACAGGATTGAGCTGAACTGTCAACTTCATGGAAAAAACATAGTGGAAAAAAATATATGAACATATTATTTAAACGCTTTGTGAATTTTCATTGTAAAAAAAATCCACAGCATAAATCACAGCTATTTTTAATTGTAAAAACAAGAGCATTTCCACATGCACAATGTGACAAGACCTGACAGGATTGAGACTAAACAGCTGTGTGGTCGTAAGAAAACCACTTGTTAGTGAGGCAAATTAGGGCAAAAAGGGACTTCAGTTTGCTAGGGAGCATAAACATTGAACTTTTGAGTAATGGAAAAATGTCATGTGGTCTGATGAGTACAGATTGACCCTATTCGAGTGAGATGGGTGTGTCAGGGTAAGCAGACAAGTGCAAAAAGTGATGCAGCCATCATGTACAGAGGCCACTGTATGCCACACCTATAAAGGCAGTGTTATGATCTAGGGTTTCTTCAGTTGCTACTTCTTAGTTGCTGACTAGTTGAATGTACTGAATGACCAGGTTATTCTATCAAGGGAGTTTTTCTTCCCTGGTGGCACAAGTATGTTTTAGGACTCAAGTTTTAAAATGTTCTATTTAATCATTTTCACACATAAATTGGTCATATGATCTGCTCATCAAAGCTAAATGCATGCAAATTAAATATTAGTGTGTGCAACCATTTTTGGCCAGACAGTTTATTTGCCACCAGTGGGGCAAACATTTAACCACCACCACACACGGCACAACCTTTGCTAAAGACAGGACTGGCCAGGTATATCACCACTGACTGATTTTTTATGACTGAGTTTCTAGATTTCAGAGTTTTGGGTGTCATCCAGAGCCGTGATAAACGCTTTATTTAGAATGTATAACATATAAAAAATATATGAGAACTTTCTGGGGACCAAGAAAAACAGCTAAGTATGATTTTCTAATTTCGATTTAGTGATGAAAACTCTAGCTCACTATTAATGTCAGCTTGTATTTAATAAACTTAAAGTGGGTTAAGTAGAATTATTATTAAATAATAAGCTTTTTTATTAAATATTTTGTCTTCTAAATAAATGTTTTTATGGATCTGTTATTTACTTTGTTTTGCAGTTAAAGGGGTCACTGGCTGTAGTTGCAAACCCCCAGCCTAGACAATGGACACAATTACACACAAAAACACTTAATCTAGAATTGTCATAGATTGTATATCGGTCATTATTATTATTATGAACTAGTCATTGTCATTATATTAGTAAGGCCAACTAATTTGGAGTTAAGTTGACCATGTAACTTGATTGTTAATTACGAACTTCAAGTGGTTATTTATAAATGAACAAATCCAGCTTTGTTTTAAGTTAATTTCAATGTCAGTTTAAAGCCAAGTTTAGGAACAAAGTGGCTTAAATGGATCTATCCAATGACGGAAACTTCAGAGCACTTCTGTAAGTCGTTTTGGATAAAAGCATCTGTCAAATGCCTAAATGTAAATGTTACTTTTCACACACTACTAGTTCTCAAAGAAAACACTATCAGCTTATGCACAGAAAACAGACCACTGATGAGTATAATTACCTTTTACTGATTAGCCGATATAACTGGAAGCAAGTCACAAGTTTTGCCAGCAACATTATGAGGAAGTCAGGTGAGCCTTGTTTTAATCCAAGGAGGAAGGTGAAAAAGTGTAACTAGCTCACTTGATTATGCATTCAAAATGGTGGACAACTCACAAATGAGTCAAGCACTTGGTAATAACAGCTGTGTCAGCAGCAGTACAAAAACATTTGTGCTGCACACAAGCAGCTTCCCATCAGTTTTCTCTGTGTGAAGCAGTTTAGCAGCTGTGTGGTCATTAGGGACTAAGAGGGACGCATTCAGTTTTTAAAGAAGAGTACAGTAAGAGAGTGCTTAGTCAGGTGAAACCATGACTGTAGCAGAAAAAAAAAGTTCCTCTTGAACTTCTCTATTCAAAATGCATCTAAAGCAGCAGATCCCACTCAGGAAGCTTATCTAAAGGCCATATATTTGTTCCTGAAAGTCAGTCCATGGCGCTCAGCCACTGGCAAAGTCAAATATTAATCTTGACTTGCATTCTTTACATTCCTACACCTCATGGATAATTAAGGTTTTAAGCAGTGTCCCAATTTGCAAAACAAGTTTCCGGTTACAGACACACGAGGACTCACCACGTGTCTAAAATACAAAGAGAAACTCTCAAGACTTTGTTTAAAATTCCCCCTTGCTCATTTCACTCTTACATCTTAAAATTCCACTGAAAGAAAAATCCCTGTATGCATCATAACTGAGTTAAGAAATTACTTTCAATGTCTTAAAAATGGATTAAAACAAGAATAAAAATAAAATCTTTAAAATGTCTATGTTTAATTAGATGTTACAATTACAATTAGTTTCTGTACAATGGTTTTCGAAATGAGTCATGTGAAAGTTCCTCCATTTATACAGCAATTTCACTCTGATGCAAGCACTATGCTGGAACTGTTGGTAACAATCCCACATTCTGAAGACATATGACTTCAAGTGACATTCTGATAGACTGAAATTAGTCTAAATGGTACAAAAAGACTTAATGGAATACAAAAAAAATTCAGCTGCTTCACTTGATTTTTGGGCTACATGGTAATAAACAAACCCCAAGGTTCAATTTTGAATCATGTGACAGTGAGATGTTGATTATTATATATATATATTTTTTTTTTACAGTTTATGAATGTCATGTGCTCCTTCCGGGGTAAATATTATAGACTTGCATATAATAAATGCTCCATGGATTCATTTACAGTTTAACTATCTTGTGATGCCAGTGACATCGGGACAATGGTAAAATTTAACCTCTTGCACAATCGGCTAATAAGCGTGTTACAACTTTGTCATAAAACTTTGTTACAGATGGTCTGAAACATCTCACTTATTAATAACCTGTCTTATTACACCCTATCCATGGATTATTTGCAGGAGGCAGACCTTCATTTTTTCCCCCCACACAGACTACAAAAACACAGACAAAAGACTGAAGGGGTCAAAAAGAACAAGCTTTGAACAAAAATTAAATCTAAAAGAAAAAATGAATCTGAGACAGAGAGCCCTACATTGTTTAGAGAAAAGATACTTTGAATCTGCATAAAAAAAAAAAAAAAGGTAATTAAGGAAGAAATTAAGAAAAACAGAAAACTACAAAGCAAGCAAACCCAATTTGAGTCTCGTTGAAAATTATAAATTATTAGTTAAGGGGTCATCTTAACAATCACAAAAAAAAAAGAAAAACAGAAAAAATATAATTCAAACATTTTGAGCATACTGAAATAACAGTTGTTAAGTTTATTCATTGTATTTTTTTCCTTCTTAACTTCTTAACTAAAATAGTCCAGGCCAAAGCAAGCGGTCATTAAGATTTGTAATTAGAGGTGAGCCATGTCAAGCCTTCATACAGTCCGTCACCTGTGGTGGCGCATGAAGGCTGCACGTACCAGTTGCGGTCTCTGATGCGTGTGAGTCCAAGCTTCTCCTGGATCTCGTGAGGCTTCATGGCATCTGGCAGATCCTGCTTGTTGGCAAAAATCAGGATAATGGCGTCCCGCATCTCCCGGTCATTGATGATGCGGTGCAGCTCCTGTCGGGCCTCATCGATACGATCCCTGTCTGCGCAATCCACCACAAAGATTAAGCCTTGCGTGCCTGTGTAGTAGTGGCGCCAAAGTGGGCGGATCTTGTCCTGGCCTCCCACATCCCACACGTTGAACTTGACGTTCTTGTAGGTCACCGTCTCCACGTTGAAGCCCACCGTAGGAATCGTGGTCACTGATTGACCCAGCTTCAGTTTGTAAAGGATGGTGGTTTTTCCTGCTGCGTCCAGGCCCAACATCAATATCCTCATCTCCTTGTTACCAAAAATCTTTGACAGCATTTTCCCCATTTTTTAAATAGTTCATAAATATTTCCTTCACCCTAAGAAAAACAGTGTTACCTGAACGTGTAATAGAATTGTTGCTGGGTAAATTTTGTCAAGTAAGACCAGTTACTTTGTGAGCATGCCAGTTGATCAATCAGCATGAACTATGATGGACTCCCAGAGGAGTGTTTTATAAAGGTAGAGAAGTTTAAAGAAACTTCAGTCTGTAATTATAGAACTATAGAATTCAGAAGCAGGACAGGAACTACTGAATAAAAAGATGCAAATCTCTCTCAGAGTTCATAATGATCACAGCTATAGCAGCAGGAAGGTGTGCTTCTGATGTTGTGTGGTCTCCTTGGATAAAGTCACGCGTTTCAGGAACAGTGTTCAGATTGAGAAAGAAACGACGTCTGGTGTGACACCTGCAGTAATCCGCACGTTTTAGGGCGATTATGACGTTAAAAGAGCCTTCGATATAGCGTTGGAGCTGTCAGGAGTTCCGGCTGAGGCCTTGATCAGCCCTCGCTTTGCTTCTTCCACTTCCTCTTATCGTGTGAAAGCGCGGCTCGGGGCTTCTTTTTTCCGTTTCCTCTCAGTTAGAGGTAGAAAAAGATTTCAAAATGCCCGTCGAGGAAGCTTAATTTTTTTTGTCCTGTCACAGCAGCTGTCATCAGGGTCGACGTGAATCGATTTCAAACGTCCTGTTTGTGAATTCCTCCCGCCGTCCCTCTGTAAGACAGAGACAGAGAGGCAAGTCAGACAGCCGGAGTGCCAGAGCACAACTTAGCCAGGCTAACCGTTTTAGCCAGCTAGCCGTTACGCTAGCCGAACAGCTCAAGCTCATTCAGTCTACCACACTTTTCAGAAATTCAACACGATAAACTGGCACACAAAAAAATATCACACACGCAAAATGAGAACAAAAATGTATATTTACGTTACCTGTAGAGGAACACCATTCTATGACAGACTTTAGTCCTACGTTCGCCCCAGCAGGCACCCGCCTCTCAAGCGCCGAATGAAAAACCGGAAAAGGTGTGGACGAACTTCATCCGCCACTTCCTGTCAGTTGCCTTGTCGTCCCCACCTTGTCTCAATTCCAAATCACACCCGTTTCCCTCTGTATGTTCCCTATATAGGGTGTAATATAGTAGCTTGTAAATGCAATAGAGTGCACTATATATGTTCAGTTAAAACGGGCTTGAGACTCAACCGTTGTATACGATTTATCGGACTCAAGCATGACAACAGCGACATCTAGCGTCAATAGAATTTATACTATTTTCTTTTTTAAATCGTTATTAATTATGTTCAGAATATAATTATTATACTTAACAAAGGATAAACCCTTAACACAAAAAAACAACAGCCAGGCCATACGGGAATAAAACTAAACCAACTAAATTAGACTTTTTTATTTTTATTTCCAGAAAGGTTTTTTTTGTCACGTTGTTTTGCTATCCAGAATTGTCGTATTTCCTTACACAGCGCGGTTACAAATGTGTATGATTATAAATTTGCAATTTATCGAATTTATTTCTTTTTGTACATAACGCCAGAACTTCAACTACTACTAACTTAAGAGTTTCTCAGTAGAAAGGGTTGGGGTTTTACAAGTGACACGTTGACGGTTTTTCTTTTTTTTTTCATTAGAGACCCTCCTACTCCCTCTAACCTCAAAAGTACCCGGATACCAGGAGTGGGGTTCGAACCCACGAGGACATGCGTCCATTGGATCTTAAGTCCAACGCCTTAACCACTCGGCCATCCTGGTCACGTGTACATCGGTGTGTGAAGGTAGAATGTAGGCGATTGAAAGCACATGACAACGGCAACATGATTATGCCTTGGGTGAAAGTTTCGAAACCATTTGCAAAAATGTAGCACTGTTTAAAACTGTTACTCTCATTTTCATATATTTCCATAAAGGCAAAGTTATGTTAGAGACAGCTTGATTTTTTATCCTAACATCCATATAAATGAGTTGCATTTTTATTAACACTGATCTTTACCACATTGATGAGACTGTAAGTATTAGACTGGCTTAATTATCAGTGCTAGATGAATTCTTATTGACTCAAGTACTCTTTAAGGTTAATTCAACATTTGTTCCAAAATTATTTATATACAATTTCATCATTGTAAAAAAATGGTTTTTAATTTGTCCTAACATTTTCCTCATTGTTTGTTTGATTTTGAGTAGATAGCTGGGCATCAGTATGTGGTGAAACGCCTTTGAATCCTAATGTGATTATTTAGCTATGAGCTATAATTGTAAAGTGAGAAAATTTCTATTTTGGACCAAGAATTTCTAGGCAATAGATGTAAACATGGTATGCTCAGGGTAGGTTTAAGGCTCATGAGTTACAGCCCATGCACTCTTAGTCCTGTCAAAAGAAGGTCTAGTTCTGTACACTTCATTTACATTTAGGCATTTGGCAGACGCTCTTATCCAGGATAACTTCCGAAAGTCCTTTAATTTCCATCATTGGATAGACCCTTACACCTAGTTACTAGGTTACTAACTAGGTACATGGCTTACTGTCAGTAACTAAGAAAGAACCAACATTTACCATTCAACTTAAATGACAGGATCACCAACTAAATCATTAAAAAATGAACACAGACCATATTATTGAAAATGGAGAAACACAGATGTTTTATTTTCTTTAAAAAATGAAAGGGCTCAAAAATATAACAAAAAATATGCTTAAAGACTTCAGAAGCCTGACTAAAATTAATAAATTACGCATTAAATAAAGCAAAAAAAAAAATTGCACTTTGTATTAATAGTGATCTGTAGCTATGATGCAATTATGAAAAGCCTGTGGGGTCTTTTCAGTAATGCATCTTTTAAAGATAACCAGGCACAGATAAAAACCAAAGCTTTTATTCTCTCAACCAATGAGACTTCACATTAAGGCATATGTGAATAATAATAATCATTATTACCAGAATATGACTCTATAATGATTGTAATCTAATAACAACAAAAAACATTCTTAGCTACACAAACACCATTTATTGACAATATCTCAATGTTCACAAAAATGTAAAATGATGAACTAAGAATCAGGTGGAACTACTGGGTTTCGCTGAGTCATATCTTAACTTAAAAGCAAACAGTACACAATATAGTCTAGCGTGTCCACAAATGGTAATATAAGTAAAATTAATCAAAAATTGCAAGAGAATTATTAAATATTAGATGACATTTAAAAAAAAATTATTATTACATTATAATAATCGATTATCAAAAACACATGCTCACGTTGACACTATAACATCAGTGTTTTTAAAAACCATTTTCTCATACACATGTTAACAGTAAAAATAGACTTTTGAAAATTTTGAGTGAGAAAGAGAGAGGAGTGGCTCTTCATAATTAAAGTAAATTTTATTAAGTACATTTTCCAAGTATACTTTACGTTGTACTTATACCAAGTACACTAATATATGTATATTAATATATGTATATATGTATATGTGTGAATAGATATACTCTCTGCATTCCCATCCAGCTGTTAAGTTATCCATATTTATTCGTATATATTTCCATATTATTGCACATCCTGTAAATTCAACGATATATAGTTTCTGTATATCTTTATCCCATATACTTATATTTAGACATATTTGTATATCTACACTTATTCAGTCAATTAATTCATCCAGCTCTGCTCACTTTACACTGTATATTCATTTAAATATATACAAATCCAATTCATACATAGCCTTTATTTTTATTTTATATATATATACAGTATATATACAGTATATATACAGTATATATACAGTATATATATATATATATATATATATATATATATATAGTTTTATAGATCTGTATATATGTTTTTACCCCACTGCTAACTTACATTTCTGGTTAGATGCTAACTGCATTTCGTTGCCTTGTAACTATGTGCAATGACAATACGTTTTGGGACTAAATTGCCCACCTTTTATGTTATAAAAGTATACATTGAAGTAGGTGTAAGAGGAGGAAATATTTAAGAATACATCTAGTTCATATTTAAGTTTTATTTTGTACTGCAACTATACTGTTAAGTAAACTATAAGTGAATCTATTGGTTGTATACTTCTAGCACACTTTTAGAAAAAATACCTTATACTTTATAGTATCCATCCATCCATCTAGGAACCTTTATAGTTCAACAAGGGACTGTGGAGGCCAATAGTGACTATAGTATTTATTCCCATTTTTAAGACCATGGTACTGTAGGCTCACATTTACATGCTCAACTTTAAAGTATTCTCTCAGTAAACTAAGCAATTTGTACTCCAGGTATACTTGTTAATTTTCTTTTTATGAACTTTATTCTTGCAGTTTAATACTTTTATTATTATTTTTGGTCTCCAAAGTGCAGTACAAGGTTTCTAGTTAGATATAACTTTCTATAGTTGATACTGTACTATACCTTTAACTGAACTTACAGTAAGTACAAATTAAGTTATAAACATCATGAGTGGATGAAACACATAAAAATTTACAACACATATTCAGCATTTATAACGAATATTTTATATTTTAAATTTAAATAGCATTTTTTTTAAACAAATATTGTACTTATAGCAACACAAAACACCACAAACACAAAGTATAAACACAGGCTTGATCTGCCAAGGGTGAGATTAAAATTTATGTAAGCAGCCACTCCAAATTCCAGTCTCTTCCTGTCCACAAACAGGTTTAACCTTCAGTGTTCTGCCCTGTTAAATGACGGAGGCAGAGTAATATTAAATCCAACATTAAATAAATTCCTTTGTAATGGTTTGCTTGGTGTACCAGTATTCTATCAAAAGTTCAGTGTTGTAACTAGATGTTTCAGATTAACATCAAAGCCTTGAGGAAATACATGACACTGTTTCGTTACTTCAGAGGTTTAACCTGAGGGTGCGAGACCACATAACGCCAATGAGACACATATCCATAATTTCACTGTCCGTTTCTTAGGGGGTTGACACATGATTGTGGCTGGGTAGTTAAGCGGCAGGCTCAAGGGCCTAAAAGTTGCAGTTTAGCAGCTCTGGGAATAAACCCAGAAACCTCCTGATCAGCAGTCCAACACCTTAACCACCGAGCACTGCATGCATGCATGCGTTTTGCATGCATGAATTTAAAAAATATGAATGTTGTGGAAACTTTTATAATTTAATTCAAAAAGTGAAACTCATGTATTATGTCTTATGTAAAAAGTGCAAACGTGGCTTACAATTCATGAAAATTCAGTATCAAAAAAATGTTAGATTGTTTTCAAAGATCAGTCAAAAAAGGATTTATAATACAGAACACTCCATTCTGGATTACTGAAAAATTAACTATTGGAAAACTCCTTCTGGGGGAAGAAACTCCTGTGATATGTACACAGGGAGATTTTGACATTGTTGGCTTACAAGAGCATGTGCCACATCAGCAAAATCTCCTACATTTGATGTTTTCATGTGAACATAATTTTTTTCTTCAATGATGCAGAAAAACCTCAGTTTTTGAAATTATTTATGTGTGGATATATATAGGATTAAAATTAAATTTTGTTTTAAAATGACTTCAGTCGTAACAGCTGCATCTTGATTTTCTTGAAAGTGTAATTACCCTCACCCTACCCTATAGGCTAATACAGAGACTAGGCTAAGCAAATATAAATGCTACCACAGAAGAGTTGACTATTACAATATTATTAAACTTCAATTTTACATTATTATAGGCCTATTATATAGCCACACATTTTTATGAACTTTGATGGCCTTGTATATTTTCTTGTATTTATATGTAATAGAAATAATTATTATTAATTAGTATTTAATGAATATTCAATTGCATGCTGTGCATGGATGCTGAGCTGTAAATTAATGTAAAAGGACTCTGGTTGCTCCGTCATACTGGGCTCTCAGTTCGGGGATTTTACATGTCTTCATCTTAGACTGCTGTGTCATTCATGGGTATGTCATTCTGTGTCATTCCTTTGTTTCTGTTTCCTAAAAACGCTCTACACATGTTGATTGGCGCATATATCCATGCCCATTATGTGGAAAAAGCACTTAATTACTGGTAAATTAATTATTCTCATTCATTACAAAAGCATTAGGGTCTGAATAGAACTGTTGGTCGATCCAAATCCGGACTGCAGTCCGCCATTTAGTGATGCCTGTTCTATAGCAAGGGTGCCTGAAATCTTTGCACTTCAAGCAGCATCTTCTTACAAACTTTTAAGCTTTTCTCGCATAGCTTTTCTCCAAAATCTAACCGGGATTGAGAAGAAGGCGGGAGGGATGACACGAAGAGACTTTTTATATAGTAGAGCAAGATACTTCACCGCTCTGCCTATGGTGCCAAGTAATTGGGCTTATGCTGTCAGTATAGAAGGCAAACCAATGAGCCATTGTCCGTGAATGATGGGCCAGTCCCTTAAGAGAAAAAATTTAATGGTATTGGCTCCAGTGCATTGGTACGCTGGGAAAATTTGCCAATCCAGCCATAATCCAAACCAAAAAACTTAAAGTTCCCTGTCTTAACAATGAAAATATGTCCTCCCTCGCAGGAGATGTTCAAAAAGTTTAATTGCAGTGGCCTAAAATGCAGTTTGATTGTGGACGAAAAGCCAAAATCCACCCTCACTTAAAAAATACCGGTGTATGTGTGGGCTAGGCAATGTCGTGCGGGCTCGAAATGTAGTGACCTCATTGGCCTTCCATACACTGCTGTGCCTTTAAGAACTTGACTGTTGTAATCGCTGGCAGTGCAGCAGCTATGGCGGAGTCAGGGAGGTCCAGCTCAGGTCTCCCTTCTACAGGGGACACAACGTCACTGGCACGCGCTTTATCCCACACTACTTTATCCCAGATCGACCAGTCGGACGCGTCTCAGTCGCAGTCGTCTTTGTACAGGATGGGAGTGAGTCGCAGGAGAAGAGTATCCGCTAGCCTCAGCGTCGACTCCGTGGATGTGAGTCCGAGCGCTGAGGCGCGCGTGCTCGTTATCAACACCGGAGGGACAATAGGAATGATGTACCACAATGAAGGTAAACCCTCGCTCTCTCAACCACAATGCTCCCTCTCTCTCACCCACAATGCTTTGCGCTTTCTCTTTAATAACATCGGATATCGATGGAGTTGTTGGTTGTAGCTGTTGCTGTTGTTTTTAACCCCGCGCGCACGCTACAATCTCCCACGTGCAGACACGGTGTATTGGCCAATGGGACAAATGTACCGGTAGGATAGGTGATTGGAAGTTGTTTCACATTTTGCTTTCCATTTACACTGCACACTATGGCACGCATACACGCGCACGCATACACGCGCTACAGGAAATGACTCCATCACTCTGTGAATTGCCTGATCACCATGAATAAGTGATCAGTTAAGAAAAAGTCGTTTTTCAGTTCTTCAAATACGAGCAGGGTTGTTTTACACCCAGCACTGAATTG
Organism: Clarias gariepinus; assembly: GCF_024256425.1. Lineage (NCBI taxonomy): Eukaryota > Metazoa > Chordata > Actinopteri > Siluriformes > Clariidae > Clarias > Clarias gariepinus. The sequence continues at coordinate 15,895,086 of NC_071112.1, forward strand.
CGTAACCAAAGCATGGAGTGCAGTCGTATATGTAAATATCTACCAATCAACATATCCCGCTGTGCCACATCCCCCTTTTTTCAGCTGCCTGGCTTATAGTCAAATTTAAAATGAACTCCCAGGTCAATAGATAGACGTCAGTAAATTTAACCCCTGCATCATCTTCTGTTTACATCTTGAAGCAGCCTTGGCAGCATGTAAGCTGCAAAAATAAACATCATTATTAAATGTCAGTTTAAATATCTTTTCGTCATTCATTCATTAATTCATTACCAAAAGTCTTGTATTTGAGTCTCAGGATGTCTTGTGCCAGGCTTTTCACATCCTGTTGTATATTTAGACTCTCTATGGCTTGTTCAGGGTTCTCTCAGATTACATTCTCTCCCAGATGTAAATGAACACTTCATGCACACCAGTCACACGCCACTGCTTTTGCTTTCAAGTATTTTTCCTGGGTGTGTTTTACTTGGAATGGCATGTTTAAAGGAATTATTTTGGGACTATTTGCATACATTGCATCAAATGCCAATGAGCAAGCAAGAATCTATGCATTTTTAAGTTAACACTGAATTCACATAGCCAATAAATAATCAATGCTAATTTGGGGTTGACGAAAAATTCATGCTAAAAACAACAGAACCATAATGATGAAGATGTTCTACGCTGTAAATAATGTTAGTGTGAAGAAATTTACATGTTTATTAACAGTTTGTTACACATCAGACACGTTTTGTAAAATTGTGCATTTACAAAACATTCACAGTCAGTGTATTATGCTTAGTGTATACTGATTCACAGTCAGTGTATTATGATTAGTGTATACTGATTCCCAGTCAGTGTATTATGATTAGTGTATACTGATTCCCAGTCAGTGTATTATGATTAGTGTATACTGATTCACAGTCAGTGTAATATGATGCAAGTGATGGAAATATTGGTCTTGTTGTCATCTCTGTGACAGTGCTTTGTCCTGAACCCAACGCCCTGGTGAAAGCTCTGCGCAAACTTCCCATACTGCATGATGAACAATATGCACAGCAAACCAGACTGTATGAGTACTACGACACTCCTGAGAACACACTGGTGCTGCCGTAAGTATTGACACATGCACGCACATATACATGCTTGCTCATACCTACACAAAGAGTAAGTCTTTAAACTAACTGTTTGTCCCGTTGTCTTGATGGTTTTATATCAACAATAATTTAATAAGTTTTTTTTAAATATCTGCAATAATGCAACCATTATTATACATATAATCATAAAATTGTAATTGTGTGATCTGATCACATTCTTTTTCTACGTTTGACATTTACGATATGTCAGTTCAGATATACCTAGTGGAAAAGCCGGTTTACTAAGAATAAAGTTGTTTCAAAATCTAGATGACTAAACATATTGCTGGAATGGTGTAATAGTGTAATAAAAAACACAAAAGATGCAAGATTAATAATAAAACATCAACTGCAGTTATTGTTAGGCTGAGTGACATGCCTACATGCAAAGTTATAATTATACAAAAAACCTGTTATTTCATTAGAACTATCATCTTTCTCACAGAATAATGATTATAATTTGTGGGCATTGGTGTTTACTATCAAACTATTAAAATCAACAGAACAGTCTGTGTGTTTTGAGACAGAGTACTTAATGACAAGCTAAATATACACCTTGCTTCTTTCTATGTATTCTTTTTTTGCTGGTCTGATATATCTATATAATATATTCTCCTGCAACTTCTTGCTTGCACAAAGTTTGGCATTTGTTTTCATAGATGTATGGCAATGACTATTATTATTATTGTTATTTTTTTAATGTACCACCTTTGCAGTTATTTATCTGTGATAAGTTGTTGTCAGCCATTGTATCTTTTACATTTAGTGTGGAACCTCGGATTGCGAGTAACTCGGTTTGCGAGTATTTCGCAAGGCGAGTAAAGATTTTTAATAAATTTTGACTTGAAAAACGAATAAGTCTTGGTTTACGAGTACCGAATATCATGTATCATGCATGCACTTCTTGTTTTGCCGCCGAGCATCACTTGATCACAACTGAGCCAATGGTTTTTCTCTCTCTTGCGCTGCGGAATTGTGGGTAATCGTCTCCCCTGCTGGGTCTTAGTGCGCGTCTCTCACTGCTATAATCAACACCCGTGCACGTGTGTTTACTATAACACTGTGACCACGTGTGTGCATGTAAAACATATTTTATTTTGTGTTCATTATAATACGTGTGTGCGCATGTAAAGCAAAAGAAAGTCTCATTAGACAGATTATAGATCCCCTTTCTTTCTCTCCCTCAGCATGCCTTTATGTGTGTGTGCCTTTATGTGACACCGTGCCCCTTCACACACACCCTCCTCCTCTCGCCTCTACACACCTCCTCTCCCCTCCTTCTCGCACCTTGATACACATACACACACACACAAACGCACACACACACTTTCTGCTCTACACAGAAATACTGCTTTGTCGCAATTCTTTTCTAAGGTAAAGTGCAGTTTAAATTTTTTTTTTTACTATATAGCAGTGATTCCGTTCAAACACGCTCACGCGAGAGTTGTTAGCAATGTCCCTTGTTAATTTTTCCAATAAAACGGTCTTTCCATTAATGTGTGTGTAATAAAACACACACACAGCGCCTGCGCGCATGAACGGAAACACTTATCTGTTGGGATTTATTTTTACTTTTTTTAAAGGTAAAGTGCAGGTTAATTTGTTTTATTTTTGCTTTATGTTTTGTATTTATAATTTTTCTGTATTTATTTTTTGGGGCTGTGGAACAAACAATTTGAGTTTCCATTATTTTTTTAATGGGAAAATTCGCTTTGATTTACGAGTGTTTTGAAATACGAGTCCACTTCTGGAACGAATTGTGCTCGTAATCCAAGGTTCCACTGTATTACACTACACATGGTTTTTACACATTTCTTAAAATATACCCATGCAGCAGTTTTAAAATTTCTAACTTTCATTATCTTCACATGTGTAGCTTAACAAACAAATAATATATTCAGCCTAGGGACACACTCAGGAAACTGGATATACAGTGGAACCTCGGATTACGAGCTTAATTCGTTCCGGAAGTGGGCTCGTATTCCAAAACACTCTTAAACCAAATTTAATTTTCCCATAGGAAATAATGGAAACTTAAATTATTCGTTCTACAGCCCAAAAAAATAAATACATAAATATAATTAATACAAAATATAAAGTAAAAATAAAACAAATTAACCTGCACTTGACCTTAAAAAAATGTAAAATTAAACCCCGACAGATAAGGGTTTTCGTTTGTGCATGCAGAGTGTATGTGTGTAAAATGTGCGCGTGCGCACACACACACACACACACACACATTAACGGATAGACCGTTTTTAAAACCATTTAAAAATTAGCAAGGAACATTCCTAGTCACACTCACGTGAGCGCATACTAACAGGATCACTGCTGATGTTGCAAAACAACAACAAAAAAACCAAAACAAATTAAACAGCTCCTCACCTTTGAAAACAATCGCGACAGAGAGAAGTTTGTGTGTTTATTTGGCAACCTGAGAGGAGGGGGGCTGAAGGGGGGCTCGCTCGAGTTTACGGCCCCCTTCTCTCAGGTTGCCAAACAAACACACAAACTCTCTGCCTTACACAGACACAAACACACACACTCAAAAACACTGCAGGCACTAAGACCCAGCGGGGGGGAGACGATAGGTCTCGGCTTTACAGCTCCCCTCCTCTCAGGTTGCCAAATAAACACACAAACTCTTCTCTGTCGCGACTGTTTTCAAAGGTGAGGAGCTGTTTAATTTTTGTTGTTGTTGTTGTTTTACTTTACAGTAGTAATCCCGTTAGTATGCACTCACGCGAGTGTGACTAGCGATGTTCCTTGCTAATTTTTAAACGGTTTTAAAAACGGTCTCTCCGTTAATGTGTGTGCGCGCGCACACGCACATCTCACGCACACACACACACAGCGCGTGTGTGTATTCACCCAGCAGTAGAGTCGATTACCTACAATTCTGCTGCAAGAGAGAGAAAAACCGTTGGCTCACTTGTGATGACGTAACGCTCGTTGTTAAAACAAGAAGCGCATGCTCGTTAACTAAGACAATACTCGTTTTTCAAGTAAAAAATTATTAAAAATTGTTGCTCGTCTTGCAAAACACTCGTAAACCACGTTACTCGTAATCCGAGGTTCCACTGTAATAGTAAACTTGTAAAATTTAAAACTATTTATATTTTTATATACTATTTTTATTTTTATATGATCATTTATTTTATTATTATATTAAAATGATATACACTAATTATTATGAGCCATTCATAAAAAGCATGCATAGACCTCTTAGTGCATATTTTGTTTCATTGGCACAGCAGTGACGTAAATGTTACTGTTTAACTTAGTAAATCAATTATCAATTAACCAGACAGTTTGCTGAAAGACATTACCCCTGTAAAAATACACAGATCAGCTATAACATTACGACACAAAAACTTAAGCCCAGCACTGTGTAATTATCTGGGCAGTTCTGGCCCCTCAGGGGTGACTCTACAAGACCCTTTGGGTGTGTGCTGTGGTGTCTGGCACTGGGACACTAGAGGCAGAAGTGCAGTGGGCTGCGGGTTGAGGCCTCTGTGAATTGGAACTATATGTGCAGCACATCCCATTGTTGCTCAAACGCATTGGGATTTAGGGAGTTTAGAGGCCAGGTCATTGGGTTTGGGCCCTATGCTGGTCTTTGTGCTAGATTGGTTATGGTGCATTGGGTGGTCTGGTGACTTTAAACCGTCAGCAGCATTGACTTTTTTTGGCAAGTTGTGCTGCATTAGCTTTTCCTCCAGGTTAGGCTTTGGTCCCCACCGGCATTACTGAGCATTGGATGCTCATGATCCTGTCACTAGTTTACTGGTATATAATTGGTAATCAATGTTAATGTATTAACGTTATGCGTTGTTAACGTTATGTGTTGTTAATGTTATGGCTGATCGATATATCATGTAATAATACATTATGTTTGAGGATAAAGCATCCAATTAAGCATATAAGTGAAAAACAAATGAAAATGTTTTAGGAAAAAAAATCTTTGTAAATGAACATGCCCTATTATAATGGGGCATATGACTGTATGCAGAATTAATCAAATTCAAAGTGATGTTTAAAAGTAATTAAATTATGGCATCTTCAAAGGAACTTCAGAAATATCTGGCAAGTACAGATGATTACTGCACTCAGAGAAATCTCACCAGATCCACAAACTGGTATATTGGAATATAGAAAAGTTTTCTGGGTTTGAAATGAAACATGCAGGATGAGAGTGAAGTTAAGACGTTAATTTTTAATTCAAGCGGATTGACAAAAGTGTCGCATTAACCATCAAGGAATTTTTATACACATACACACCAAATTTTGTGAGTTTACTCTCTCACATATAACTTTGCCTGGTCTTTACTGTTGCTGCTTGTGCATCTTTTTACCCTCAGTCCTGAGGGGAGAAAAGGGGACTTTTTTGTCCATTTCTTGGTCTTGGAAAACTCTTGAGTACCTTTTACTGCATGTTTTGGGTCATTATCCATCTGCAATATGAAGCGGCAACCTATCAGTTTTGCTGAATCTGAGCAAAATAGGGGGTACAGCCCTATACACCTTAGAATTCATCCTGCTACTTATACCAGCAGTCAGGTCATAAATGTTCACCAGTAACCTGGTTCCATTGGCAGCCATACATGCTTATGCCATAACATTGCCTCCTCTATGTTTGTCAGATGATGCATTGGATCCTTTCTATATACATACTTTTTTCTTTTCCTTCGTTTTGGGAGGAGTTCATTTTAATTTCATCAGTCCATTAGTTTTCTGGCAAGGTCTAATCTGCCTTTTCTGTTCTTAAGTGTTACTAGTGGTTTAATATTTGCTTCATAAAGCTGTCTCTTGACTGCAGACTTTGGCAATGACACATCTACTTCCTCAAAAGGGTTACTGACTTAGCTAGATGTTTTCATCCAATTTACTTGTCTTCCATTGAACTGTTGCTAAGCTTCAGTTAATTACTTATTTTTAAGAATGATCCAAACTGTTGTATGGGACAAACTCAATGTTTTTGCTGTCTCTCTGAGTTTTTTTTTTCAGCTATTTTTTCCATTACATATGAACCCCCGATAAATAATGTGTGTATAAAAATGCTGTAGTTCCTGAATGGTTAATGCCACCTTTTTATCAAACTCCTGGAGTTAAAGCTGAAAGTCTTGACTTTTCTCACATTTTGAGTGTTTTTTATTTCACATGTAATGTGGTGGTGTAAAAAGGTCAATTGCTAAAAAACTTTGTTTGCACCAAGAATTATGGACCTGGCTAATAAAACTAATCTGTTAATTACCAGGTTTAGTGGGTGTGTTTAGGTGTTGGTCAGTTTCAAACTATGTTGGACACTGGCCCTCCTTGCTTAAGGGGTGTGCACCTATATAACCAGGCTACTATATTATTCTTTTTCTTTTTTACCTAATGCATTTCTGTTACATTGAATTTCATTGGTTGCTATATCATATTAAAGGAGGAAAAAGATTAGACATGATTGCGCCCCTTTTAAATTTTGTTTTGTCACAAACACCAACGATTTTAACATGGGTTTGCAGGCGTTTTATATTCCCTGTGTAATATCTATGTAATGTGTAACACATTGTTAGTGTGAAGCATTTCTGTAGGCTGGAGTCTTTTCTGTATCTTTTCTTAGGCTGTAATATTTATGTTGGAGGCTCACAAAAAATTCCACAGACTGATCTGCAGATCTGCTTGAGGGTTAAGTGTTATTGTCTTTCACAGCCAATAGAGGGCGCTATGTACTTACATTAGCACACTTATTTCAGTTTACTGTACTACTCAGAGCTTTCATCAGTGCCTCAGTCTAAACCTGCATGTGTTGTTTTGACAGGATGCCAACTCATCATGCTGATGGACTTTCTCAACGGTCCTGTAGTACTGGTAGCATGATGTTTGCCCTTGTGGATTTGCATTGTGTGTGTATGTGCGTATATATGTTAGCTTGGTTTGCTTAGTGTCTGTCTCAGCAGAAATGGCATACGGACCGCTTGCTGGAATGGTTATGTAAAGCATATGTAAAAGATTTGGTGATTAGCAAAAACAGTTAATCTTATACCTGTTGTTTATCAATATGACTAGAGGTCTACTTTCAATTTTAGTAGTTTACAGTTTTAGAATTTTTTTTAAAGTAGTTTCTGCATATGTTATTTGTCCTGAAACCAGGCGATAGTACACATCTTGGTGCGCTTACACAATAGTGTTTGATTACACTTTAGTTCATTAATCATGAGTAACAGCTCATTCAGTAGTGATTTTAAAATGTTGATATGGATCTCATCACAAAAGTAATTTGTAATGGCAGCATGTGATGGAGAACCAAAATGGCAGAGAGGAGACTACATAATCTGTCTCAGTATGCCCTTAGTGATCCTCATTTTCAGCTGTTACACCAAGAGGACTGTAACCCAAATCTCACACCTCAGTGACATCAGGCTGATTTGTGAACAGCTGTAGCTCAAGTCAACTGCAGAAAATCACACCGTGTGCTTTAGCATCGGGGGGTCTCCCAGAGATAGCCTGCACTGGCGGATAGCACAGAGCTGCAGTTTGAGCTGTTTCCGAAGCATGTTTGATCTCTCGATGAGTTTGCATGGAGTCTTGCTGGGCTGATTGGTGCAGGGTCGAATATCAGGAGACCACATGGGGGCCAGATACTCCCCAAAGCTTTGAATCTTCTTCCAGGGTTGAACAGTGATTGGCACCCAAATACCTAATCTTTATGCATACAGAGATGTGGAGATTTATCCATATATAGGTTGGCATGTACACACACAATCACGCACACACATAGAGTCACTAAAGCTACAAGGTCGTTTGACATGAATATCAACTCCCCTCTTCCCACTTAACTATTTTGAAGTGTGTAATTAAATTAAGTGGATGTTATGTTATGGGTTTTATATCAGATAATAAAATATCAAGTCACTGTTAAAAACGGTCTTATAACTATATTCTCCGGACAAAAATAATACTAAACTGTAACATGTCTTGTCACCAGGGTGTTACCCTCAGGCTAACACAGGTGGTATCTTTATTATCTCTCTTTTACCCTGAAAAGTGTGTTGACAGTACTGTGCAAAAGTCTTGAGCCAGCTATCATTCATATTAAATTATGTAGGGTTAAATTTAAAAAGTCGGTTTTAATGTTACCATTTTTTATGTATCTATCTCAGTAGCAGCCTCATTTCCCCTCTCGTCTGTTCCAACCACTCAGCATTCAGCATCACCAGTATACTAATCATTGACCTGATCATTTGTCATCATCTGCACCTGTTTCTCACTGGTTCCTCATAGGTCACTGTGTGGCTCAACAAGCAAAAAACATTCGTCTGAAACTGAATGGATACAGGGACTGGACTGAAAATTAAAGTTAAAATCTTGCCAAAATGAGAGCCAAAAAAGTCCTTCAGGAAGCCTGGAGACTTATTCCTCAAAACTACATTAAAAAGTACAAGAAAGTCTGGCTCAAAATATGAAGAAATGAAGTGTGGCTCAATACTTTTGCACAATACTGTAGTTTTACCTTAAAAGGTAATTACTTTAATGGGCCTTAAATCTTTTTGCAAATGTGTACTATGAGGGTAAGTCAAAAATGATGCCTTCACGGCTACTGTCTGCTGTGCAGGTGTGAACTCAGTCCATCAGTACCATCAATTTTTAATTGTGGTACGAGCAAAAATGGATGCCTCTCTTGTGATTATGGTTATTAAACTTAGAGGACTGCTATCCAAGGGCATCGTGACAATGCACGTCCTCACGCTGTCGACTTCATTTTGAGGTGTTAAAGCATCCTCCCTATAGTCCTGATCCTGCTTCATTGGACCCTCACCTGTTTGGTTCCCTGAAAGCAGCCCTATGAGGGGGAAGATTCACTTCTGATAAAGAAGTGAAGACAGCAGTGTATTTGTGTGGCTCGCAGCTCAGCCTAAAAAAATTTATTAATGAGGTGATATAAAAGCTTGTTGAAAAATTGACAGTGTATTGAACCGCACAGAGATTATGTAGAAAAATAATAAAAAGTTAATTTAAATAAATTCTACACATTTTTGACTCACCCCCGTATTATCTACGTTTTCATGTGAAAGTACCTATTAAACGTGCCTAAGATACGCATTTCAAGATACGCAGTTCGATTCCCAGGTAATGCTGTAACCTCTCGCAGGCGAAGGTCTAGAAAGAGCTGATTGGCCGGCTCTCTCAGAGTGGAGGGATGAGAGGTACTTGCTCCCACATTAATCACGGCTCTACAGCCAGTCAGGTGCATCTGTGAGCTCACGCAAGCTGAAGGAGCGGATAACGCTGTCCGCTGAGTGTGTTATGCCGCCCCCAACGGTGCGTGAGCGAGCAGTTCGGAATGATGTGGTTAGCTGGCGTCACAAGGTTCGGAGGAAATACGTGATAGTCTTCGGCCCTCCCGACTGAGTGGTAGTAGTAGCCTTAATGTGGGAGCCCCCTAGTGACGGGGAGGAATTGGACACGACTAAATTAGGGAAAAAATCAGGGAAAAATAAGAAAATAAAAAAAGGTACGCATATACACACCCCCAGTGTTGAACACCAACGCTCTGGGTGTTAATTCAGCACTGGGGATTTTTGCTCTGTATCACCTCTGCAAACATGCATACAAGTACTGCTTAGTACTTTTTAGACTGAGTGTGTATTTCACTGAAATTGCCTTTGTGGAATTCAACTCTAATTACTAGCGTGTGCTTCTATCCCATGATTACATGTATTCTGAGGCAGTGTGTCATGTAAAGTTAATAGAACAGCATTAACTTTAAACAGTATGGTACTATTCTGAATAATTATGCATGCACGGTACATACTGTATGACGTAGAACAAGATAATAAATGCAGTTTATTAATGGTGAGCAATGCTCAAGGAAAAGTCTATATCTCAGTGTTCTGTTTGTTGTCTTTTTTTTTCATCACTCGTTTCATCTTCTGCAGATTTCCTGCCTCGGGCTCAGCTTGAAAAAAATGTTAATTTCACCCCTCCCCACAGGACCCTTGCCAACATTGTTAGCTAAATGAATAATTGGCAGTTTTAATACACACTTTTTTCCTGCAGCATCCATCCTTTAGGAATGTCAACAACATACATTTGGGGCTGCTCTTGTGAGTGGAAGCTAATTAAAGCACTAACTGAGCCTTGGCTTATCTGAGAGTGGTTGGAAAAGGAAGGAAGGCAGGGAGAAGTGGAGTGTATATGCTCGGCGTGTGTGTGTGTTACCTCCCTCCCCTGCTGTTCCATTGAGCTGCTGAACAAGAATTGGGTTGCGCCCCTCTCCTTGTCTGTGTTACTAGATGGGGTGTCATTTGGGGTGAGGGGTACTTTATGAAAAGGAGATTAAGAAGATTCTTTTCATCGAGCTGTAGACAGCCACACTCCTCTGACAGCTCATCTGTGCACTCGAACATGCCTCGATCAATCTAACATCATTTACGGGCTACATTAATATAAATGTGGGGTTTAGGGTGATACCCCCTTTTAATTAGGACATGGGGGACATGCTAAGATGAATACACCCCATTATGAGGAGTAGCATGAGTACCCCTCAGCTACCTCAACAAATGCCAGCCTATCTACACGTGAATGTTTTCTTATCTCTGCTACTTTACACACACCCAAATAAGTCCTTTGAAGCATTTTGAGGTGCCCTGCTGATTAAGCAGAAGGCCTCTGAAATCAATTTTATTTTGCCTTCACATTCAGAATGTGCACTCAAGCCTTTTAGTCTTTTTTCCCTTATACATGTAGAGGAAAAAAATACTTGGGACAGCTCTTGTGGTCCTCCTAAAAAAGCTACTTCATTGTAACAAGGAAGAGAATCCTAAAGTGTTTTGGTAAATTGAGCCCTTTTAATTGCCCCATTGGCCTAACTGAGCTTCTTAGTCTTTGCTCACATAAATAATTTGTTCCGGTTAAAGTGTGCCGCTCTGCCGAGCCTGTTATTCTCTGTGTTTTTAAGTGAACATGTTTTTGCAACCTCAGTATGGTCTCATTTTTGTGTTTTTTCCCCCCAATACAGTCTGTCCAAACAGAACAAAAGAATTGTGTATACTGTTATAGAATATTCTCCGCTGCTGGACTCCTGCAATATGACAACTGATGACTGGGCCACTATTGGAAAAGACATTGAGGTAATTATGTTTGTTGCAAAGTTACATAATCGATCTAAAGTAGCAGTATTCAATCACTTTTAGGTACATTTTATTTTTAAAGCAAATTTACAAAAAAAACAAAAAACAGTGGCCCAAGTGCTATGCATAGTTACGAGCATTTCATATAGAGAAACAAAGAAACAGGAACATGGTCTGATTATATGAAATCCTTTACTTTCAAACATCAAGTAAAGAAGTAACCATGATGGTTATATCAGTACCTCTTTGTTGCCTAGAAAAAGTTTTTAGTTTAGGACTGCATTAACCCGTTAAATTTTTTGATTACATCCATATTTTGACTTCTCTGGAGATTGTCAATACTGTACGTATTCTTTCATCTCCAATGTTGCCGGCGCATGTTGGAATATTTTTTCCAAAAAATCCAAACCCGATTGTCTGACTTGTGGTAATTCTTATAATTCTAATAGAAACACCTAACATGTGTGGAAATGGTTCACCCCACACACACACACACACACACACTGCATGAACGTCTCACGAGAAAACACTCTGGGTCTCTCTGCCCTCTAAACAACGAGACAGCAGCCTAAGTATCTATTAGAGTGCATTTATCCTGAATGTTGGTGGATGTCAGTGCCTGGGAGTCTCTCTTATCGGTTGCATTTCAGACAAGAACTCAATGGAAGCTTCTCCAGAGCAGATACTAAGGGCTAATCTGGCAGCGCTGCTTTCCAGCGCACTGGCAAGTTGGAAACAGTTTGTTTATGTGTATATAGACTGCGTGATTACGAAAAAGCTGGTATGTGAGCGTTTTTCCAGACGAGCAAAATTTTTAAATAAATCTTAACTTGATAAACGAGCGATGTCTTAATATACGCATGTGCTTTGTCTGCCAAATGTCATGTGATCACAACTGAGCCAATGGTTCTTCTCGCTCTCATGCTGCAGGATTATGGGTAATCGTCTCCCATGCATGTGCATCATTCGTATAGTCAACATTCGTGCGTGCATGTACTGTTTATTATAATATTGTGATCACGTGTGTGAGTGCACTCGTAAAGGATTTTTTTATTTTGTGTCCAAATGTAGTGACTGTTTTTTAGTAACTCTTTTGCAACAATGGCCTCCAGAAAGAAAAAGGTTGAAAAGGCTGTAGCAGTGCAGGAGATGAATCTGTTTAACATCAATGCAATGTCACATTTCTGTGAAATCCTTAAAAGGAGGCAAAAGCAAGTGTCATTAGAGAGGTTCCTTATTATAGAAGTTTGCCAACAGAGCATTAATTGCATTTGTGTGTATGTGTGTGTGTGTTTGTGCGCGCACGTGCGTGTGTGTGTGAAAGTTGTACACAGTAGAACCACAATTACCTAACACTTAAAATTTTTTTTGCATATAGAAATAATTCAAGCATTCAGAAAAGACATGTAAATGAAATAAAATATAAAATAATTTTACATTAAGCCTCACTTAACCTTTATTTATGATTCCTCTTGGCACTGGCGGTTTTAAAAACGAAACTGAAATTGGCTCTGTTTTCCTTGCTGTGCTCCTTGATAACATTTTTAGGTTTATGTCTTTACTAAACCTTGCATAAAATGCAAAAAAATAAAAGCAAAAAAAAAAAAAGGAGGTAAACTCCCTTCGCTTGGAGTTAAATTTTTAGTTCTTAAGGCAAAAAATTCGCAAAGCAGAGCAATCTTATGCCGAGGCACTGTATTGAAGAATAATTACAAGCATTTTATAAATGTCAAATTGTTAATATTTCTAGATAATATATTTCTAGTGTTGGCTCTTCTTTTTTAAGACTTCTGAAATTCACCCTGGCATTCTGTCCATCAACGTCTGGTCCACATCCTGACTTTGTTTACCTGCCTCTTGTGGATTGACCATAACATCTGGGAAGTTTTCTGGCTATGGACCTAAATTTTCTCTGTTTTCTTCCCAGGGCCATTTAATTATCATTTTGCCTTACTGCAAGGTGCTTCATCATGCTGGAAAAGACATTGTTTGTCGTCAAAATGTTCTTGGATTTTGGGACATTTGCTCTCAAAAGATGTTTTTGTACCATTATTTATTAATGGCTATGTTTTTAGGCAGTATTGTGAGTGAAATGTACGAAGGTGTGCGCTACCATCAGCAACCATGGTACCTCGGCATACAAATTTAATCTATTCCGGAGGCGAGTTCTTAAGGTGAAATTTCATATTGCAAAATGCATTTTCCCATAGGAAATAATGTCTTGAAAAATAGAGGATTTTCAGTGTCATGGTTATGGTGAGTACTATTAAGAAGAGAATGATTTTTGAAATCCCAAATCTGCAGTGTGCTTTGAATGTCTAAGCATGAGTTTGAGCTCACAATCTTGAAAACCTCCTGTTTTTGTTTGTATCAATGTAAAAGCTGAACCATGAATAGTAGTTTTTAAATAATATGCTTTAAAATAAACAAGTGATTAATAAACCAGTTTTACAGAAGGTACCACTTATTTTCCTTTTTTTATTAAAAGTTGTTGAAATTATGTTTTTTTTCTGTCCATATTATTTTCAGAAAAACTATGAGAAATATGATGGCTTTGTCATTCTGCATGGTACTGACACTATGGCGTACACTGCCTCAGCGCTGTCCTTTATGTGTGAGCACCTGGGCAAACCTGTCATCCTTACCGGCTCTCAGGTACAGGGCTAGTCACACCACACCACTACTTACTGTTCCCGCTGCTTAGAAGACTATTTGTCATGGAATTCCATGACATAAGTGTTTTTATAGCTACTATGTTGTTCACGGTAACATGTAATTGTATAGTAAAGTACATCATTTTCATGAATATTGTCTCTGTGACCTTGCTGTGTCTGGTAGGTACCGATCTATGAAATGAGGAATGATGGGAGAGACAACCTGTTGGGGGCGCTGCTGATCGCAGGGCAGTTTGTCATCCCTGAGGTGAGCATGGACTTGTTCTCTTCCGACATTTTTGGATAATCAAGACATTTTTATGATACAGGATAGCCTTTATATACAGAATAGATTTTGGTCGCTATTTTAAATGTTTAATGCCAGCCCAGTAATTAGTACTTATAAATAGTAATATTAATATAAATGTTATTAATGTTTTACGACCAAAAGCAGGTAATACAAATGGATTTGGGTATAAGCACTAATCACAGAAGTTCATTTCGACTTTATGTGTGGTGGCGGCTGTTTTTATTCATACGATGTTCCCCAGTGTGTCATTTCTATTGTTAAAAGAAACTGGTGTACATTGAGTCACAGCCACCCCCATGCGACCGGTTCATCAAGTCTGATCAGTTTATCTGCTGATGCAGAGTGTTTCAAAGAAGTGACTCTGAATCTAGTCCTAAGAAATGTATGCAACACATCTTACCTGCCTCATATTTACGTTCAAATTCAAATTTTTATTTGCCACAAACACAACCCTACACATATAATATCCAGTAAAATGCTTATATGACTGTCTATGAGCTAAAAAAGATAGGAAAGATAGGATAGAATAGAAAAATAGAAAGATTTCACTACAGAATACAATTAAACCAAACATAAAATTTCCAATAAAAATTAATAAAAAAGAAGAATGTAAAAGTTAAAAATTTTGGATTTGATGTACAAATCTACACATTTAAATATTTACATAAATATAGTTAATATAACTTAAATAAATAAATTATACAGAATGGGCAAAGTGTAATTGTGTAAAAGTGAAGATATAAGATATATAAAGGTGAAGTATGGAATGAAATAAGGTGTGTTTTAGCAGCAAGTTAGTCCTCATTTTATGTGTAAAACATGAACAAGCAATGTGCAGTTTTTAATATGCAGTAATTGAATCCATGCACTTTAATTCAAATTTGTGGTATTACTTAAAAGTAGTCTGAGGAATTGAAAGAAATAAAATGAAATGGTTCTTTCATTCTTTCCACGCAGGTGTGCCTTTACTTCCATCATAAGCTGTTTCGAGGTAACCGTGTTACCAAAGTGGATGCTGGGAGTTTTGATGCCTTTAACTCCCCCAACCTGGCTCCATTAGCCAATGCTGAAGTTGATATCAAAAGTAAATTGATCTTGTTTATTTCATTTCTCAAATAGAAAAACCTTTATCACCTGATTTCTGGTCATTTGATCTCTCTCTGCCTTCAGTTTTCTGCTAGATGATTGTTTTTCATCCTCCCCCTCTGCAGTAAATTGGGATACGGTGTGGAGGGCAAACACAACTGCAAAGTTCAGGGTCAACACACAGATGAACCGCAACGTGGGCCTCCTTCGTTTGTTCCCCGGGATCACTGCTGACACTGTAAGATGATGTTCCACTAGATGGGCTTTCGAGTGTTGACGTCGCTCATCCATGTCTTTTTCGATGACCTTAACCAATCATTTTATTGAAGATACATGGCTGCTTTCGTGTGGCGTTCCGTAGCTGACTTTTCTTCAACACGGCTGTATAATTTCTTTCTAATTTCATTGTAAAATCTCATGTTCCTTTGCATACATATCTGCGCTCAAGACTTGCAGTACGACCGATTCGCTTGCCTGTGACCAGTGTTGATAGCTAAGTAATAAGACAGAGTTATGAGGCATGTCTAATTC
Organism: Clarias gariepinus; assembly: GCF_024256425.1. Taxonomy (NCBI): domain Eukaryota; kingdom Metazoa; phylum Chordata; class Actinopteri; order Siluriformes; family Clariidae; genus Clarias; species Clarias gariepinus. The sequence continues at coordinate 15,910,900 of NC_071112.1, forward strand.
TTCACAAAGGAGTGAGGAGTTGGCATTCGTGCTCGCACTATCACTCTAGCTATCATGGAGAGTGTAGAGGGGGGAAGGAGCACATATTTACTACCTCAATCTGGCTCTTTTGTCACGCTACGCATCGATAGCTTTTTTATCAGCTTTTATGGCCTTAGGGCTCTTTTATTCCAGGTCTCTTATATACGATGTGGATTTTATACGATTCCTTCTCACATTCATGGGTATAGTTCTGTTCTTCGCTAAAGAGAAATAGGAGACGCCAGGGTTGTTATTGAAATGTGGGTGAATGGGTGTTGTAGACATTGCTGAATTTTTTAATATTTAAGTAAGATATAATTTCGAATTCCGTTAGTGACGACTTTCACCAATAGAACATACAAGATTTCAAATATATACTTTTTTATTTACACATGCATACAGGTTTGTTCTTTTTGGTGTTGATTTTTCTTGAGGAAGCAGTATAGTAGTCTCTGCCTCAGTTTGCACAACAGATGTGTTAGGTTTTTTTTCTTCTTCTCTTAATTCGAAATGCTAAGGAGTGACATCTAACTGCAGCACTCAGGCAGGGAGGAATTCTGTGTCTGTGCGATAACTGTCCTTGGGTGGTCAGGTGGTTATGAGAGACTCCAGATGTGCTACAGTGGAGTGGGGGTTGACAAGATTTTAATTCAATCTCCAGCATCGTTAATTCCTCTCTCTCTGGGACTATTGGGCCAAACATGCTCCTTAAGTGTGGCAGTGCGGTGGAGTGATTGTGGTGTTCCCTATGGGACCCTTTAGAGCAGAGGGCAAAATTAAGACGCTGTTCTCACAGAATTTGTCAGTGCATTTGGTGTTTAAGACATTGCTAAAAACTAGCACTTTTCTTTGTGTCATACTTTGGAGTAATTAGTCTTAATATATATGATATAGTGTCTGTGTTTTTGTATCTAGAACTGAATTTTCCCATTTAACAAATGGGATGTTTTGTTCAATCATAAACGAGATTAATATCCAGTTTGTCCACGCACTCATTTGACCAGGTTCGAGCCTTCCTGCAGCCACCTATGGAGGGGATTGTGCTTGAGACCTATGGCAGTGGTAATGCCCCTGATAACCGCGCGGACCTACTGCAAGAGTTCCGGAAAGCTACAGAGAGAGGAGTTATCATCGTCAACTGCACTCAGTGCCTCAGAGGCTCTGTCACCCCATCGTACGCCACTGGCAGGGTGTGTATATGGGTGCCAATGATCTAGTGTATAAGTGTATGCTGCGCAGCAGCATTGTAGCATTTGTTTAAAGGTGGAATAAGTGATTATAAGGTGACGCTAGAACACTTTGTGTAATATACGGTAAAGTTCTCCTCAGGCAGCTTCAGTAATATATGAGCTCAGAGCAGAAAGTCTTGTATTTGTTGCACTGTCTGTTTTGGAGAAAAGTTAACAAAAAAAATGCGTTATCCACAAACATAGCAACTATCAGGACAAGAATGCATCTATCCATACATATTAACTATGATGCTTGCTAATTCAGAAATGTGTAGCTTGCACTATAAGTGTTATAACGGTTGGTTTTGGGTATGAATCAGAAGGTACACTAATGGGAGGGTTGTATTTTTTTGTTGTAGTTTTCAGCTGTCACTTGAGCATGTTCATACACTCTGCTTGTTGACGGATGTATTGGATGAATTTTTATGTTTACATTTAGGCATTTTGGCAGACGCTCTTATCCAGAGCGACTAACATTTTTATCTCATTACACATCTGAGCAGTTGAGGGTTAAGGGCCTTGCTCAAGGGCCCAACAGTGGCAACTTGGTGGTTGTGGGGTTTGAACCTGGGATCTTCCGAACCGTAGTCCAATGCCTTAACCACTGAGCTACCCCTGACCCAACATGTTTGCTGTTGATGTATATTTATTTCCAGTATACTAAGTTATTAATGTCAGTACATGATAAAATAATGATCTTTCAAGCTTTACAATGAGCCTTCAAATTCAACTGATGTTTTTAAGCTCTCTTAATGAATCCCTAAAGCAGCTAAAACATCCCGTAACCGGCTTGTCGGCTTTAATAGAATATATACATTTTAAATTGGTCTATAATTCCACTATGCTCTTTTTTCAGGCCCTGTGTGATGCTGGATTGGTACCCGGAGGTGATATGACTCCAGAAGCTGCTCTGTCGAAACTATCCTACGTGCTGGCCAGGAAAGATCTTGCGACACAAGAAAAAAAGAAGGTATTCTGGACTTGACTTTAACCTGATATTTAGATGCTTAAAAGAAAATCTTCACTCCTAATGCATAGTCATTAGGGAAACCAAGCCCCATGACAGTTTTATTCCAGCTCTTAAAAGAGCTGCTGAGCCAGTTAATTATGCCTGCTTTAATATAATTAATATCTTAGGTGTGTAAAGGGTGGACTGGCTGAAAGCTCTCATGTGCATGCTTTTGTAGCTTTTGATTACATCAGACCTTTTTTGGCATACAGATGTTGAGCCGAAATCTGCGTGGTGAGATGATCGCTCACCTAGAGGGGGCCAAGCTGACGCTCAGTGACAGTCGCTTCATTCAAGTCATCGCAAAATCTCTCAGCATCAGCTGCAAAGAGGTGCAACACCCATACCTGTTTAGATTCAATTCACATTTCATTGCCAGAAAGTCTAAGCCTTTCATCTGGGATATCAGGATCATATTGTCTAGTTTTACTCTGATAAATGACTAGGAAAATTGACTGTGTTAAACATTGCCGTCTTCAGGAGCTGGAAGCTATTCGTGATGCCCTGACCCCCACATTAGCCTGTGCTGCTGCTAAGATCGGCGACATTGAGGCGCTGGAAGCAATTAAAGAGATGGTAAGGCTTTCTCCTGACTTTTTATCCTGGTATCAAAGAAATCAATCTCTGAGCTGAGCTTTTCTTCTCTTTATGGAGTTTTAGACCTTGTTTATCAAGCACATCAGATACAATAGTCTTTCAGATTGCAGTGTAGAATGGAATGGCTCTGCCCTGTCACCATTTCCTCTAAGCATTCTCGTAGCTTCGCTCGACTTCCAGGACCTGTTTTTAGACCAGTTTTCACACCTGTTTTAGACGCACACACAAAGATGACATTTTTTCTGAAGTGCCACGTCGCTCTAAACATAAATGTTTATAGCATGCACTGATTAAACTAAATTTGTATTTTTTTATGTTAGTTTGATTTAAGCATACTCTATATGTGTGTGTTAAAAATAATAGGCCTATACAGTATGTATATGTAAGTAAGTTTATGTCAGGAAGCAATGAACCATGTTTTTTTTTTCTTTCAGGGAAAACATTGCTATCATGAACCTCTTGATTAAACAGAATAAAAGGAAACTACATTAGTTTTTTGTCTTGTCTAGGTAGAGGTCATTTTGAGATAAGGCCTCTAATGCACTAATGAGATGGCCTCCAACTTGTGTTTGAAAAAACCTGCCCCTGATAACCTTGCTTTTCATAAGGATGCACTTATGCAGTCGACTTTAGCATTGTGTTTTTAAGATTGAGTGACCAAGGCTGCGAGAGGCACTTTAGATTTTGCCTCGGTGCTGAATTGAAATGTCTGAATGCGTTTTAATAAAATTCTTTTGCATGTATAGATGAGTGACAACATGAGGGGGAAAAAAAATGTTATGGTGTCGGGCCTAAATAAATTACCATAAGAGTTTCATCGCACCTGTGCATAAATAAACCTAAAACTATAAATTAAATTAGAAGTCAGTGGAACTGCACTGGAATGATTAATGTTGTTCTGCCAAAGATATTTCCTCAATTGGTGTTTTGATGGCTCTTTCATAGGCATTCAAGTACGGTATATGTAGAGATCTGGTATGTTAAGACTAGTCAATTCACTCCCGTTACCCATCGTCTATACCGCTTTATCCTGTATTAAAGGTCACTAGGGTGGGGTACGCCCTGGGCAGCGTGCTAATCCATCCCAGGGCACACACACTACGGGCAATTTGGGAACGCCAATTAGCCTAATAGGCAAGAGCATCCGAACCATTTCGGCGACAGTATGCGCTTTGTGTGGTTAAAAGAAATTTCTGATAGAAAATTATACATTGCCATCAAACACAGTTTTATTAATTAAACAGAACAGTGTTTATTAATGGTAGATAGTGGTACCTAGGAATACAAACACCCACCTCAAGAATTTTATAGCTCGAAAAATTAATTTACCTCACCACACAAAGCATTTTTATATGAGCATATGAGCGTACTAACTGAGTGAAATTGAATCCCGGGTAAGTTGCGCGCACAGTCGGGAGCCGTTCAAAATTTGTTTGCAACAAGTTTAGATTTAGAGTTTAGATTTTTTTTTGCATTTTGTGTAAGATTTAGCATCATGGGTCTCAAGAATGTTATCAAAGGCGATAGCAAGAAGAAATCGCCACTTTTTCACAAGTTTTGTTTTTGAAGCAGCTGGTGCCAAGAGAAATCATAAATTATGGTTTAAATTAAGGTTCAATGTAAATTTATTTCATATTTTACTTTATTTACATGTCAAACTTCATTTACTTGTCATACTTCATTTCCATGTTCCAGTCAATAATATTGGTAATTTTTGGGTGACTGGAACGCGTTAGTTGCATTTACTTTATTTCCTTTGGGAAAATGTGTTTCGCAACAAGAAATTTCGCCTTTGGAACGGATTCATTTTGTATTCCGAGGTACCACGGTACATGTACTAAAAATTACAAGCAAATATGTCCAAGTCAGCAGTTATTTGAATTAGCAAAGAGGCGTAAAAGATTGCATGCTCCATCTAATTTACTTCAATGTTTCTCATTAATGTACCTAATCATTGCAAAAGTCTGCACATATTTATGTTTGTCTTCCTTGGACTTTAGTGCTCAGTACCTAGTGCAAATTAACACAGGTATGCTGGATATTGATATGTGGTATGTTGATGGTATTGATATTTTAAAAAGATGCATTTTTAAATTTCTCTGTTCCGTTGTGGATTTGGTCTTAATTAAGTTGTGATGATTCAAAGAAAGCCCAGTCTCTTATGCAGATGATCTAAACACAGAAAATATCGACCATCATAGAGTTTTTTTCATTACAGATTATGATAAAACAGTGTAACATTAAATAAAAATAAAAACTAAATTAAGAGTAGAAATACACTTTCACATAATGCTCAGAAATATAATTGTTTGACTATTAATTTACTGTTGTTGTTGTTGCTTGCAATAGTTAATAAAACATTTGTAAAATATGGTACTTTAGGTTTTAATATCTTTTCTAAATGTCTAATTAACTTTGCACTTAACTGTAAGTGATACTTAATTGTAACTGTATAAAAGTGATTTTATTGCTATTTTGAAAAAGTAATATCAGAGCTTGAGCCTGTGATTTCCTGAACTTTGCGTGCTCTTTATACAGGGAGCTAACATGAGTATGGAAGATTATGATGGCCGGACTCCTCTCCATATTGCAGCCAGCGAGGGTCACTTCAAATTAGTGCAGTATTTACTGAGCCAGGGAGCCACTGTATATGCCAAAGATCGCTATGGGAACACACCTCTTCTAAATGCTGTTCGCTTCAGGTAAGTAAATATGCTGTACTTTAGGTGGTGAATACCACTATAGGTTTTAGGTTCTTGGGGTGTAGTTCTACAGGACCTCTTGGGGTGTGCTGTGGTGTCTGGCACTGGGATTTTGGTGCCAGATCCTTTGGGTGCTGTAGGTTGTGTGGTGGGGCCTATATGGATCGAACTTCTTTGTCCAACATATTCCATAGGTGTTTAGAACTGTGAAGCCAGGTCAACAACCTCAAACTCTTTGCCTGCTAAGCCACATGCATGGCAGGCTGTGATGTTTTTGGTGTTCTGATACCTTTCTTTAATGACTCACATTGACTTTTGTTTTGGGAATTAGTGCTGCATTGGCTTTTCTCTAGGCTCAGACGTGACAGACATGGCTTGACATAGAAGAGCCATAGGTGCCCATGATCCTGTCACCACTTTACTGGAATATATTCGACAATCAGTAGTATCCTGGAGGAGGTGTTAATGTTATGGCTGATCGGTGTGTTTCTTAATTGTGGTGGTAAAGGTGGGTAAAAAAGTCACTGTAGTCCACTTGTTCAAACCTTGATAACAACTTGAGCTGAAAATTAAGTTCAAAAGTGAGGATCTCAGACTTCTTTCTCTGTATTCACCTCTGCTGGTATCATATGCTTTAGTTCAGTTAAAACTTGGCCTGCTCTGAAAAAAGAATCAATCACAAATCATGTTTTTTGTAACTTTACTATTTTACCAGTTTCTTTTGTAACATTTTACCCCAAAGAGACACGAATTATTGTTTAGCTGCCTGTACGTAATATTAAATGTATGTATGTATAGACATGCAAATGGTTTGTGTGTGAGCACGACTTTATTCTTTGTTCTTGCCCCCTTTATTTTTTGTATGAATGCTGCATGCATGTGAATGTATATGTTGTCACACAGGTTCCTGAAAGAAAGTATAAGTGCTCAGTGGGTTGTTAAGGGTGCGTGGGCGTTGTCGTTTTGCTGGTCTTTTATAATACCTCATATTTCCTTATTGCCATGAACAGTGACGGAGAGTCCTCAAAGTTTTTTTAACCGAGCAGAGATTTGTTTCAGTAAATTACTCCATAGTCTAAATCTTAGTTTTCAGTTGACCTCTCTGTGACCTTGTAATCTTTTAATGAAAAAAACAAGCGTATGAACGGAATTCTAAAGGTATGCACAACTCATATTGTGTGTGTGTGTGTGTGTTTGTGTGTACGCTCCTGATTTAAGCCCAGTGATCCTGGAATAGGCCCTGGATCCACTCACAAGCTTACTGTTGATGAATGAAACTTCATTAATAAGTAATAATTAAATCATCAAAGTTGGCGAAAGGAGGGGCTTTGCTGGTTTAGTGGTAGGTTTATCTCGCCTGGCATGCGTAAGGCCCGGGTTCAATTCCCACCCAATGGCCATACCCCAGCCACTGAATGCAGAATACAATGGGAGGGTCGCGTCATGAATGTGGCGACGAGGACAGCTGAAAGACCAACAGCAACAAAGATTGTGTTGGAGATCTGCCTTGCTATTATGCTTGAGTTCTTCTACTTTTTATGGTGCTGTACTTCAAGTCAAGTGTTTTTTTTTGTGTCTTTTCAAACATATACAGCAGGTGAACATTACATAGTGGAATGAGAACATTCCCCCAGGACCGTGGTGCTCCCACAATACTACACATAATTAACTAAAGCTATAAATGCAAGACAATATAAAGTGCATGATTGCAAGTATGTTCAAGCAGTGCAAGTCAGTAAAATTCTACTACAAGCACAAGAGCAGTGTTAAGGACAGTACAACGGCAACTAGTACACAGTTCTAGAGTGAAACAGTGCAAAGAACAAGATATTGCAACATAATACTTAATGCTGTAAGTGTAAACGTAACATTCTGCTTGGCCATCATACTGTTTTCATGATCCCCATCATTACCGTGTGCTGCTTCTACAAACTCTCTCCGACATAAATGTTAGACATACAGCTGGCCTAATTGCACACAAGCCTAATGATCATTGCAAGGTCTGTTGAGCACAGCAAATGATGGCTCGGATCAAGAAACTAGGACAGACTTTCTTTCCTCTTCATTTTTTCCCAATGTTCCACAGGCTATCAATAGGTTCTCTACATCTCTCTCTGCGGAGACGTTGCATACAAACAAACTAAGATGAGATGTCAACCTCATTAAAGGAGGTAGAAGGGAGGGGGTGTAACTAAATTCCAGTTGTACTCAGCGGTAATGTGAATGTGTGTGTGTACGTGTATGCCTGTGCAGGAATTAGAGAGACTCCTTAAAGGCCTTGACAGCAATTATCATTTAATTAGAGTGAGCATGAGACAGTCAGTCACTGGTACTTATTTTTATTCCCGCTGTTATATCTTCGTGGTGTTCTGAGACCTTGGACACGTTTCAAGTCCCGAGGGACTGATTTCGTTCTTGGAAAAGTAGTATCGCCATCCTTTTTTAGATTAACATGTGCTTTTTGTTGTCAGGAGAGGCAAAGCTGTTGACTGTCGTGGCGTTCTCCGGGGCAAGGTCACTCGTTTTTCTTTCATAACCATCAACAGTGCTTCAAATTTGGATTAGTGTGGGTTTGAGCCGCTGAAATTGGAAAAGAATCAGCAGTCAGGGACAATGTTGGGCTTTATAAACCTTTTGGATGATTCATTTGGGGATGCATTGCTTCTTGCTTTTATTCACTACAGTAGTAACAGAAGGTTTCATGTTACCATAAGGAAGAGAAAAAGGAGAATGCTAAAAGGTGTGTTATATAAACCAGCCATACCTGCTGCTCTCTTTACGAGTGACAGATACTATGATTAGTAGAGGGAGGACTAACCGGATATGCAACAGCCACTAGTTTTGTGACTGAATTACAAGGAAACATTTACAGCAGGGAAGGGCCAAACTGTAGCCCTGAAATAGATTAGTGTTGGACCACACCTATCATTATGTGAGAAACACGAATATTTCCAGGCTAAAGTCATGTCTGTAAAAGCACAGGTTAATATAATAAGACGTTTTACAGCTTTGGCCACTGTGTTTTAGTTCTACCTTGCCAAATGTTGACCATCACACTGAACTGCTATCGCTCTGGGATATAGGCGTCTCTGATTTTTTTTTTTTTTTATGTATTAAATGGTGCGTTTGTTTGCAGTGTGTCTCGACTTGTCCCAGCCTGTCTACAACCCTGCGGTCTCTGTTGTGCTGCAGTATCAGCCAGTAACTCCTGTGCCAACAGTTGCTAAGGGCAATGGCTAATCAAACCTCAAACAACCAAACTGATTTTTTTCTTAGTCACATTTTCAGTTTCTGATACAATAAAAGGGACAAATATGTTCTTCAAATCTGAGGTTGGTGGCACAGTTCCCCAGCATATGATTGTTCTCCTTATGCTTTGTGGTTTTACTCTGGGTTATCTGGCTTCCTCCATAGTCCCAAGACATCTGGAAGCTGATTGGGGTTTCCAAATTGCTGGTAATGTATGACTGAGTGTGCATATGCGTGTAGGTTGCCAGATATTGGGTCGTCACCAACCTGGTCACGCATCAAGTCATAAGTCACTGTTGATTAGTGATGTTGGCTTGACTGGATGGATGTATGGATGTTGAGGTTACTTAATAACACTGCTAAGACTTGGTGACAGTCCATTGTATCCAAGGACCTTAAATTGGCTTCAGACAGAAGCGGTTCTCGATATGGAATTGTATGCCAGTATGTCAGTGCACTTTAGGGAGTATGAAGAGGATGCTGTATCACAGGCAAAACAAGATTTTTGAAGTTCTAGTTTAGACGGCTGTACACCTGTATCATTTTTATTTCTCTCCTCCTCTCTTATAGACACAAAGATGTGGTGAAATTACTGAAAAAAACAGGAGCCCATTTTTCCCGTGACGATATGGAAGGTGCTGGAACCGAGCTTTGCAGGTGACACAGACATACTCACCCCTCACTCCTCCCTTGTGTAACATTCACGCAGGTTTGACCAGTCGTTCAAGGCCTCCTCAAGGTCTTAGAATGTTCCCTAACTACATTACATACAGCATATATTTGTCTGGTATTTGAGGTTTAAAGCTACACACTTACATTTTACAATGAATTCAATATAATATTTTCCTGTACTGGCGAAAGGTTTAGATGAGCACACTCACACTAATCATTATTCTGTCTTGGTTATAATTCTTCAAACTTTACTTTATGACAGATTATGAAGATGTAAATCAGGTTAACAGGACTCCAGATGTCTCAATTCTTCAGTAATTTACATTATCAAAACGAGTACAAAAAAATCACTGTGTGTGTGTGTGTGTGTGTGTGTGTGTGTGCACGTACATGTCTGTTTGCATCACAGCCTGGCAGCAAATGCAGACTTGGAAGGCTTGGAGATTTGGCATTTAGCTGGGGCTGATCTGACTATGCCAAGTTATAACGGGCAAATAGCCATAGAGGTGGTGAGTATATATTTATAGCATTGCTTCTCATGACTCATTTCCCCATAGATAGATATATAGATAGACATATAGACAGATAGACAATTATGACTGCTGCTAACATAATCAGACATTCAGTATAATTCAGTCTGTGTCCTTCTCAGGCTATGCAGTGTGGCAATGAAGAAGCCGTGCAGTTTCTTCAGCAGGCTGCTCAGTACCGACCTGAGGTAATTATTCTTTCACAGAAACACTGACAAAATCACTGCAGATTCATCTGACTTACACAAATTCCCACCGTTTAAAACTAAAGACAGTAATTCCAAATAATTTGATTGTTTATTTCTTTTTGCTGCTACTGTGCACTAAACATCGCCAGGCACATGAGGGGTCTGAGGTGAACATTTCTTTTTTCCATCCCGTTTCATTTCTGAATACCCAAAACATTTCTGGTCTCTTAAATGAACTGCATACATTACCATCTCCAGTCATCTAATTAGATGAGATACAAAATGTCACAACCCATTTGAGGCATTAATCAAAAGTCAGTCTTAGAAACTGGCATTTTTGCCATGAACCGAGTGGAGCGTCATCTCGTCGTTGATTGTCTGCTCTGAGCAAAATGTGTGAAGTCACTGTTTGTAGCATGCACTGTTTTCGGTTAGTCACTGTCTTTTCCAGATTTTAATAACTATTCTTCACCTTGCAGGTTTTTGATGAAACTGAAGAGGTAATTTTCAGTTCCTTATTACTGGTGTATATACACGCTCGCTGACTGTTTTTCTCCACTGTCTACCAAATAAATCCATATTTATTTTGACAAAAAATATCACTATGTATCTGTTGTTTTAAATAGAAGAAATCTTTAGAGCCTGTTTTTTGTTTGTATTTATAGCTCTATATGCAAGGTTTTGGAGGGAAAGAGATCAACAACTTTAGTGCATGGTTTGTCATTTTGCTGTACTGAAATGACTTTAATATGCACAAAATGTGAATTGAGGTTGTAACATTCACGGCTAGCATGAGCGTTTTTTGTTTTCTGTTCCTTAATCACTGTTTCTTTAATAAATTGCGCTATAAATAAAGGCTTCGGTTATTTAACCCTTAGTTTCAGTCAAATGATAACCCACTAAGTGAAGTTTCACTTAATCTAATTTTTCCAAACTCTGTATTGATGTATTTACATTCTTTAAATTGTAAAGTTACTAGTTCTTGCTGATTTGTTCATTATATTGTGACAATGGCAAAGGATAATTTTTTCCCCCCTAAAAATACATGGGTAGTTGGCATGATGTGCATGGCTGATTTAAAACTGTTCAAAATAAATGATCTAATTCCATGTGATTTCCAAAATCCAAAATGTTACTTCTGTATGGAAAATGTATTTCTTAAACATGTATGATTTATTCTTTTCTTTTATCATTCTCCAGAATGGTGAATACATCGAGTTTTCAGCTCCTCCACAGAAGTGCTAAGGATCTAACCAGCATCCTTTTAATTACTGTTTCTTTTCAATGTATTTGTATTTGTACTAGTGCTGTATTTGTATTTGTACAGCAGACATTTTCACAAACCAGCTTATCTAAACCACAGCAGAAGGAAGGTGGCTTTAGGAGAACATTTTAGAGGACAGGGGACCATCCACCCAGGTGACCCTAGATAGTGAATTTTATGACTTATGATTATGTACATTGTAATAGCACATGGGTCATACAAAAGATAAATAAACTAGAGTAGCTGCATTGCACATGTACAGGATATTAGATATGTGCATATTGTGAGTAAAAATCTAATCATCACAAAGCTGATTTTATCAGTTCCTACTTTAAGCGTTCTTTAAAAAATGGATCTTATACAATTCCAATTTGAACCCCTCAAATAAAATTTAAGCTTTTTTTTTTTTTTTGCCACTGAGCTAATAATATATTCAGAACTAAGCACATAAATGTGAGGGTATGTATGTTTAAGTATAAAAAGTGACTGCCATTTTATGGTGCTGAACAGTAATGCTGGAATAGCTGATGTGACATAAGTATTAGAATGTAATAAAGTGTTTTTGTCTAAGATTTTTCAGTTCACATGGAAGGATGCAATATGTTTTGTACATTTTAGAAAGTGTTTGAGTTAAAGATGCCCATATTTGGGAACAGTTCTGATTAAAATATGCTGTTAAACCATATCTTGTGTTCTCAGGTTTGCTAACCATTTCATTAGAATGTCATAAAGTAAAAAGATAGTGTTAAGATATGCATTAGCCAACATTGGTTTGGCTTTTTGCTGTTTTACCATCTGCTAATGTGAACTGCCAAAAAATTGTAGTGCAATATTTAGTCACTTTCCAATTCACTTTAACATGTTTTAAAGATGCACAAACAGGTGTCTCGGGTAATATCAGAAAATTGAGACAATATAAGTTGATAATTGTCCTTATAGGAAAGTAGTTATTATTATTATTTTTATCATACACATGGACATGAATTTATGCTAAATGTTAGATATTGGATAAGCACAAATATTGAAATAAAACATTTTCACCCTAATTGTTTGCATTGTGTTTATTAACTTAACTAATTGCTGCATCTTTCTCTTTCTCCTTCTCTCTTCCCTGTAAATGTATATGTTTATAATAGATAACATGATCACATTACAAAGATGTGAAGGTGTCATGTCCATGTCTAAAAATGGAAGTACAAGCATGTTCATTTATCTCAAGGACTTTTGCAAAATATGACTTATTTACATTTCATTTTTCTTTTCGAGTCTGGATGAGTCCACATAAACACTCATTCGGTTCTGTATATTACATGAATCACATGTAATCAAAGTTGCAGTTATTCTTTTATCAGATAGGTTGCCTCTCCTTAGTATGCATCAACAGATACATCAACAGGGATCAATTAAGTATCTATCTATCTATCTATCTATCTATCTATCTATCTATCTATCTATCTATCTCTCTCTCTCTCTCTCTCTCTCTCTATATATATATATATATATATATATATATGTACAAGTATAATTTATATGGCCAGATATCTCCATAGTACTGTATATAGCTAAAAATGCATTTTGTGTAGATTAATTTGTCAGAAAAGAAAAAAAGGGTTTATAAATCATTTTAATATTTAACACGACAATCTGTAGATTGATCTGGTGTAGATGTCAGTTTTATGAATGTCCCCAAGTTAATTAAAAGACTAAAAGGAAATATTTCTCACTACATTATAATGTATGTCCTATTATTCCAGACTAATATCTATGACTGTTACAGTTATAGCTCTAAAAACTTGCAAGGACATGCAAATATTCACTGATAACTAGTGATAAACATTATATGACTAAATTTTCATGGACACTTGACCACTTTATGGTTCTTTCTGAAACTGTTTCACCAAAATAAGAAACACTCAATTTTATGTAATGCCTTTGAATGTTGTATCATTATAATTTCTCCTTACGCGAATTAAGTGACCATAACCAGTTTCACTATGACAATGCCCTAATGCGCAAAGTGAGTTTGGTGTAAAAAAAAAAACTTGATCGGCCTGCAGAGAGTCTTGATTGAACAAATTTGGGATAACCTGAAACACTGCACCCCAGAACACCTCACCCAACATTAGTTTACTATAGCAATAGCCATACTGGAAAATTATTGTAGGCCTTCTTAGAAGAGATGGTGTTATTACAATAAAAAAAAGGGGGGGGGGGTGTAAATCTGAATTACGAGGTCTCATGTAAGTTGGCCACAAACTTTTGCCCAAATAGTGTTCTTTATATATTTATTTATTGTAAATAAACAAATAAAACTCATATGGGGTATTCAGCAAAAAGTGAAAACAAACATGACATGATTTAAAATCGCTTTTCAAACACTTTCAACAAATTTTAAATCATGGTAATTAAAGAAATTCAAGGAAAAAAATTTATCATTAAGCTTTAAGTTTTTTAACGGATTACAATGATGAAGCATTTCTAAAACTACGAGAGAGAGAGAGAGAGAGAGAGATAGAGAGAGAGAGAGAATAGTATCCTGGGCAAGGCTGAATATGGAGTTGTGTGAATGGGGAGTAGGTGCCGCAGGAAGCCAGGAGAGCCGGTCTGACCTGCACGGCCTTCATTCCACCCTGGCTCAGTGAATAGGGCTTGTATGAACAGTGCCCTCAGCTCTCAGTATAAAAACACTTCACTGTCACACACAGTGCTCATCGGGTTGGGGACACTGACAGAAAAGTTCTCCTTGCGCAGTCAGTTACTCTTGCCGGTTTTTTTTTTTTCGTTTTTTTTCTTCTAAATATGCCTTATCAAGTTTTCTCTCCAGGAAACTGAAGCGCACTGGGACGCTGTTGTTCTCCAGCAGCCTACGGTAAGACGACTGCTTCGTGATAAAAACCGCATACTACGTCACTTCTAGTTTGTCAAAGTTTATACGCCACTTTTTCCGTCGAACATTTGATCTGCTCTTTAGTAGACTAGTATGCGGTTTTGGACGTATAGCTCGAACTTGGAGATGGCCGTCTGGCGCACCTTCCTTACCCGGAAGCCATGGAGTTCATGTGGTCTGTCTGGTTCAGTGGTTCTTAACAGTTCAACAGTTCTATCCAAAAATTGTGAAATGTTTAGGACCACTTGACCAGGCAGACGTTTTCTTTTGTCCCTGGAAAAGCAGGAAGAAGAGCTCCTCCCTCTGTTTATAACCTACTTCATAAAGCTGATGCTGTGGATTAATAAATAGTCAATAAATAGTCTATTAGTGTTTTGATCTTTCCCACAGCTAATGGTGATGGCGATTATAATTGTGATGCTTCAATATTATCAGTGTATTGCATTTTTTGGCAATAAAATCCTTTCATACAGACAACAGAGTGTGTACAGTGTTTGTCTTGTGTTTGTTCCCCAGCTTAACCTTTCTTTCTTTCTTTCTTTCTTTCTTTCTCATTGTCATTCCCTCTGTAAGCTCCATAAAACACAACCCTCCTTTGCAATTAAAATATTTTTTCCCTATTTTTGCTGATTTAATTGTTTACGTGTAAGTACTCGGAGACCAACTCTATAAAATCTCTTGAGTTTTATTATATTTTAATATCTTTGTGTTAATGCATTTCAACAGGACCTTAAGGTCTTTCTCTACAGCTGTGGTCTTCAATCCTATCCTTAAAGTGTCAGTGTGTCTGCAGGGTTTTCATTCCAGCTAAGCAGAAACACAAGTCATTCAACTTGTTTAATCTATTGATCTCAATCTTAGTCAACTGCTAGGTGTGGTCCCTGTTTAACCGTAATGAAAACACACACATACATACTTTGCGGGTAAGACTGAAAACCTCTGCCCTACATGTTGCTCTTTTTCTCCTTGTTCTTTCACAAAGAGTCAAAATAAAGCGGATGGAGGCTTTTCTGTTTAGATTCGAGCTGAGTTGGCGCTCTCCGTGGTGCTGAAGATTCTCTCTGGGAGTCGGAACATATTTCTCCTCCATTTATCCATCCTGAAGACATCCTGCATTTTGTGCAGATGATTTACGGACCCAACCGTGCAAGCGTCTAAGCGTGACAAATGCACAACAAGCGAGGGCAAGCGCTGAACGAAAACTCAGGCAAATCAATAAGCGCAATTATTACTTTAAATCCTTACATCAAGTCTCATTAGATGGTGACAAGTTAAAAATGATCATTACTGCAAACATAGCTAGTGAAGAATACGATGCAAACAACACCTGAGTCAACAAACTTCTTCACAATACATCTTGCAAGCTATTAGGCAACAAATCCAGCGGATTATCTGGCTCTTATAGGCACAAGAGACAGGAACAAGATGGACAAGACTAAAGAGACTCATGAATTGTAAATAAGGTCCGAAATTCAAATAGGCTAATATTGATTTCTGGCAATCGAAAATGAAAAAAGCAGCAAATGTCGCAATATACGCGTTTATCAAACCTTAAACCTTAAAGAACATCCAAGTGGAAAATGTGGAGCTACAGAATGCATTGAAGCTAATATAAATATGATATAATATAAATAGTTTAAACAAGTATAAATATGTTTTTGTATATTTTAACCTTTAGAACCGAAAGTGTTTTTTCTACGATTTTCATAATACATTATCTAATCCCATGAATAAACCAGACCCCATTGTAAGAGCGCAACTTTAGCATGGATTCTTTTGCAATCTGTAAATGTAAAAATGAAAAACACCCACTGAACACAATTTTACTAAATGTCACAGTGTCACTAAACTCACATTTGCTTTGTAGTGTCTTTAATAAAAAATTCATAAGCCAAGAGTGCAAGTTGCTTTCTTTATCCAAGTAAGGCGCTTGATCACAGCGGTGTGCCTATGGTACCGATATTCGCTAAATGCTGCTTGTTATGAAGCAGAATTGAAGCGCACTGATGATGAGTGAGGAGGAGGAGGAGAAGGAGGAGGACATGTCAGCACTCTTAATGAGGAGCCCGGAGCGCTTTGCCTACACGGGCGAGGCCACCAGATGTCGGCCTGCGGTCCCTTGAGAACTGTCTTTGCGGAATTTCATCAGCGTGCTGGGGTGACCCTGCCCCATCCAGCGGCTGCGCGTGCTAAATCACCTTTACAACGGATTGCAATCATCAGGTCCTAAAACACTAACGTATGAGTGACCCCCACCACACCTTCCCAGCCCACACTGTCATCTCAAAAAGAATTGTGTGTGTGCGTGCGCCGTGTTCGTGTGTACGCATGTTTCTCTCTGTGTGCATGACGTGTTTTACTTTGGTGACAAATTTACGACATACCGACCACAAGCTACCGAATCTCATTGATGCGATGAAATGGTATTCACGGTCGAACTTGTCAACAGTCAGCAGTGTGTCCCCTTCATGGGGCGACGGAAACGACTCTTCAAACCAGCAACGAGTTTATTACAGCAATAATGGCCACCTGCTTATCTACAACGGAGTGCTCTGTTTGCACTAGATAAGAGTTTTATTAACAGGCAGGTTGTAATGTCCTGAATTCAGTGTACAAACGGGCATATAACCGACTTAATCAGGCATAATAAGCTTCAGTCTAAAATCCGCTCGACTGCAGCATAACCTGAGAGCGTAGGGCAAATGAGCGCTTTTATGTCAGTGCGATCCGAGAAACTGGCTCAAAATAATCCCTGATATTAAGCCACATTCATCTACAACCGCCGCACAATAAAGGTGGCGAAACTCGTTTCAGCTTTGAGATTTGAGAATAATATAATCCGTTATGCACAAAGCGTCAGGGTCGGTCCATAAACTGTCCAAAAATTCCCTGCAGCATTTCCACAATGTCGATTGCATCAATATACATTTAAAACATTTATGCAGACTATGCGTGCTTACATGGCAACCAGATTTTTAGGGAAAATGCTCCCTAGATAAAAAAAATATTTAGGACTATATATACACACTGTAAGTGTTAACAAAAAAAGGAGTTTATTAGGCCTACTTTTTTTGACAGAGTAGGTAAATGTAAAATATTAAAGGTCATTAGGCTGACTTGACTTCGACTGCTTAAGTGAAAAGCACAAGGAGTTCTAAAGCTTAAATCAGCATCTCAGCTTTTTAATTTTTAAGATGACAACTGGGATTATAAAGTTGAAATTTGTGGTTCATGGTTCAGGTTTCAACCTGAAATAGCAAAGGCGGGAAGGAGACATACTGAAAGAAAAGAGCGCACACAAAGAGGGAGAGAGAGAGAGAGAGAGAGAGAGAGATTCGGATATGACTGGATACCCAGAGCACGCGAGAGAGGAAGATACAGAATTGAAGGAAGACGCAGGGGTAAAGAGAGGTAGACAGAGAGGGAGAGAAGAAAAGAGAAAGAGAGGAGGAGGTGGAGTTGCTGAAGGTGGTCCTCCTTGTCACTGTTGCTCGTAGAGCTGCAGCGTGGACGAACATTGGGTGCATGAATGGGGAAAGTGCATTAGAAGGATGTTGGCTCATAGCGCATGGATCGCAGGCGGATTTGTTATGGGGTTGTTGATCTTTTGGACACATCTCGTCACTGGAATGATTCATATCAAACGTGAAAGTTAACTGAGAAGGCATTAAGGATAAATGGAACGCTCTGCATGAGTAACAGATGGATGTGAGGCACAAGTAATCTCTGGATTAAAAAGCATCAAATTGGTGGAAAAGTAAAATGACTAAGTGGACCACAGCGCGTACATTATTGTCTCATTTGCCATAGGACTAAAGGGACTCGTGCCCACTACAGGATCATAAGATGGATGTACAAAAGTCAGAGGACGCGTCCGGATCGGACAAACCGAATCCGACCCTCATAGACTTGGGAACGTTTTTCGTGGACTCAGATATAATATTTGGATTTACGAGTCATCTTTTAAGACGAAAAGCCAAGGTAAGTACATCGCAGTCACTATAGAAGTTAGTCGCCTTTTTAAACGTGCGCTTAAACGGGAGTGGCCACGAGGGTCAGCACCTAGAACAGCTCTCTTTTCCCCATCACTTACACATCTCCTAGTTTAAAAAAACCAACACTTCCGTTCTTTGTAGGAACTGTAGAGGTTATACATTATCTCAAGAATTGTAAAAAAAAGAAAGAAAAAAAAACATCCTGTTGCTAGGACCACCTTTCAGCCTTTTGGGCAACAAGTTCTGCAAACAGCGCTGGTAATGCTACAGTCTGTGTGAGGGCAATCTGTAATAGAGAACACACCAGACTTTAAGGTAACCTCTCATATGGTTAGAATGAGTGTATTAGAATGAAGAAAAGGAAATAATATGTATCTCCGGCTTGATTATAATCAAACATTAGACATACATAATAAGCATAATTTAGTGCAGATGGTATATACTGTTCATGTAGAATATAATATTCTACAGCTAAATTTAGACATAGAGAAAAGCCTTTGTTATACTGTATATAGACTCTATAAACTATAATCTGAATGGTAGAATACTCTAGATATAGATTTGTCTATAAAATTGCGTAAAGGATATACAAAACGTATGCTGACTTAAAAGTTGCATGTGCTTAATGCTTAATTGTCTAAAGCAATAGATTATCCATGTTTGACGAAAGTAATGCTAAGGCAAATCAAAGTACATGATCACTTTGTCTGCCGCCAGTAGGGCACATCCGGATCTCTAAATCTGGACAAATCATCACATCCTTTATTTATATAAATATATTGCTTATTTAATATTTAATACATGCTAAGGATGGACATAACACCTGGTGTCCGTTCTAAACAGTCCTTTAGCAGTATGGCGATTCTCGAATTTCTATAAATTAAACAATGATCAGTGCAGCACGTGTTAATTGCAAACATATATATCACGCATTTGGATTCTGTGCCTTGGCGTCTGTCTGTTCAACAGTTCATTGCTCATTGATGGTGCACAGTCTGTGACTAATATACAGACAAAGAAGTGGGAGGCTGGAGGTGCGGTCAACATAACCATTTGGGTTTCAAATCTCGCAACCACGATGCTTACATCATCAAGATCAAATGTTTAGATATAAATAACGAGTAATTTAAAAATATCACGATTTTTCCCACTCAGCTGTAATTACTCTAATGACCAGATGATGGCGCCAGAGTAATAGGGAAGAAAATCGTCAGCTTTCACATAGACCTCAAGCAATGACATTTACACAGCACGAACAAGATGACATCATTCTTGTAAAACATGGGTCTACTTATAATTCAGTGTAGGCTAGTCGGTCAGTTAAAAGAAAATTAAGGAAAGATAAAAAAAACATGAATGTCTTAGGAATCATTTAATTAAGCTTATGAACATATTCATGCATTTTGGAGGTTATTATTCCATCTCACACAGCACTGTCGTTGGGGTTTATTTCAGGTCTACTTCACTCTGCAATATTTGAACTGCGTGTAGTGTGTATGAGTGAGTGGTTCCTGTCCTACTCCGCCTACACCAGCGGTTTTGGAGGTAGCGTGCAGCCACGCCCCCTCCGCTGCTTACGCTGCATCGCGGTGACAGCGGGCCAAACTGCAGCTCCGCTCCGACATGGCCCGAAAAGACGCACAACTTTTCCATGGCGATTTAAACATGCTCCTTTCGCCGTGTTTCTCTTGTAAAATGCCGCGTTTCTAGCCAGCGCTCATAAAGTGGAATTGCATTGAAAAACCAAACAGCTTGCTGAACTTTTTTTTGCTAACTTTTGACCAAGATGACTCGAGCTGAGAGCGCTGCTGAGGGACAGAGCAACAAGCGCACCGCAGTGAGTTACAATAGGAGGAGTGTTGATTATTATTAAGAGCTGTGTTTGTTTGTAAAGAGCAAATATTTTCCCAAGCAACAAACTTTTCCCACTGTGTGATCTTTTTGCTATAATAAATATGCTCTCCAGAGCGCAACACCTTCTTATCGTGTTATTTGATGTTTTCTTGCCCAGGTTGAGGGCAGTCCCAGTGCTGAGTCTTCATCTTGCTCTTCCTCCGAGCCCAGTCCGCGTCAGAGGCGGTGCGCGAGCAGACCCCAACCCGAGGGCGCGCGCTCAGTCAGCATCACGGAGACGGACCGGGACGACTTCACCAAAGCGACAGACTTGTGCAAGCAATGCCAGGTGACTGTGGCGGAACTCAAGCGGCAAGCGCTTGCCCTGACCGAGCCAACATCACTACAGGTTAGTGTGAGAGATCTTGACACCTGTAACAGATGTACAATAGTTTAATGGCGTGGAGAAATGTTGCACTAGTCCCTCACCTCCTGCATCATGATGAATCTCTCTTGGTATCATTCATTCATTTCCAGTAACTGTTTTATCCTGCTCAGTGTGGAGCCAGTGGTTTCCAGTGCTCTGGGTGTGAACCAGGAATACACCCTCAATTAGATGCCAGGCCATCAAAGAGCCTCATGTGTGCGCACATACATACATACATACATACATACACCTTGGGGCAATTAAAGGTGCCAAAGCCTACTGGCATTTTTTTTGAAGTGGGAGGAAACCAGAAAGGTATCCCCAATCTTCTGGTTTCTGTGGTTTTGTTAAGCGCTTTTATCTTAAATTACCAGTCAGTTCGAATTTTAACTAATAACTTAACAGCCACAACTTTCAACATCGTAGCTCTACTATCCCAGAATCATCATTATTTTTCGAATGACTTGTTATTATTTGTCAGTCTGGTATCTGTTTCAAACTGCGCAAGTGCTTTACCTATAAATTGTTCTGTACTGATCAGAAGTTGTTATGTGACAGTGGTTAATGTACAATGATTGCTGGTTGTGGAAACGGTTAAAATTGATTACACCACAGTTTAGAGCATATTTATGTGTTTAAATCCTTCCGAACATGAGGGTGCCCTCTTGTTTAGATCTTTACTTAAAACCAGTATGAACTTAATATGATCCAGACTGCCTGTCATTCTGTCAGCATGTAAAGCGCACAAAGTTCCTTTATCCTATGGATTTCCACATGCTTTTTGGCTCTAGGTAAGACTAGCGAGCATCATGCTGCAGTGGGAGGACTTGAATTATACGAGGCTCAATTAGTGGTGATGATGGAAATCTTTCATCGCTTGCCAAGGCCAAATGTGAATTCCCCCTCATGGTCATGAGTCTGTATAAACAGGAAAAAAAAACCCTCAATTGTGAGCATTGTATGCCTAGTGTACTTAAATTATTTAATTTTAAAAAGTGTGATACCTAGTAAACCCAAGTTTCTGTACTTTTATATTTAAATACAGCTACTTTATTTTTAACCGTATATAATTATTAAGATAAGATGCACAAATATTCAATAAAATCTACTTTTAATGATTAAGAAATTAAATGCTACCTTTGCCAGTTTGCTGGCCTTTCGCAGCCTCGGTCATGGAAGACTTGTCTCTCTCACATTCACACGATTAAGCGGAGAGTGCCAGTGGCTAGGGGTCTTTGCAGTAGAGCACGATTTGGAAGTGGCCCATTGTTTTGGGAAAACAATGCTTATCTCACTCCTTGACCGTAGACCTTGCGATTGGGGGTGGTGGGGGAATAGTTGAGTGTATTTGCTGTGGAGTCTGAGGAGGAAACAGACACCCAGTTGACCTTCACCGTGCATTCAAAGTGTTCCTGTAGACCCCGCACCAAATTCCCACCACTGTTAAATATAGGCTTGCAGCTCTTTATTGTTGTCTGACTTGTCGCGGAGGCTAGCCTCAGGTTCCCCCCTCCATCTCTCTTTAGTGGTGGCGTTTTCAAAAGAAGATCTCACGCTTAGGTAAGATTTCACTCCCTCAAGCTTTATTTAAAAATCACCCCCACCCCCACCCCCCTCTTACTTAGTTTTTCTCCATGTTAAAGAATGGGACAGAGGTGGCTTTGTATCTGTATGTGTGTTTGTTTATATACCATCTACTTTTGTGTTCTAAACCATGTGGTACGTAGCCTTTTTACTTGGAGAAACAGGATTTAGAGCATAGTTATATCTGCTCCCCAAACCATCTCCTGTTCTCTTCATATTGTGTTTTTCTTCAATTATTGGGCTGCTGGAGCTGGTTCAGCATGGGAACTTGAAACATTTTTGGACTGTCTGACCATGCAGATCATTGTTCCTGTGTGGTCTGCACCAGGTTTGGAGATGGAGGAAGGAGGTTACAGCAGAGGATTATTACTTTATCAGACTCTGTGCTGATGGCTTAATGAGGTCGTGGGCACAGCCGCCATGGGAGGCTGCTTTTTAGGGAGGGGGATCAGTTTCCTTAGCTGAAGAGCAGAAAGGGTGCATTGTCCAAATGGGATGAAGTGTGCTTACCTGAATTGAACTCACACACATGGCTTATATGAGTTGCTAAGGATTGTTTTACTGTATATTGGGTAGCACGAAATTGCTGCTGAACTTTTATTCAACTTTGTTTTTATGCCCGAGTGCGTATGGGACCTCATGTGGAGTTTTTAATATCACACACTGGCATTCACATGTTGTCATTTTTAGTTTTAAATCATACAATATTGGCAACTTTGAATGTGACCCAAAATTCGTTGGCATAAAATACTACTAAGTTGTATATGGTGAAGCTTAGCTTCTGTTAATAATCTGGCATGACTCCAGGGGTCCCGTGGAGTGCTTTTGGTTTAACGGTCATTCTGGGGTGTATTTGGATTTTGCCAGAGTCCTCAGTGGCACGGGGCCGGATATTAGCATGAAACATTTATTACATATTTAATTAGCAATACACATGCAAAGTGGATAGTGAATTCTCTAAAAACCTGTAAGGGACCCTCCTGCCTTTGTTAAACTTAGCAGCTTGAATTGTTTCTTGGGAGTTTCAGATTAGCAGCACAAAAAACAACACATAATGGTTTTTAAATGTATTTTTACAGCTTTCAAATAGTGATTTTTAAAAGACAAACCCAGTGTTGCATGTACAGCACTGGGTTCATAAGCTGATCCCAATGCTGACTTTAGTAGATGTTCCTTACAGACAGTCAATAGTCACGCTTGGTCCTGGAAACGCTTGGTCAGCACTGATTTGCTGGTGACAAGCTGCTTCTTTACAGTCTTCTGCAGTGTGCGTGTTAGCAGGTGGCAATTAGTCTTTCTTCACGCCCCACAGCTTTTCATGGGCCTGCATTTTTCCACAGGGCTTGCCCAGGGTTCTCCGCATCCTTTGTTTTATTATTTATTGTCAATGAGTCCTTTGCCTAAGGAACAGGCACTTCATCTGCAGCTTACAACTCAGTAGTTCATTTGCTTCAATGTCAGGGCACTTAATGCCTTAATGATGACCTAAGACTCGATTAAATGTCTGGATGCTTATCAAAGCAAATTGTGCAAAGAATTCATTGACAAAAAATGACTCGGTGCATTACTTGTCACAGAACATATGACCGTTAACTGTTTTAACATAGATGATGTGACTTCTAAATGGGCACAAATGATTGAAGTTATGCTGAAATTATAGTGTTGTAAATAGGGATTAAACTAGTAAGATGGAATCTGAGAGCCCTACAAATCCAGTCTTGGATTCCAGTTGCATTGTGCACTACAATTATGAGATCTTTCAACAAGACAGAGGAGCCTGAACACCTGGGTTAGATCAACTCTTCTATATGGGATAGAATCTTTACCCGCTTCCATTGTGGTTAGACCCTTGGTATCAAATTTAATATGATGAATTGTTGTTTCGAGGTGGACGATTTTTCATGTATATTGTCTGCTTAGTGAGACTAAAGTGGCTGTCATCTATTACAATTGGTCACTAGATCTCCAAGGGTCTACAAGCCCTTTGTTGTGTTCTGCATGACATTTTTTTTTTCAATTCTTTTGGGTCAAAAGCACCTGTAGCCCTTGGTCATTTTCTGGTTGAATATGTCACCTGATACAGTGGATGACATGAACCTACTTGCCTTACCGTGCCTGCAACTGGTGCCTCCGAACCTTGTGGCATGGATGAATTGGAAAAGAAAAGCAAATCTTTTATTATGAAAGGATGATTCTTGCAGAAGCATGATTGTGTGTCTAAGAGAAAAAGAAAGAGAATGAGAAAAAGAGAGAAATAGCAGGAGAGAATAAAGCTGAGATTTTCTGTATGAAAGTGGAGGGGGTTCGGTTGGTGTAGGATTGAATGTCAGGAAAAGATTATCAGAACTGCTTTGGAAAATTCAGTGTGTAGGTAAAAAAACAACAACTCCAATTTTCTCCTCCTCACTGCTCCATCAAAACACTATTAAGCATTTGAGCAATATGGTGAATTTCCTTATGTGAACTTGTGTTAGCCTTGTTTTGAATACATGCTGGAGGGAAATAGCTAATTTTCCACTTTGATGAGTCGAACAATTCTTTCTAAATAACCGGCGCTGTTCTCATGGGAAGGCAGGCCAGTTAAAGGGAAAGGTAAGCGCTTACTGGAAGTCCTGGTTCGGCAGGCTTGGCCCATCCTTCACCCTGATCCCTGCAGGCAAGGGTTGCCCTACACATGCCTGAGCACCTGCCATAAATCAATCACTTTACCCTAAATGTTTCACATTTAGTTCTTTTCTCTCTTTCAGAGTATTTGGCAGTTGGCACTAGCAGGGCTCGTAAAGCAGCTTATGAGTATCTGTGTTGTTTACTGATGAAGATTTTCATTTATGATTTATGAGATATTACTTTGGTTCGGCTCTTGTTTGATTTTAAAGGCTGTGCCATTTCTCCAGTACTTTAAGTTAAAAGGTATGTGACATGCATGCACATTTTACCTCCGGAAATATCCCTTAAATTCACTGGAATCGTCTCAGTTTCCTGTACCGTTAATCAAGTTGCTAACGTCCATTCCACAGTGACCGAGTCTTTGACATGTGCCCTTCTGGTTATTCGGTGTGAAATGTACCTTCTGGGTGAAACAGTGAGTGTACATGTTGAAATCCAACTGAACCCGAAAGGTGGAAAAGCGGAACGGAAGAGATTGAATGCCTGGTAGCATTGGACACACATGTGAATGCCTGTCAAAGTGGAATAAATGAGTGCAGGTTAAGAGCACCACTCCGGAGATGTGGCTTTTTGCATGCAGCTCTCACCTTTGGTGTGACTTTTAGTAACTCTCCAAATCCTTCATCACTGCAGAACACAGGTTAAAGACCACAGTTTTTA
Organism: Clarias gariepinus; assembly: GCF_024256425.1. Classification (NCBI taxonomy): domain Eukaryota; kingdom Metazoa; phylum Chordata; class Actinopteri; order Siluriformes; family Clariidae; genus Clarias; species Clarias gariepinus. The sequence goes on from NC_071112.1 coordinate 15,936,414, forward strand.
CCCACAGGAAACAACAGAGGATTAATGAAACTTTTGTAGGTGTTGGCTTTGCTTGTGTAGGTTTTGGTAATAGAGGCACAGTGAGCACTGTTTAAACTGGGAGCTGTTCAAAGATAAAGTGTGTATTTATATAATAAGCTGAATTATTTTAAGTTTTTGCCTTTTTAAAAAAAATAAAATTAACTGGGTTGTTTATTTTTTGAAGGTAAAATGGCCATTCATCCATTATCTATATTGCTTATCTAGGGTAGCAGTCGATTTCAGGGAACTTAGGGAACAAGTCAGGATACACTCTAGATGGGGGTCAAACCCATTTCGGGACACAAGCACACACACACAAGCACACACACACACACACACGCACACACACATACACACACACGCGCACATACACGCACACACATACACACACGCGCGCACACGTGCACACACACACACACACACACACACACACACACACACACACACACACACACACACTGACACCAGCCAAACACCACACGACGATTTTAAAATGCCAGTCAGTCTATCCTGCCAGTGTTTGGACTTTGGGAGAAAAGCTAAGTCCTAAATAAATGAAGCTAAATTCTTTACCTACGGGGGTGGTAGGGGTAGCTCAGTGGTTAAGGCATTGGACTGTGGTTCGGCACATTGGACTGTTGGGCCTTCGAGCAAGGCCCTTAAATCTCAACTGCTCAGATGTATAATGAGATAAAAATGTAAGTCGCTCTGGATAAGGACGCCTGCCAAATGCCTAAATATAATGTAATGTAAATACCCGAGAGAAAACCCATCAAGCACCAGGAGAACATGCAGACTCCATAAACACAGAGCAGAGAGCCGAGATTTAAACCAGAGACCCATGAAGGAGACAATGCTAACCCCTAAGCTGGCATACCAGCATGGTAACATCTTTGTTAAAAAAATTAATGTTTTATATCGATTTTTATATTTCTCTCAAGATAATAAGACAAGCATGAACTGATTGGCACACAGATATGTCTTGGACAGAATAGCGAAACATTGCAGTGACTAATGCAGTGACTGATGTGTGTAATTTTAGCTATATGATCCATAGTTGTTGATTGACCATTTGTGAGTCTCCTGTGTCTCTTTTTTAAATGTGGGAGTTGGGATCAGATTTATGTTTGCCAGGTGAAGTTACATGTCTTGACCACTAGAGGCTTGTGAATTAATCTTTTTTTAAATGATTTATTCTTGGGCAGGAGGATATAATTTGCATGTTTAAAGAAAAGTTAGGTCACATAATTAGAAAATTTTTAAAAGTCATTCGCTTATTGTTTCCGAGTTCAGGTGAAGAATATGTACAGTGTACATGCTCTCTCTCTTTATGCCCATGATCTTTAATGCAAATGCATCTATGTATGAAAAAGTTTCTACAGAGGGTTTACAACAATAGGTTTTCAAATCCGTTCCATTTTCAGACTGGTAATTCATTTTTTTTTTTTTTTTTTTTTTGTGCATTTGTTTATTTGTTTGTTCATTCTTCAAAAATTTATTAGCACACTCATCTTTAGTAACCCTTCAGTTTTGCCCTTTAATTGTCTTTGCTTATTTTAAATTAGGAATAGGTAGATGAGCAACTCCATGTGTAAATATCCAAATATAATTATCAATAACACACATATTTAATTTATTTATAATTATATATAATGATTTTTTTTCATCGGTTCTCACACATGTCACACTCATACCAGGGGGGCTACCCACTCTGTATAGGCCACACAGCCTAGAAGTGGATGTGCTTAAAAAGCACTATGATTGTATAAGCAGTATGTCAGACAGACTAATGGAGCAGTAGAATGATAATCTGATGTCAGATGGCAGAGTGGAGCAGCAAGCATCAGTCACAACTTAGCGGGAGCGTGTGGGAGATGACTGACAAGCCAAAGAAAGGAATGAAGGGGACAGAACAAGAAGGTTGCAGTAAACCATGAGATAAAAGGATGGGCCAGGTGAAATGTAGAGTTTGAGAAGCAGAGAGATGACAGTAGGAAAAGACAGATGTGGAAAGAAAAAATGAGAGATTTTATGGGTGTCATACCCAGATTTTTAGTTTCTTAGTTGCTGTTGTTGATTGGGAACAGCAAGAGGAAACAGCTCTGTGCTGGAGGGTGGGACACAGGAAACAGGTTCAAGATAAGCTTTTGATTTCAACTTGTGTCTGTATGAATGAGTATACGTTTAAGTATTGGTGAAAGTAATAGGTAGACATACGTGGCAGATGACTCACTTTATATTCAGAATGAAAGAATGCATTTTGAAATGCAGGATTTTTACCAGAATGATATCCATTCCATTCTCCATGCCTAGTCCTGTCTGCTATCAGAGCAGCCCGATTGCAGACTAGATAAATGAAAAGAGCAGGGCAGTGTGGGTTTGTCTCCCACCGGCTCCAAAAAGCTTAGATTCTCAGACGTCTGGCAGTCTCCTTCTCTGTTTTTTTTTTTTTTTTTTTGTTAAAAATTTGAAAATGGCCAGGCACGCTAGACTATATGTACAGCTCTTGCAGTTAATGACTGTTTTTGGAAATATCAGTTGACTTTTGCTAATCATCATCAGCACAGCTTCAGTTGAGTTCTACTCTACACTACTCTAATCTAGTCTTAGAGCTAGTTTCAGCAGGAAGTGACAAGGTTTTTTTTTTTTTAATGGCATTTAGCCTTAATTGTTAGGTAGATGGTGAAAAGGTGGGCCTCTATGTGTTCAGAAATTAATATCAGACATATGGTTCATATAATCATACAGTGTTATAATTTCTAACTTGCAGGTGGAGAAATGGATCAAGCAATAATACAATGTTATTTTATGTGCCGTCGTTTCTGAATAATACACAGTAGAAATAGTATTTCTATTGTGTTCACTCGGTTACATTTCAACAGCCTATTTCTTTGCTGAAGTCAAATGAAATTTTTTTTTATCAGTATTTGTACAATACTTTTTAAAAATGAATCTAATCAAAACCCCCAGTATATGGCACTGTCTCATGAAAGATGTCTCATGAATACACCGTGAATCACCCAATGCCTATTACATTATCTGTGTGTGTTTGACCAGTGAGAATGTATGGAGAGATGATGATCCAGTTAGAAATAAATCATAAAAAACTAAAGCCACGCCAAAGCTGATGTCTCTTGGCTGCTTCACATTAGAACTCTAAAAACCCTTCCATTAATACACTGGCTCCCTAAATGGGTGCAATTGGCATGAAAAGGGCTCTGGCTTGCCAAAGCAAACCCACATTGAAAGCTGGAACAGACCTTCCTAAAGCAGTTTGACCAGCTGTAGCAGCATGATGCACTGAGTGTTTTTTCCTGCCTGTTACACATCGATCAAGTTCATTTGAGCTCTAAATCGCTTAGCCGCTCTTATGAATTTGAGCAAAGGAACATACAGCCATGTTTTCTTAAGCTGCCAAGATGAATTCGAATTGAACAAACGAAAACTGCTTCAATTTCAGTGAGCAAAGATAGAGCCACTGGTGCTTCTGCCTGTGAACGTCATGTGTACTCAGTCTGCTGAAATATTCATTTGTCATACTAAACCAGGCCTTCTCAACTCCAGTGGAGAGGCTGAAGATTTTCCCTCCTCCAACATACTTGATAGAAGTATTACTTATCAATAGTTGATCATTTGGCCAAGAGAAGTTGTCAAGGTAACCGGGCAGTGCCTAACGAGAACTGAAATTCAGTACATTGCCTGGTGTCATAGGAAATGCAGTGATGTTAGTAAAGGGAATGTAAATATACTCTGTGTGCGTGCGTGTGCGTATATGGCTTGCGTGATGCATTCTTGGTATGCCCTTATTTATCCCTCGTTGTTTGATGCTCACAATCCTACAGTATGTGGGTTCTGTAAATCTGAGCATGAAAATTCTAGTCGAAGTTCATGCCCAGGCTCATTTCACGCTTCAGGGTCTTCCTTCATGTGTGTGGCATGTGTGTGTGTAAATGTGTGTGTATGTGTATGTGTGTGTAATGTTAATCTTTGTCTTGTGCGTGGCCAATGGGTTACTGGGAAAAAAAATCGTATTCTGCAATACACATATTTCTGCAATATATATTATTCTGCAAAAATGATATATTTTGCTATATATATATATATATATATATATATATATATATATATTTATTTTTGTTTTTTTTGAGAGAAAGAGAGAGAAATGATTTGTCTTGACTTTGTTTAACTCCATTTGTACATTTATTCAGCACATTAACCTAAACATATACCCATAACCCATATACATTAAAAAAACCCCATCATTTTCACATTTCTCCACTATCTTCAGAGCAAACAGCTTTCAGATAAAGCCGTATAAGCTTGGAAGAGTTGGAAGAGTACAAAAGACAAGACACTCACTATAGTTCTGCATGTTTTCTGAAAGCGGTAGCACTCGTGTGAAATAAATATTATTTTTCAAAAATTTTTTTTTTTTTTACAAAGAATGCAAAAGTGTCAGGCTTCAAAGCTCTTTTTTATTTATTGAATTGACTTTTCTTTGATCTTTGATCCCAGGACATCTTCATCTGTAATCTGTACTACATGTCTGGAATTCAGATAAGATAAAGCACTGTGCAAAATCCATGGAGCATCACACTTCACTGTAGACTATCACTTTCTGGTTGCTGATAGGATGAGCCTTGAACTTTGGTTAAAAATGATGAGATGGGATGTGATCGAGGATGATGTAGTCAGTGAAACATAAACTCTTGTCTGCTCACTAAGCATGGGTTAGTTTTAAGCTTTCTGATTCTCCTGGCCTTTCTCAGCTAGTTTTTTTTTTCAGTTTTGCATGTTGTTCTGAAAGCTTTATGCTTGGCCACAGCAGAGTAAACAGCGGAGAGAGATGAAGGAGACAGTGTCGCTTTAACTCAGAAGACATGAGTAAAAAGATTTTTTTTACGAAAAATAAAATGTCCATCCATCATTCGGAATGGTTCAGAAAAATAACATAAAACATAGCTCGGTAAGGTCTACTTCGCTGGCTCTTGTCAAATCACTTTTTATTTATGTTCACTAACCAGTAATTTGTTTGTTTTTTTATTTATTTTTCTTTCTTTTTTAATGTCGTCTTTTTGGGATTGCATTCAATAATATCTGTATTGTTATACACAGTATATACAGCTCAGAGTGCAATACAGGATTTTGTCTTATTAAATAATAAATTGTGCATATTTGGTGCTTGTGTATGTACTTGATGAAGACAGCCAGGAATTCATGGCAGCTATTTTGACAGGCAGACTAAGTTCACTTCACCTTGCATGTCTTCCTTGTGTTTGGAGGCGTCTTGATTCGAGTCGAGTGCTAACAAGCAACCTTTGATGGATGACTGCAGGTAGGTGAGGGCTACTCTTTTTTTTTTGACAAGGATCAGTGTTTTAAAGCAGATTCAGGCAGCTACATGGAGTCAGTGTAGGGAGAGCAGCAACAGTGTGGTGTGGGGGACATATATTGGTTGAACTCATGAGATGTACAGATATAGGTGCTTGTGCTGTAACATCCCATTACTGTTGTTGTTGGTGGTCTTTCGACTGCTTCCGGTAAGGGGTCGCCACAGCGGACCATTCATTCCGCACATACAAGCTTGGCACAGGTTTTTACACTGGATGCCCTTCCTGATGCAACCCTCCCATTTTATCCGGGCTTCGGACTGGCACTGCATCCATTGGCTGGGGTTTGGGCACTGGTTGGGAATCGAACCCAGGTCTTCCACATGGCAAGCAATATATATAACATATATATTGAGCCTCCAGTGCTCTGTAATGTCCCATTACTGTACAAAATGTACAAAATATCATACATACTTATACTCATAAATATACACAAATAGTCATAATATTACAATGTAAAGCATTGCAACGTGTGTCACAACTTGAGCCACTGGGTAGTTTTGGCCCTTTAGGGTATGACCCCACAAGACCTCTGCAGGTGTGCTATAGTATCTGGCACCAGGACATTGGCAGTGGGTTCTTAAGGTGCTGTGGGTTGCACCTTGGATCAAGGCGCCTTGTGGGTTCAGAGCATCCTGTGGATCAGAGCATCTCATGAGTGAAGTTACTTGTATATAATTGATAGTCAATGTTGTTGTGTTAATGGTTTATGGTGTTAATGTTAACCTATGGCTGATTGGCGTAAAGCTACAATTTCTAGACAAAACCCAGAGATTTTTCTGTGTGCCCCAAAGCACAGGCTGTGACTTTCCTCTTGCAAGAGTTTTCCTCGGGTTTATAGTGTTAGTGTGTACTGTTTCTGGTCTTATTGAGACATGGATCCCCTGAAAAAGATCCCAGGTTCAAACCCCACAACCACCAAGTTGCTACTGTTGGGCCCTTGAGCAAGGCCCTTAACCCTCAACTGCTCAGATGTGTAATGAGATAAAAATGTAAGTCGCTCTGGATAAGAGCGTCTGCCAAATGCCTAAATGTAAATGTAAAAAGGGAGCATGCTGCTAAAGGAAGACAGGGTGGAGTGATGTTTTTACCACCCCAAGTTCATAACATAGCATGTCCCAAAGAGTTGTATTCCTCTTATACAATGTCATGTTTGTTACCTGAAAACAATTACTTTTTTAAACCACAATGCCCTGGCTGTTACAATGAGAATTCTCTTCATTTTCTTTCAATTCCTGTTTCAAAGTGGTTGGCGTCCAGTAAGTTGCACTACGGCCACTCAAGTCAACATCTCAGTTTCCTGTTACTCTCCTTACACTCAAAATGTTTACGACGCTGCGTTAAAGGTTTTCTCATCTGTGTGATGTCACAGTGAGAGCGGCCTGAATTACCCCTTCTGTTACCTCAATACTTTTTATGATGTCACTGCGGTCATGTCCGTCTTACAGGCTGTAGTTACTTTAGTGCGGTTTTATGATGTCAGAATGGCAGTGTCCTCCTGGAGAGCTTGTGTTTTATCTCTGCAGTATGTCAGCTCCTTTAACTCACACCTCGCTTTACGAGCCCCCGTGCTGTCTTTCCCACGCATGCCACTGCTTGCTGCTTCCTCAGCAGCACTAACGCTCACTAGTGCCTTATTATAAAGCATGGACTGGACTTTGACATACTGTAAGACCATAAACTTGCAGGAGGGCTTTTATGCTGTACATTTTGGTTCCTTTGCATGCCATATTTGACGTTTTAAGATCAATTTGGAATTAGCAAACATTTCTCACTTATATTGGCATGTAGCACCAACAATAAAAATGAGTGGTACATGTGAATGTGTATTGTGTCCAATTTTCAGAGTGATTGAACAAATATCAGTGACAGCATAAAATCCTATTTCTGTCTTGTTTAGTCCTGTATGAAGGCTAGCTCCTTGTTAAGGCTTTCCCAGAATGTCTTTTTCTTTCTGGATGAAATTGTTTGTTGATGGAAGTTGAAAACAGTGAATACAAATTTTGCTCTTACTAATGAAAACATGCTCCTAAAGTAGCCATTACCCAGAATGCTCGACCATTCTTATTTTAAATCACACTCTCTTACAGTGGCTGAGATCAATAAAGCCTCCAACATGTTGACATGAAAAATTATCAAAAACCAGTGATGCGCCCATTTGTGGCTTTTTTGTTTCTAGTGATCATACACACTACAAGACCATTAAGCTTCTTGGAATGACTTAACCCTCAACAGCCTGGAGTTTTTTTGAAGTGTGGCTTGAATACTGGGGTTCGTGCACTCACTCGAATTGTGATTACTACTTATAATAGGAATGTAGCCAAATACAAATACACTGCGGGCACAATTACTAGGCAAGTGAGTATTCTGACTTTTTCCATTCATTTTTTTCTATGCATATTTTCTAACTTTAAGGTACTGTATATAAATTGAATGTTCATTGGATTTTAAGGATTCTCAGGTGATGTACAATATTTGTGTAATAAGGGAGGATGTGGCCTAAAGTTATTAACACCCTATATCAAGGTGTGCATAATTATTAGGCAGCTTATTTACCTCTGAACAAACGTGCCGAAAAAAGAGATTTAAAAAGTAAAAAATTGTAAAAATACAGGCCTCCGAGTGGCGCACTGGTAAAGTGCTCGCCCTATTATCCGAAGATTGCGAGTTCGATCCCCTGTGATGCTGTAACCTCTCACAGCCGGAGGTCTAGAGAGATTGGCCGAGCTCTCTCAGAGGGAAGGGATGAGACTTCTCTCACATTAATGATGGCTTTACAGCCGATCAGGGGCGTCTGTGAGCTCATGCAAGCAGAAGAAGCGGATAGCGCGGTCCTCCGAGTGTGTTACGCAGCCCCCAATTGTGCGTGAGCAAGCAGTTCGAAAAGATGCGGCCGGTGACGTCACGTGGGTCAGAGGAAACACGTGATAGGCCCACCTGACGGAGTGGTAGCAGAAGCTTAATGTGGGAGCCCCCTAGTGACGGGGAGGAATTGGATATGACTAAAATCAGGGAGAAAATCGGGGAAAAATCCACAAAAAAAAAATACAAAAATTGTAAAATACATTTTATTCATTTATTTTTTTTTTCTATTTAGTTGTGTTCAATTCCTCCCCATCAATTAGGGTCTCCCATTAATCTACTACTTCCACTCAGTTGTGAAGGCCAAATACTATCTGGTAGTCTATCTGGCTGTAGAGCTGTGATCAATGTGGGAGCACGAAGAACCTCTCATCCCTCCCCTCTGAGAGCGCTGGCGAATCAGCTCTCTCTATACCTCCGGCATCCGGATCGAACCAGCGATCTCCGGATGATAGGACGAGCATGTTACCACTGCGCCACTCGGAGGTGTAAAATCTGTTTTAAAAGGTTGCAATGTGATCACCGGACAATCAAACATTTTTTGGCAAATATTCAGTCGTGTGGAGAAGAAAAGATGCAAATTAACTGCAAAAAAATTGAGAGGAACTCATTATTCTTCGGTGCCACCGTATTTCCAGAACTGCAGCCTACCTGGAGTGTCCAGAAGCACAAGGTTTCCGGAGCTCAGAGACATGGCCAAGGCTGAAACACGACCACCACTAAACAAGACTCACAAGTTATAGTCTGAAGATTGGGCCAGACAGATTTAAAAAAAAAAATTTATGGACAGACGATATGAGAGTGTGACTCTTGATGAACCAAATTGATAGGCTACTGGCTGGATCACTAATGGAGACACGGCACCACTTGGAGTCAGAGGGGTCCTGGTATGGCTGCTATTATTATAATTAAAATTAAATTTAATTAAAAAAAAAATTTTAGATCTAATTCCTTCTGTTCTCCACGGTTCTCCAACATTAAGACTACTATGATCATTAAGTCGGCAGGACAGAAGACTATCACATGTTTCCTCTAAACCACGTAATGCCACTGACCGTATCTTTTCTCGCTCACGCACCGTTGGGGGCGGCAGAACACTCTCGGAGGACAGTGCTGTCCGCTCCTTCCGCTTGCGTGAGCTCACAGGGTGCCTCTGATTGGCTGTAGAGCCGTGACTAATGTGGGATCACAAAGTACCTCTCATCCCACCCCGCTGAGAGAGCTCGGCCAATCAGCTCTCTCTAGACCCTCGGCTGTGAGAGGCTACAGCATCACCCGGGGATCGAACCTGCGATCGCTGGATGATAGTGCAAGCACATTACCACTTTGTGCATATATGGGCTGCTATTATTAAGAATGTGCTAGTAGGAACATTCCGGGTTAAAGATGGATTTAAAATCACCTTCTGAATCCTCCAACAGTGGTGAAGGAAGAAGCGTGCATCATTTAAGATAGACATGATTTTTATGCGGGACAGTGCTCCATCCCAAGTATTCCAGTGCTTGTATAGTCAGCAAAGGCCTCAAAGATGACAGAATAATGACCTGGGCTCCTTCCTCAAGAAACCGACAGACTCAGTTGACTGCTTATGGCAGTTATTGTAAAGTAGGGTTGCAAGTAAGTGACTTTTTTCACTTAATTGCATAATTCTGCATACTCATAGTTGCATAATAATTGTGCCCACTTATGTATTTCCATGAGAAAGCCAAAACTCACTTTTCCTTTGTTAAACATTTAGCTTTATGATTTATTAAAAAACAATTATGAATAGGGTTATTTCAGAAAGACTAATTGCGTTGTATTCTGTACAATAAAATCAATCCTCAGAGTAGAACTTGTCTAACGGTATTGCACACAATGCACATTATTGGGAATTAACAGATATTAAGTCCTAACAAAGACATAAATGGGTGAGGCGTTTTTTTTTTAAAGCTTGCCAGAAAAGGTTTATATATTATCTGGGTGCGACTAAAGGTGTGTGTCAGGACATCTTGTAAATAGAACATTTCTATGTTCATGCATGCATCCAGTCAGGCGTGAACCTCGCAGTAAAAGATTAAGACCCCAATTATTAATTCGAATGTGGCCAATGGGTTTACAATGTGTATTTATTCATCTTTAGTAACGGCTTGGTCAGGGTTGTGTTATAGCACAAAACAGATACAGACATCGGAGTTGTGTTACATCCTTAGTACATATGTTAATGTTTTGTGCAAGACAGATATCCTTACTTCTCCAAAAAAGGAGGTCATCCTGTTCCTATGGTCTTAGGTTGTCGATAGAATCGTGGGAATTTCTGAGACATCTGTCCAGCCAAGGTGTTCAGACATGGTCTGACTAATTCTAGTTTTGGCCTGAAGGACTTTAGGGTGTGGGAAACTTAGCCAGAAAAGAAGGCATAATCAGGAGGTGGTCCTCTGTTGTCCACTTCATGTCTTCATGTCAAGTCAGTTTATCACATAAAAACGTCTCTGTGCATCTGTTCACAGGTTTAGTTGGTATGCGAGCATGTAGCCATGCAGATTGTTCTTGTCTTTACACTTGCTGTGATTAGCAGGACAGCAAAGGTGCTTGCTAAATAGCTTGTTCATGAGCTATTTTTTCTTGCCCCTTAGCCTTTGTTGAAGGCACTATTTCTGTAATCTTGTACTTTGAACAGCTCATGCATATTGTTCCCTTGCTCTTTTCTACAACTGCTAAGTATAATATGCAAAAATTGCAAGACCTGCAGCATGAATCTGTTTCTTTTTAGATAAAATTTACTCTCACTGTGCCTTTGTAAGGGTGCATGTTTTTCGTTTGAGAGTGTGTGGGAGATGGTGTTTGTATGCGTGTACTAGACAATGCTTAATTGACTCTGAAACAATGGCCCAGAGAAGATCAGAGAGAGTTGCATGGGGTTTGTTGTGTCTCCTAGTGAGGGGCTTCCTGAACACATAAAAGAAGACACAACTCCCAAAAATACGAGTGCAGAGAGACATGGAAGCCCTGTCAGCACCTTCCTATGGCCTTCAAAGAAATTACATTTTACCGTTCAAACACTAATGCATAAATCCATTTCCATACACAAAGTCAGGCCCAGAGACTCAATGTATTTACCCATGCTTTTCAGAACAGACCTACTTATTATGTAGTCTCTTCTTGTCTCTGTCTTTTTAGCGATTTTTTATTTCACTCAAACCTTTGTAGATCATGGTGTGTGCCACAATAGACACAATAGGGACCTTATGTGCATCTAGATTGATTTTTCTTTTAGATTTATATAATAATCCTTAAGGCTGCTACACCAACTTATCCCAACTCAATAGCACAAAGCAATTGAAGTGTCAACAGCTGTGAAAAGGATCAGCCTGCTCTTTGTTGAAGTGTTAAAAATAACACCACTGTAGGTCACACCCTACATAACCCCATTTTCAGGACTGTAGACACAGGCTTGTGGCCAAAGCAAATGCATATAGCACTTTCCTATTCTGTCATTTCCTGTTTTCACAGGAAGTAAGGGGAGATAGCTTAAGCGCACAAACACAGCGAGAGATATAATAGGGGCAGCTCTGGAAGCTGTCCTCAGGTAGTATGCACACACACACACACACACATACACACTCAGAGAGAGAGAGAGACATTGGGTGGTTGCTTAAATCCCACTAATGAGCCTGGCCTGCTGCATGTGTTTAGGAAAGGAAACTTTTTTGTGGGAATGCAGTTAATCATTCCTGTAAGGTTGACCTCCTTCCCAGGATGCTCTCTATGACCTGTGCACAATGCATGCTTCCGAAAATGCCAACTCGCTTTTGTTTTTCGGTCTTGTTCCATCGATCACACTTCTATGAGCTGCTTTGCCAGGGGAAGTCAACACTCTTTTTCATATGTTACTTCCTCTTATATATTGAGATTTTTTTCCCACAATTTTTCAATTTCCCAATATGCACCTGCAAGAATGGGTCTGATAATTATATATTATATATGCAGGTGAATGCTGATGGTATTAGACTTTTTTTTAATCTGCTATAAGACATTAGCTCATTCATTAAATTCAAGCCATATTTGTGATGGGTAATTACTGTGAATATAAGCAACTATGTATGCATGTAAAAGTTATAAATCAAACATATGTTTTTATTAAATTCATAGGTTTATTTGGCTTTACAAAGTATATTAAAATAAAAAACACAACTAGAATGCTAAAATTTTATTTTGTTCAATGTCCCATGTTTAGTATAACCTGTTTGTGGAATATACAGTACAGTACTGCACAAAAGTCTTCATATTAAATTAATTACGATTATGTAGATTTAATTAAAGAAATCGGAACTAGTGTTTTACTATTTAAAATTTTGTTTTTTTTTAAAAACTGTTCCAAGCATTCAGCATCACCAGTATACTCATCAAAGGCCTGATCATCTGTCATCATCTGCACCCGTTTCTCACTGGTTCATGCCTTAAGTTAGAAGGTTTTTATGCTTGAATGATTCATAGTCACTGTGTGGCTTAACAAACAAAAAACATTCCCCTGAAACTGGTCAGGTACAGGGGCTGGACTGCAAATGAGAGCCAAGAACTTGCTAAAAATAAGAGCCAAAAATTCCTTTGGGGGGCCTGGGGAACTATTCCACAAGACTACATTAAAATGCAGGAAAGTCTGGCTTTTTGGAAGTAACATATGAAGAAATAAGGGCTGGTTCAAGACTTTTGAAGCATGGAAAACAAAAACATTCCGTCCATTCTGTGTATGATATTAAACAAGGTGTGTTTGACTTGTTACTCGATCGCATGATTAAGCTTTGTTGACCGTCACTGTATGTAAAGAATCATTAGACAAACTGAGATAATTGTGTTGTGTTTGTTTTTCAGTTCCTTTAAATAAGCAAATTTGCTCGGCAGATCGGAAAAATAAATGAACATATTAAACCATAATTTTGACTGATTAATGATTAGTCTTTTTCCTTCTTTTTAGTGTATATGATCTGTTTTAAAAGACATGTGACATTATTCCCATATCTCCCGTCTCCTTTCAGATTTCCAGCCAAAGATACAAAAAGAACTTGTCTCTCTCAATAAAACCATTACATATAGTCTGGAATTTCCTAAACTGCCTATTAGAAAGGGGAATAATTATTAACCTTGGCAAAAGACAACAATCTCATTCTGTTTAGCCTGAAGCCACTTTAAACCAGAATGCCCCTTTTATGTTGAAGGAGACCTATATGTAGAAAGCCAAGTGTCATTTGTGTTTGTTTAAATTTGTTCATCATTTGACGTTTATTACAGATTTACCTCCGGACTCACACTCACAGTAGTGTGTGATTCGTTAATTTCTTTAAAGATCTTACTCACTCACTCATCGTCTATACCGCTTTATCCTGTATTTAGGGTCGCAGGGACCTGGAGCCTATCCCAGGAGGCTTAGGGCACGAGGCAGGGTACACCCTGGACACAGTACGCGGGGCACACACACATACATACACTCACACACTACGGGCAATTTGGGAACACATATCAACCTAACCTACATGACTTTGGCCTATGGGAGAAAACTCACCAAGCACGGGGAGAACATGCAAACTCCATGCACACAGAGACAGGAATCGAGTCTGGCCGGGAATCGAACCCGGACCCTGGAGGTGCAAGGCGACAGTGCTAACCACCATACGACCATGCCGAGCTAAAGATCTTAGCTCAGCTTATAACAGAGTCTCTACAGCTCCATACTATATTACACTCAGTGTTTCCCTCTGGCGCTGTTGCTTATGTCAGAGACAACGTGAATAATTAAAAAGTAGAACCAGGAGTGGATCATTTTTAATGTCTGAGACCAGAGCCTTCTGTTTCCTGTAGTGCATGAGAAAGAGTGCTCAGAGAGAGCTTCCTGTTCCTGTGGGGTGTTTGGGTGGAGAGGGATTGTTTGAGATTTCGAAGTGCAAACGCAATGTGCAATTACTTTAATCCTAATGATCAACATAAACTAATGCATGGAAGATTGATTGTGCTTTTAAAAAAACCCTGCATTGAATTTCATGAAAAATGTAGGAAACTGCCCACATGAGTATATTTGTAACTTAGTCTGATTTAGTGGTTGTTTCATAGCATGGATTTAGGCTCTCAGAGATGTTAATCAGATTGCTTGTGGCTTGTAAATCACCCCTTAAATAAGCAATAAGGCTGCTGTAGACATGATGTGTATATTGGTGCATAGTGATTGCAAGGGCTGAGAGGAAAGAACAAATGTCAGAGGTCATTACACTTGAAGGCATGTCTCTTTTGGGGAGCACTGCTCTGCAGCCCTCCACAAGCTGCCCTATTAGCCAACCTTTAACCTCTGACCCCTGAGCCTGCAAATAAGCCCCCAGGCACGAACCGCGAACATGCTTACGCATCCTTAAGGCCACATTTATGCTCTGTGTATATTTGTTATGCATGGGGAAATCCTAACAAACATGTCAACCAATCTGGCACAGTGCATTATTTTAAGCATCCTTTGTGTCATTATAAGGGATTACAAGCTATGTTTTTTTTTTCTTCAAAATTTATATAATCACACTGCTTTTGGAAAGGTTATACTGTCTGAGTCTTGTTTAGTGCTGAGTGGCTCTGTCACTCCCCCAGTGTGCTACTGAATGGTTACGCACCTCGAGCAGAGAAAAGACACTAATGTAATGTAATGGTCACATACTGTAATGCGTTCTCATTCATATGCAGATTTAGCATTGGCCCACGCTGCTCTCTTGACACTCACTAACACCTGTGAGAGGACACTCTGCACCACTTACATGTTTTAATTGGTGTGATGTGCAGTGGTCTAATGCCTTTTAACTTAGTGTTCTTATTTACACAGTGGATTAGAAATTCGGCTCATTTTAGCTGATGTGATATAGCTGTGTCAACTGATGGCAGGTTTATTGGGTCCCAAGCCTCACCTACGTCCACATGGACCAAAGGCCAGCCAGAGTTATTTCAGTACTGGACATGATAAAAAGAACTCCCAGTGCACCTCAGCCCACCACCCATGGGGCCCAGCAGACAAGGGCCCAAGTCCGTATTCCCCAGATCCCAATCAGATTAAGCACCCATGGGTTGGCAGTGTGGTTCCTCTGTGAATTGGACAAATAAGTTTAATCCACGGAGGACCCACCCTACAACCCATAGAACCCAAAAGGATCAGCTACTAATGTACCGGTGTCAGACACTACAGCAACCTAGGTGGTTTTGATGGATTTTTTTTTCATTGCTGATGAGTGTATAATATATACATTGACACAAAATGTATAAATACATGGCGGTGAAATGTACATACCCAGGATAGGTAAATGCATGCTAACTAGACTGACAACTGAAATATTTTGAACTGATTACATGGCATTGTTGAAAAAGAACAGAACATAACTGTACAGCGCATCAATTTTCTGTAAACTGTACACTATGCTTTCAAGCAAAAAAGAGAGTGTAAAAGCCTCTGAACATATGTTTCTTTTTCCTTTCAATATTCTGTCTACAGGACAGTTTTTTTTTTTCTTGCCTGGCCAGACAACAGTGCCGATGAAATGAGAGCAATCCACAGTTGAAAAAGCACAGGCAATCATCCCCCTGTCTGTGCTTTTTCTTCACACTGAGCCTTTTTCTCGCTTCATGTAATTTTGCCATTTCAATTCAGCCCATTATAACTCAGGGCCGTCCTCACCCTTCTAACCTCACTTATTCGAATGCGCAGTGAAGGGACTTTTTCTCTTGTGTGCTACAAGGCCGCTTGCAGCCTTCTCTATTGTTCCTGTCAGACGCAGTGACTAAACGGCTATTGTCTCTATTCTTGATAAGTAAATCTCTTAACAAAAAGAGGACAGAAAAATAGGAGGAAACCCCCTTTAACTATTTGTAAGTGGATAATGTATGTGTGTGTAGGTGTGTGTGTGTGTGTATGCGTGCGTCTTCACTTGTCCATGTGCCTGGTCTAGATAGAGATGGGTTCTGGGGATTCTCTCACTATCTGAGCATCTTTATTGAGTTTGTCTAGACGTCTCTATTAGCCCAAAGACAGCATTCATTCCGTTTATTTTGCAGTAGCCTCAGATGTTTCTATCAACAGCTCCATGGTCTCTAAATACCTGCCACACAAAGAAAACCGTTTAATAGATGGATAATGGGAAATGAGAATTTCATTGCTAACTGCAGGATTCACATTCTTACTTGACACACTGAATTATTGGGATTAATTGTGGTCTATTGAGTGCAGCATATTTTATTTACTGCTTAATATGCAAATTTCCTGATTTGTCACTCAGACCCATTGTTGTGCTGGCAGGCTAAAGTGTAATGGCATAATGGCCATTATTTTAATGTCAGAAAAACAGCTTTCAAGCTATGATTTGAGTTATGAGGGTATAGTGTAGCTTGAATCAACATGCACCAGCCTATGGTTCACACTCCTCCATGATTTTCTTTTTCTTTCTTTCTTTCTTTCTTTTCTTTTTTAAGAAAGGTTTGGACAATTGAGGTTTGCATGTGGCAGTCACACAGTCCTAAATAAATTACACCATGTGCTGTCGTTTACCCAGTTTCAGCTGCGAATGAGCAAATTTAACTGTTAAATGCTGATGTGCAATAAACCCTGATGCTTTCATCAGGACCTGTGCAGATCTGGTGAATTGGGGGGTCGTATGTGCAGAAGAGTTTTCTTCTTCCTTTTTGTCTTTTTTACACATAATTAACGCCTTAACTTCTTTGAGCGAGACAAGCTGGGCTGATTCCAGCTCCCCCTGTCTGCCCTTCCAGATAATAGAAAATAGAAAGAAGGCATACTTCAGAAATGTTGCTTGGTGATCATTTAATGGGTGTAGATGAATGTCAGTGCAGTTTTGGTGGTAAAGGTTCTGATTTATTTTTTTGACAGTGTGCACCTCTGCGCTTTTTCTTTGTGAAACCTCGTAAGGTATAAATAACCTTATGTTATTTGATGCTGTAGCTCTCTGTTTATGATCTCTTGGTACATCACCGATCCTTAGATCACTTTAGTGGTGCTTTCCTCACTCAGATTTTATGGGGGACTGGCTGCTTTATCCATTTAGTTGTTAACCTGCAGTTGTCCTTTTTGGATATAAGCTATGTACATAAGAGGGTCATGAATTGCTGTAAATGTGCGTGCAATGGCTTTCATAGCTGCCTTTTTTTTTACTGAATTGAGAGCACACAGACTATAAATGCTATCTTCAAACATCTCCTGTTGTTTTGTTTGGTTGAACTGAGAGCTTGGTTTGTCCCCTGTAAACATTTTTTTTTACCTCAGTCCATTAAGATCGCTCTTAAGTCTTTGGAAGAGGTCAGGGGGCCATGAATGAAGAAGATTAAAGAAGTAGTCGAGAGTATAAATGAAACCACAAAGATGTATCATGGTGCTGCGGTTTCGGGTTGGACACGCCGTCATTTCACGGATGAGTTCACTCTGTACCTCGCTTAGCTTATGCAATGTATTTGAAGCGAAAATGGATTCACAGTGCCACAGCTTGTAGCTTGTCCTTAGACCTTTCATGAATAGAGAAGTACCATCTCGGTGGTGTACATTACCCTCACAGCACACACATGCATGCACAAACACATGTCTCCAGGCGTTTGCTATGCGATGAAAATTCAAGGATCTAGTAGGTCTTGTGTATTTCTATAAACATTAAAAATTTGTTTAGTGAAAATAAGTTTAAAAAAATCAAGGGGAGGCTGATGACTTTCTCTATTTACAGAAACAGTTGAGATAATATGAAGGGTTTCCCCTTCAAAATGTAGTATCTCCATTTTGGCGGTTTGGAGAAAAAAATGCCGAAATCGAGGAAAAAAAAACATTAAGTAATGCAAACTGATAGAGAATAGTTTTTACGATGATTGCCCAAATATTATGTAAAAATTATTTTGTTCATGGCAGCATTGTATGTGTACATTGTGTGGGTTTTTTTCAGCACTATTACTCCACCTCCCACTGTTATAACAAATAAATAAATCTACATACATTTGTGTTTGAAGCAAATATAATGTAAATATGCAATTTTGGATCAGTATTATGTTTGTTAGGTTTTAATGTAAAATATAGCAAATTCATGCTTTTATTGTGTTTTTGCAGTGAGTAATAATGGAGGCAACTGGAACTAGACAAGCATGTTGGGGTGTGGTGCTCATAAAACCTTTTTACTTTCAATGGAAATAAGGGTTCATGAGAAACATTTAAAACAACACCAAATGTTCAATCAACAATGCTTTATCAGCCATCTCCTCTAATAGTTTTAGTTTTACTTAATCGGAGCTTTTTATAATGTCTGCTGGAAAAAACCTGTAGTGGCCAGCAGCAGGCTGTAAATGTACTTCTTTTTGGCTTTTAACATTCTTCCAAAGTCCGTCAGTTTCATCCATCTCATTCGTCCATCTCATTCATAGCAGCTGCTTTTTTGCTCAGTTGGTAGTTTTGCTTCACTGATCACATGACGGAAAGAAGCAATGTGTCTGGCCATTTATGGATGTGTTTGTAGTGGTTTTCAGATTTAAAGTATTGTTATAGACAGTCTTTCGGGTCTGACAGAAAACAATTTGCCACAATGAGTAAGAGTCTGAAAATGGTTTGGAATCTTGCAGTTTGCTGTACTTTCAGATTAGACACGAGATAATAAAAAGTTTCAGATGGAGAATGTAATATTGTTGTTTCATAAGCTGGAGCTCCGCCACAGGAACAAAATATCTGTTTGACATCTGTATGCATGGCCTTGTGCTGTGTCCAGAGTATGCAGGGCTACTGAAAATATTCCTATTTTTTAGGAAAAAAATATCTTTATAAAAATAAATCTACCCTCAAATATATGTTTGTCGAAGCGTATTCCACAAATATCTCACAATAAAATGTAACAATGAAAAAAGTATTACTCTGGCTCTTTCCAACAGCACATAAATAAATGACATGGGATAATTAGATTTTTTTGTAAAGACCTCTGTATTTAAAATCATAATTTATATTACAGCTTGAGCAGAAATTGTAAATGATGTTCTGTTTAAACATAGTGTAAATCTGAACTCCTGTGAACATGTGACTTTGTCTTTAAACAACTTTTTAAAATGTAATTTATGGTAAGTAGTGGGGTTCTAATTAAAGATAAGTAAATGTGTTTCCTGTGTAGAAGAGAATTTAATGCAGTGTCACACAATGGGTCAACACGGATCTTACATCTTCGCCATATCATTTAACCTCCAAAACCTTGAGGGATGCATGAAAACGAGAGTGAAACAGAGAAAGAGAGAAATGAGAGAAAGTGAGTGTGTCTAGAAGGTTGTGTAATAGTAAGACTAGGGGACTATCCAAACCCTGTGACAATGAACATGTTTCTTTTGCAAGGCTGTATGCTGAAAAAGGCAATTAAGTGAGCTAGTGATGACGGTCTGTATCATGGATACACCAAAACATTCCACTGTATTTGTGTGTTCTGGTGGAGTTGTTATTTTATGATTGAACGTAAAAACTAATTTTAGCCTTTTAGATACACTACAGTAGCACAGGTGAAATAAATTTATTTCCATGTTTAGTTGTTCTGAATAGTCCTTCAGCTGCAGACATATTTTAGCAGTCACGTATTACAGTATTCTTTTCACTTTGAAACTTTTGTGAGGGGTCTAAATGTTATTGATAAATATTGCTAATGATCTGTTTTTGACATTCTTTTATATTAAAATGCATAAGACACTGCATAAAACCAGTGATGTGTTGCTGTAAGGTTTCCCTACTGGCCCTTATTTTTTTACATTATATGAGGGGTGTTCAAGTCAAATGGGGACTTTTGATTGATCACAGTAACAGAATACAGGTATAAGAGTAAAAAAAAAACTTTATGTCTCTATATAATCACCTGCTACACTAATGCACTTAACCCAGCGTTTCACTAGTGCTTAAATATCATTAAGGTAGAAAGTATTCTCAGAATGACAGAATCATGATTGACCTGCTTGACTTCTAAAGTCCGACCTCCCGGGACTCCTATAATGGCTCAAAACATGTGGAAATGGCTTGGAGCCGAGTTCCAGTAGTGTGCAAATGATGTTTGTGAATGATTGTGTTACAGTTCCTACAAATAGATATGTCTCTGCTACAGGTTATCCATCTATTTTAAAGGATCAAGCGTTCCAGTCACCAAAGTGTCATGAAAATAATTTCAGTGTGTTATGAACCCTTTGCACCATTCAAATGTTTTACTCTGGCTAAGAGTCTCATCACCATACTGTTTTTGAAGTCTTATTATTTTTAAACCTTCATTCATCACATCACAAATTTCATCATGTCCCGGTTTGACTTGAACACCACTCATAGTTGATTACTTATAGTATGTTAAACAGTCCTGCCAATTTATGCATAACAATAAAGAAATCATTCACATGATTAATATGTACAAGAGATATCTGATGAAAAAAAGGTATAAAATCCAATCTGATACCCAAACAGCCTTTAGAGCAATATCGTGAAAGTCAGTATAAAGTTATTGCAGCACTAATTACCCTTGATGCTGATAAGTGGTCAGCAGTTAATACTGTTATTAATTTTTGTAGCCATCTCAGTTTGAATAATTTCTTTAGGATTTATGACTTATCCAGATGTCTGATTTATCGAGGCTGAGTAATGCAGACTGTAAAGTTGTTCATTGTTTCTGAATTATTTGTTGAACATTTTTATTAATTTATGTAAGCTTTAGTATCATGTATTGAAGTCTAAATTTAAAATATATTCCCTTTAAGACTTGAGTCTAAAATTAATTCAGATGTTTCTTAAAATACATGTTCATCTAAGAATAAATTGACTCTTGTATGGACATCCAAATTCTGCTTTTATTTGTGTCTAATGCACTGAATTGCATTACTCCTATGATTTGCATATATGACATGATCATGGTTTGTAAATGCAGGAAGATTTATTTAGACACAACATGCAGTTTCAGGGACGAATATCAGTTGATTACAGTAGCAGAAATGATGACAAAGTGTCTCAGAGAATCATAAATCAAATAGCAGTGAACAACTGTGCCTTGTCAATTTAGAAACAAAGAGCAGCATATGTTTTTCTGGGCACCCTCTGTCTCTTATGCGTGTGCACGTGTCCTCTCTCTCTGCTTGGCTCGCTGCCACACTTGTATGGGTGTCGGATTGGAACTCATTGGAGTTCATTTCACTACCTGCCCCCAGTCTCTCTTTGGTCTGTAGTGAGCATTTCAGTAGAATAAAAAAATATATATAAACCAACACCAAAACTGAAGCTAGTGATGTATTGGTATAGCGAATGTTTGTTCATGAGTTTCAGGTCGAAACCCAACCTGATGACTTGCTGAGTAATTGTTCAGAAAGTCAGATCTGATGACAGGATCAGCTTCAGACCTAAGGAGCTTTTAGCACCAGTGGAAACGGTAAACACAAAGAAGTGACTAATCACTGGGCACACATGCATGTTCTCCTTGCGAGTCTGCTGCTGAGAGTGATTAAGCCCACGGGGGGTCCTGCTCAACTCCCAGCACGAAAGAAATCTCCGATCCTTAGGATTGACTCTGGCATGTGTGTGAGAAGGTCAGTCGAGATTAGGTCTGGATGTGGCCTTCGGAGCCTACTCAGTGTAATCTGCATTAATGGCTTGCTGTGAGAACGCCCTGCTTTCCTTCTGTGTCACTTTGGGCATTGTAGCAGCAGCTGCTCTTGTCATCCACACACCCCTGTTCTGCTCAGGGGGAAACCCCTTATTTCACTTACCTGTGTGAAATGCTGGCCTGGCATCCTGCTGGCCCCAGCTGTTCACTATAAAGCTAAAAACAATATGTCAGTTTGTATTTACTGTGTATTAAGTTGCTCTTAAGCCTGACTGTAGAGATTCGAAAACCTTACTGGGCACAGTGCGCGCTTCTTCCATTAGCTGTTAGTTTGTTATGCATCTGTCCAAGCTCGGATGTCAGATGGAGCATAACCAGACATTAAAGCATTAATTCAATGCCTGAGTCCAACAGCCAACTCACATATATAAATAAATGAAAGTAAATAGAAATGTCCTCAATATCTCTTATATAAACATAAACTCTATGTATGGGCATGGGTGCTTTCTTTGTGCGAATGTGGTGAATGTTTTGTCACCTTTACACTTTTCTTACAAAGTAACAACATGTACAGTGTATTCACACGCATATTCAAAGCATATATTGTACACTCAGTTTGAAACAAAATGGTATCCGTTTAAGGTCCCTTTAAACGAGGTCAGCCCCCCCTTGCAATTCCCCTTGCATTTAGAGCCACCGTCTCGCAAGAATATAATGCAGAATCAAAACACCAACCTGTGTGTTTTTTTAGGCTTTGCATTGTATATTTGTGTCAAAGATGTATAAGACTCACTTTGTCAGACGTATGAACGAATCCGACTTACAAACATGTTTCCGGAACTGAACTCATTTGTAAGTTGGGGACTTACTGTACTTTAATATTGACTCGGTCCCCCTTTTGGACCCACTCTGCCCACAATATTTTGGTTTTGATTTTGTTTCTTTCATAAAATGTAAATAATGAAAATGTAAGCAGTATTATTAATACCAATATATGGATTTATTTCTTAATCATTATATCTTTTTAGTAAATATTATTTATGCAGTTGTTATCTCAAATATGTTGTTTCCATTTTGGTGTTTTGGTGTGTTAGGAGACTTATGGTTGAAGCTCACTCATGAGCATGAGCAAATGCAGAGAATGTGGAAATCTTCAGCAGTAATGCTGTTAAGAATCAAAAATGTCAAGATACACATTTTTGTTCACTGCATAATTCCCAATTTGTTTGTTTTAATTACAATAAAAATTTAACTTATTTTATTATTATTCCAAAACTGTAGATTTTTTTTGTAGAATTTGTAAGAAATTGTCACAGGATGTCTTTTTTTTTATTTCACAGCTAGTGTAGTTGTAGCTTGAACATCAGCCTTAGATTTAGAGATGAGCCTGACATATAGGTGTATGTTGTTTGCTAAAATGGTCTCTAAAATAGAAATGGTAAATTTGTGTCTTGCCAAAGGACAAAGAAAACAGATGAGAGAAGTCTGTATTTTTTTTTTTTCGTAATTTTCATTTTTGAGTGCTTACAGCTGAACCCCTACTTTCCAGATACACTGGGGTCAAGGTTTTAGCTGTGGCCTGATGTTACTCTGCTGCCTCCTTATACTCTTTTCTGTCTGTTTTTCCACTTTTGTGTTTTTTTTCTTGTTTTTTTCAAGTTCTTCTTCTCTTTCCCATAAATCCCCCATATTTCCATATCTACTGCCTTCTCAGTCCTCTGTTTTCTTTCATTGTAGCCCTTGTCTCCCTACCCCCTCTCTGCCTATATCTCATCATCATTAGTTCAGCAGCCAGACAGACCGAGGGCATGCATGCAGTCATTTATCCTACAGTTCTCTTTGCTGTTCTTTAGTGGCTCCTAATCAGGAGATAGTGTAGGCTTTCATTCATCCCCAGAGCTTCATAAAGCGACTGGCAATGAAGTAATGCAATGGCCTACAAACCCGCAGGCCAGGAGTCTAACCGTAATCATTTCTCATTTTTCTCTTTTTTTTATCACTTTCATTCTCCTTCATTTTCTGATTCACTTGCTGCATGTGTAATTTGCATCACCTTTCCATCCCTGCATCCTGAAACACCATCTTGTTCGGTGTTGTTCCATTTAACCTAAAGTCCTGAATCCGCACAACAAAGACTTGGCCTACAGCCCCCACAATGCACCAGAAGTGAAAAGAGGTCACTGCATGAAATGTTATTATGTTTCTTAAATCATGCCTTAACAATGCACACGGGGGGTAAAGTGCCGGATACAAAGGCGAGC
The DNA here is from genome assembly GCF_024256425.1 of Clarias gariepinus. Taxonomy (NCBI): domain Eukaryota; kingdom Metazoa; phylum Chordata; class Actinopteri; order Siluriformes; family Clariidae; genus Clarias; species Clarias gariepinus. The sequence continues at coordinate 15,960,525 of NC_071112.1, forward strand.
TTATTTGCGACATGAGAAAAGTGGCTCGAGGTATCGGGAGGAAGGTGAAGAAAAAAAATGAGACAGGACAGCATGCATGTATGTGTGCTGTGTGTGTGTGTGTGTGTGTGTGTGTGTGTGTGTGTGTGTGTGTGTGTGTGTGTTGTGTGCGATACTGGGAACATTAAAGCTTGTGAGACCTAGGCCTCTGGCTACCTCGAGTTATATCGCTGGCTCTGCTCAAACTCTCAGGCTTCAGTAGCTGGTTGTTTATCTTTCAGATCCTCTTTAAAAATTCATGCATTATTTTGAGTGGGTGATTCCATAAGGAGACTGTTTAACAAATCCCACCATTAGCTGCCAAAGCCTTTAGATATTGCTCCCCGTAGGTCTACTGGATGATCTATGACAAATACTAAGTCATTTTTTTTTTTTGTTCTTTATTCTAAATCTCAGAGCAGAGTGTTTATTGTATGATTGATTACCATAAGTGGGTAAGTTACAGTATGGTGATAGTTAGATTTATGTAATGTGATAGTCTGAGATATAGTGAATACTGAATAGTATATATGTATTATGTAGTACTGTATTTACGTACAGTATGTGTTGCTACAGTGAGCACCGTACAGAAGCTCAATGGGGTGGAGACGTCCTGGAGGACAGTTACCATGCCATGCAATTTTTTTTAACTTGGTGTAGCTGTCATTGTCTGGCTCCATACATTACATGCATTGCGTGGTTTAAGGCAGGTGATCATCTCGTCCGCTCAGTGAATGTGTCAGTGCTCTCTTTCTCATCATGATTACCACCATCCATGTGTGAATCTCAAAGGTCCTGTAAACATTTTCTCAGCCCCTGTCCTACCACAATGCCAGAACTTTGCTCCTTTTATGCCTCTCAAGAGACCGGAGGTTTATTTTTGTTTCTCCATATGCATCTCTGTAGGAGAGATGACTACTTTCCTGTGTTTTTAAAACATCAATCATGCCCCAGCTTGTAACATGTGTCTTCATTTTTTCAATAAATTTTGCTGTATTGCAGAAGATATGTCTTTTTTGTAGTTGTAGTGGTATTGCAGAGGATTGAGGCTGTATGTTGTCAGTGTGTTCTCCTTTAAAATTTACATTCATTACTGTTGGCTTACATTTCTATTTCAAAGCTTCTTTATATCGTGTCTTTACACTTTCATTCCATTCTTGAATTGAAAAATTCTTGAGTTGTTGCAAGTGTGATTTTTTTTCTTCATAAATATAAACATATTTCGAAATTGCTCATTGTCTCGTCTTTGTTTCCGCAGGACCCTGGTTTTGCCACTTTCCTCTTCGATCAGCTACAGATGCCGGACTGGCTGGTGCAGGGTGGCCATGAGGGGGCAAAGTGCCCAGTCTGTGCCACCCCCATACAACAGTTGAGACAGCAGGCTCTGCAGGCTCTTCAGGACCTGTGCACTGGCGCGGACTTGCCAGTAGTGCCAGCACTGGCATCTAAAATATTCAATGCAGAGTCGACTGGAGTGACCACGCATGGTGTGCTCACGCTCTCCTCCAGGCCCTCTGCATCAAGGATCCCTCACCCAGCACACAGCATACATAGCATGGTGCCGGTGATAGAGCAGCGGAGGGGTCTGGGCTGGGCATCCAGCACTAAGCCGAATGTACAGGTCACTGTGGGAGGAGGAGCTCTGAGTGGCACGCTCAGCTCGGTCACCATCCAAGCCCAGCAGTACCTGGAGGGCATGTGGAGCATATCACGTGTCAACAACTTCCTGCCTCAGCCAAGCCCGGTAGGTGACACTTTTCATAGTTGATATCAGTAACTTTATTGTATATGTATTGTTAATATACAATGCACATTTTTGTATTGCTAATAGCATTGCACATATACTGTATACGTTTGTAGGACAGGAGTGAAAGGGATTGGTTGAGTGCAGCCACCAATAAAAATAGAGATGTGTCAGATTCTCGTATGCAGCATAGGTTACATACATATAGTCTCATGACTTGTGTCTAACTCTGTTCTTAAAAATGAAGAGAGACCAGTTTGGTTTATGGCTTTTTGAACCACCTGCTGGTATTTAAATCCATATTTGTTTTATTTTATGTTTTTGATTTAACAAAAAGGACTTGGATAATAAAGCAGGTTTGTAGACATTTGTTTTCTAATGAGGCATTTTAGCTAAAATAGATATTTTCTATTATTGATTAATTTTCTTTATTAAAATCCTGATCTTGGCGCTTTACAGATATCGGTTAGTTGTGTAACCTGTAAAACCAAGTTTGATTAATTGTTATTTCTCTGTCGGTATAGGCTGAAAACTATTGTATAAATTGTACTAATGTAGTGAGAATTTTCTGACATTGGTGAAGAGCCTCTTCATTAATTTCTCTGTTGTTTAATGGGAATGTAGCCATCATTTGTAAAATGGTTGAGGTCATCGGTAAGTACCTGTTCTGTGTAAGCAGCATCGAACAACGCTAATTTATAAACATCTCAACAAACTTCAACAGCTCTTATGACAGAAAGTGAGATGGAGTGCTTGAGCTTTACATGTCATTGATTTTCCTGTTGTGGAAATAGAGCAATTATGCACCTGCCAACCTCGAATGAGCAATGAGAAATTTTAATCACCTCCTTCTTATATGTGTGCAAATTAAGAGTTTGTAATTTGTAAAAGGTTTCGATGGGAAAGTTCAATGTTAGACATGTTTTATACAGTATTCAGAGGTGTTTACATTGATTTATGGATTTCTTGAGCTTGAGTTGGAGATAGTACAAAAATAATGTTCTGTGCATGTCCAGGAATTGTATCGCAAAAAGTTTCTTCTTGTGCTTTTGTGAAAATTGACTTATTTAATCGACTTAACCACAAGCAACATGTCAGGAATACTGATGAGGCGTATTCTCTAAGCAGTATATAGAGAGTATAAATTTTCTGCCTGTTAAATCAAAACTGGGACACGTAGAGCTACTCATTCCGACTGTAAGTCTACCTTTTTATGACTGTTAATAATTGCCCTGAATTCAATTCAGTACTTTTTTGATTTGTGCATTGCATTGATTTTAAAACCCTATCTCCATACCGTTTCCTCCTGCGCCTGGATGGACTTACATCTATCTACTAATGAATGCTGAGTATGACTGCGGCCTCATTTCCCTCATCGCTCTAATGTCAACAAGTGCCTTTGTTTTTCTGTACACCCACAACTGTTGAGGCTTTTAGCAGCCAGCGTGTGTGCTTCACATTCAAAAGGCATAAAAACCTTTAAGTCGAAAAAAAGCTGCGGTGATAGAATACTGTCACAGCACGAGTGGAAAAGCCAGCAATGCTGCTGGGAGTGCGAAGCTGAATGCCTAGTGGTGTTCAGCAGCAAAACACACAGTCAGACATATGTATGCCCAGACACACACGCATACACACATATACACCAACCATGGAGAATGGTGTCCCCTCAGGGCTGCGAACGCATGCCTCTCTCCACCATGCTGAAATTCGCCTGCTGTGATTTGGAAAGCCTTCCTTTCTTTCATTACATCGACATCTCAGCAGAATGACAAAAAACCACGATGTGTGTGGGTTGGGTGTAGGAGGTTGGGGGTTGGTGTGGAGTTTGCAGAGACAAGAGGTAGGTGCTTTAATTTGTAAGAAAGGTGGCATGATTTCTGTAGGGAAGGAGTGACATCCAAAGGCTTGGAGATGGACCAGGTCTGACAGCGGGCCTTTAGAGATGCTACTGGTGCTGAATTGCCTTAGGGCTTTGGCCTGCTAACCTTGGTAATGGGCCACCTGCAAAAGAGCTGCTTCAGGGAAGAGAGAAGAAGAGATATAGAGAACAAAGTTAATCTCAAAGCACAAAGGCAGAAGCTAGGACCAGGACGTCACTGAAGTGAGATGTGTATAAAGGGCACCATGCATTTTAATTAGCTTCTGGAGGAACCTGTTTGGATTGCTGTATCACATTTTGGAAAGGATGACAAACATACCAGTGATATTTTTGTAATAATTATCAGCAGAGGCTCATGATTATATACTGTCTAGCGTTAGATTGGATAATTACTGCAATGATTAATATGTTTCAGCTGGCAACAGTTCTTTCAACCATAACTAATGCAGTGAGTAGCTTCTCATTTCTTCCATGCTGGATGACGTGTCTCATAGTCAGGGAAAATTATGGGCCTGCATCAAACGAAGAAAACAGCTAAGGAGCTTAAATGATTGGAATTGGGTTGAGAACTGTCCAATGCATTTTTAAATCTTGAAAGGATGGGGTGACCCTTCAGATTTGCAGAAGAAATGTGGTCAGAAAAAAAAACGAATGGGTGACATCAGAGATGACTTAACCACTTTCTGAAGGTGCATTATGAAAAATCGCACTCATGTTTAATAGTGCATTATGTGAAGAGAATTCATTGATTTGCGACAAAAAAGCTGTGTGGACAAGAAAACCCACTTGTTAGTTTTGTTTCATACATGGGGAAGCAAATGGTTGAGTTTGTTAGGGAGCAAAAGATTGGACTTGAGAACAATGGTAAAAGGTCATATGGTCTGATAAGTCCAGATTGAATCTATTCCAGAGTGATGTGTGTGCCAATGTAAAATGTCTTGCATAAGTTTTTATGAAGTGTTTTAACTGTTCCATGATTAAATGGAATCTCAGACCAAAATTAATGCAACTCTGGACTTAAATATTGTGATGCTGCAGGTTATCAAAACACTGGTATGGTGGATATGTGCCATCTCCAAAGCTAACGGCAGTCCAATGAAATATTAGAGTGTTTGACGTTTTATTTTGACCAGGCAACGTTGATTCAGGGTGGCACGGTGGTCTAGTGGTTAGCACTGTTGCCTCGCATCTCTAGGGTTTGGGTTTGATTCCTGGCCCGGCTTGTTTTTTTGTCTCTGTGTGCACGGACTTTGCATGCTCTAGAAATGGTTTTGAACGTCATAGGCTGACTTCCCTGACTTTTTGTTAAAATCTAAGCATGGGGCAGTATAAACCATATCCTAATGGATCTTTTTAGGGCTTGTTGCAATTCCCATGTTTGACCCCTAGGTGTTTAAGCTAAACAGAATAGGAGCACGTTGCGCTATCGTTGTGGTTATGATCTGGATTCGGTTTACATTTGTCAAATAGTAACATCTTTAAAAGGGTTGTTACTTAAAATTTTTTATTTCAGCATAAGTGAAAATAAAGATATGAATGTAAAAGTTATGAAGAATAATATTTGAGGCATGATTTATATAAATGGTTTTAATAATTATATATTTACCTTTTAAAATGATTGCCACTAAAATAGCAGAATGGCTTATTGGAAAGGAGGCCAATAGTTTAAGTGCCACAATCTGTTATCACATTGTGCACTAATCCACTGCTGTGGGAGTTACAAGGTTTCAAAGAATGCCACTGTGCTGTGTTTGGGTGAGGCTGTGTTGTGTTCCATAAGGTCAGGTATGGACACTTCTGTTGTCTGGTGAAATTCACATGTAAACCTCCCTATCATCTGTTTCCTTTTGGAAGCATAATGGCCCTTGTGGAGTTATTCATACAGCAAGTGGGAAAAATGTTGTGAAAATGGTTTCATATTTTGACCGTGTACGCCATTCACAGTGGATTTCATTAGCTGACATGGAAACAAGAACGATAGAGAGACTCTCATTTCCATCCTGAACATGACCTCATTTATCTTTTGACCTCACTGTTTGCTCAGCAGCGAAATTAAATTATTAGAGCATAGCTGGCAAGGATTTACTATGTGGATTATATATGAGCTGGAGTAACCCAGTTGCTTATTGGGACTTCAGGTGCAGGATTCATTAGGGCGCTTCTACAGAGCGATACCTTCAAACTAGGTAACACAAGAAGGAAGAGAGAGGTTGATAGGGAGAGAAAGAAAGGGGAACTCAGACAGGGAATGTATGCATAGTTGATTTGACTTGTCCGACGAGCCTATTATTATTCGTTGGCTCTTTTATGTCTCTGAGGTGATACGAACACCATATGCAGGCATAACTTAATGATCTGACCACGAGCTACAGCACGTTTAGCCTTGTTTCTTTGTCCGTCACTCATGAGGTTGACATAAAGGCTTAAACCACATGCCTGTCAAACCATGGGGTTTTCTGACAGCAGCCTGACAGTGTGTGTGCATGCATATTTGCAAGTGTGCACATTTATTCTTAGACAGGTCTGTGTCGCCCCATAAAACATTCATCCTGTTGATAGGGGGCCTGGCGTTCTCTTGCCTTATCTGTGTTAGGAGCTTTATGTATTGCACAAATAGTCACACATGCACAAGTGCGAAGCTGTTTTTATATCACAGCTTATGTGAAACTGGAATGTTACATGCCATGATCTCTCTCCTTGTCATGTTTCTCATGTTGTGGCTATATCATGTTATCGCTTTTATTTTCCATTGACATTCAAACATGGTAATATTCCTTAAACCATTCTTGCAAGCTTAGGACATGCATTTCCTTCCTGTAATTCGCATTTAACTCTGGATTTTCTCATCCTATCTAATTTTGCAAAAGTGTCACACATCAATACCTAGTTTCAAGAGGAAAATGCTTTTGTTTAGTTCTGCCTTCTATTTCAAGTGAATGTATGCATTCGAAGTGTTATCCCAATGTTAAGACTGAGTGGAAGTTTATTGCAGTACCCTCTTTCTGGAGCTCATATGTCATTGTATCTATATAAATAGTCTCCCTGTCAGGATACTGGCAGTGCATGCACTGGAGGCCATATGCTTTATAAAAAGATCATAAATTATGTTATTTTAGTTGCCAGACTGTTAATCCAGGGTAAACATGGGGAAAGTAACTGGAATGCACTGATAAAACACATTTCTTAAAATGGCAGGCCTTGTTTAAGTTAAAAGATGTCAGCTGTTTAAAGTGATTAAGTCTTGGCGCAGTCTGGGAAATGGCCCAGCAGCTTACATACAAAACAAGCTTTTGGCAGTTGATATTGATCACAACCTTGTTCTGCTTAGATACTAACTCAGTTAGCATACAAAGAAGGAGCCTGGCTAAATAAAGCTATTCACATCACTCAAGTAGGGTTAGGTTGCAGGCTAGTAGTTTAGACAGCTTAGTAAATCTATATAAATAAAAGAAAGGTTTTGTCTGTACATTGGTCAGAACTTGCTCTTTTAATGATGTGTTTACATTTCATACATTGAAGCAACCTGTCTTCTGTCTGTCTGTCTGTATGTCTGTCCAGTCAGAATTCATCGAAACTCATTGATTGAAATCAAAATGTTGACGAGAAGTTGTTGCAGTTAAAATTGTTAGCATGGCAAGTAGACCGCGGGACAGAAGTTAATTAAACTTTTGCATAAGTGAAATCAAAATGTTGAATAAAAGCGACGTTATGAACACTTTTGTGTTGGATTTAATAATCTGCTTCAGAATAAGATACTAATAAGCTACTTGCTCAATGTAAACAAACACCTCCACCAATAAAAATCTAAACTGAATATTTTTACTGGGATTAGTTTATATTTTCACCATTGAAATAACAGCTGTGAAGAGGTATAAGTGAATTTTGACATGCTGGAGTCGATTAAAGATAAAATTTCATCTGTAGCTGATTTACTTTTTGGATTTCTCATCTGTGATTCACTCTCTAATTACCGAACACATGGTGTACTTGGCATATTAGCTTAAACAAGGCGAATTCTCTTCATATTAATAAGTTATGCAGAGTTCTGCCGTACAGAAAGACAGGCAGACATGTACAGTATGTGCTTATGTGTGTGTGCTTCAACCTCGAATAATATTACTGATTACATTAAAGCTGATCAGCTTAATTCTTCCTTTAACCTTTTAGCTATTTCTAAAAACTCTTTTCCTGTCACCAACAGGTATTAATGATTGTTCCATATATAAACTTTAATAATTGTATACTTTACCCAAGAACAGACCTAAACTGTCATAATATTTAGAGCTTCAGCTCTGGAATAATGGTTAATGCTGCTAAGACATTTAAATTTGAATAGATCACACAACCTGTGAATAGCCACTTTGAAAAACATTTCGAAATGAGCAGCTAAGGGAACAAAAACATCATACTGCTAGCTAGATATGTATTGTTAAATCCGTTCAAGTCTGTTTATTAGAGTAAACTAGAGTAATCAGTCCACCACGAAGAAAATCTGTATTGTTATATTGGAAAATACAAAATATTTAATATGCATGAATATGCGAATCAAAGGAGGGCATAAGGTCTTCAGCATCGATAATTACACCCACTGCATACTAATTAAAACATCTGGCAATTCCAGTATGACAATTTAATTTTATATCCATAATCAATTAAACTGAAGGATTCACTCCAAATTCTGAAGACCCTGAGACGCACAGCTCAGACTCACACCGGAAAATCTAAAATTGGAAAAGAGAAACTGTTGTACCATCAGAGAGGGCTTTACTGGCCCTGATAGTTTGCCAGTAAGTGTTTTCAAGTCACACAACCTGTCTCACATGTCTCCATTATAAACCTCAACTGGTATCACAGACAGATCTTTGGCTAGATGTGCTCTTCACCTTGTCTCACTGACATCGGGCTCATGCATTTGGAGCCTCTTCAGCTTCCTCAGGGTGCCCTCATTGACTCTGGTCAGGGACAGATCACTTCTTTCCTCCTCTTTCTCTTTGCAGCAGCTTTTGTTACCCTGTCGAGTCCCTTGCCACCTGAGATATGTTTACTGTTCTTCTGTGGCTCATTATTTCTGCTTTACTAGTTCTATTGGCAATTTGACGCTTCCCCATTTGGGGGTTTGTTTTCAGTTTTCCTGGCAACGATTGTAGAGATAATTTGCACCTAATTATCAGACTAATACATAACATAACAAGCACAACCATTGTCTATACATGAGCGCGTTTATGTGGAATCGTGATATTGTGAACAGCTCTGACAATTCCTGTGGTGTTCCTTTCAGACACATGGTCCTGCAGCTGAGCCAGATCAGCCTGCTCCACTCTCCGACACAGGAAGCAGTTCTGTCTCCAACAACTCCTCAAAACAGAGGAGTCCAGTCCAGTTTGGCCCAGCAGTAACGTTGTCCTCTACCCAGCCTACCTCAACCACAACGTCCTTCTTCATTAGGTAAGAGCTCTGAATCTTTTAATGAACAGAAATGTATTTTTTAAATACTTTATAATGAAATGTTGTGTCAGGTCTGTCTGTGAGCCTAAGGAACAGTGTTGTTCTTCTGTGCGGACATGATGGATGGAATATACCAAGCAATAAAAAAATGGATTTGTTACTCCCTTCATGCCATTATAGCATGGATTGTGTGATTAACTGGTTACTCCCTGGGTGTAGAGATATAATAGAACTACAACAACGGGCACTGCCACCTGCAAAAGTACTTCCAGGTCGTGCAGCAACAAAGAGACAAGACCTCAGAATGGGACAGGGTTAAGTTTTGCCGCTTGATCTAGAAGCACATCCGTGTTTTCTTTGGACATAATCTCAAACAAGCGGATAGGCAGGGAGGCCTTGCTTTGTCACTGAAAGAGAAGCCTGGGAGGGAAAATAAACTTGTTTTTTCCCTTTTATCACATGTTTAATGGAGAAGAGAGGGGAAATTAGAAAGGGTAATGGCTGCAACCTTTCATTACATTACAAATATTAGCCTTTGCCAAGAATTTCTGGTAGTTTTCTTGGCACCGTACTTACTTATTAACCTAATAATTCCGATCAGTCATCAAATGCAGGTCTAGGACACAAAGAACCTCAAAGACTAGGACTATATTACAATTAACCATAATAGCCACTTATTTGGAACATTATAAACAACAGATACAGGTCTTTGTGGAACCGTGTTTTCTTTGTTGGAGTGCAGTTGAATTTAGGTGCTCACGAGAAGAGCTGGCTGCTAAATAAACCTGATTCCTTTTGTCAACTCCTGTAAATAAACTAAATGGACTCTCCTGCACTTTAGAAATAATTTGTGGGTTTTATCCAGTAAAAAGAAGCGAGTGAAGTCCAGCTTACCTCCTCTTATCTCCTGGTGTGCACTAGTTTCTTCCCCACTTGTGCGACATGTAGCAGGCTTGCTATATCAGCAGTGTTTTCTTGTAAATGAAATGATAATTAGAGTGCAATTAGAGTGGTGAGGCGGAGGAGAGAAAGAACCCATCTTGTTTGCTCTTACATCGCCTCTTTTGCTACTCCGCTCTTGTCAGTTTTTCTCAGCATGCCCTATTTGTGTGCCATTCGTTAGCCACTCAGCATGCATGTCTAATTTTAATTGTTTATCTTTTAGCCTTGACTTGTTGAATTTAACGTTAAGTTTCCTGGCACAGATTGCACATATTAAGAATTTCTTACAGTGGAATATTAATATACTTTTTGCTCTTTACATTTATATTCATGCATACATCTAGCTTATAGTCTAACCTTTGAAGTTCTCAAAAGGTTAGGATATATAGTCTTTACTAAAATATTGGTCATAAGAAATTTCTGCAGCGGCCTCAACCCTCTGCGATGGATTGGCACCTTGTCTTGGTGTACCCCGCTTCGTGCCCTAAGTTTCCTAGAATAGGCTTCAGCCCCCTCATGACCCAGGATAAAGTGATATAGATGATGAGTGAGTGAGTGGTCTCAACCCTTCTGCTATAGAGATGGCCAGTGTTGGTAGTTTGGACAAACACTAAAATTAAGAACAATCGGTGTAAATTTTCCTACATTAAGGTTAAATTTATAAAATACCAAAGCACACAGAAAACTTTCAAGATTTGATATAATTAGAACCGCATGATACTACAGTGTTTAAAATTTTTTCTTGGAGATGCTTTTGACTAATTTAATATAAATGCCTTAAGAAATGAGATAAGGCAGCCAGTGCTGAGGTATGAGGAGGTATTGAAAGCCGAACGAGAGTGATAGATGGCTTTTCAAGCGCTCCGTATTACGAAATGCTTCTGTTTGACAAAGCATATTATTAGTATATTGACATTCTCTACAGCTGCCGTAATGAAAACAGACAGATGTGTGCTCTAGATTCATGCGGTGCTCAGTTACAGTGCAGCCCTCTGAGCTAGAGGCTCGAAGTAGATGTGAACCAGGCTAGAATTGATTGATAGAATATAATGCCGTTCAGGATCGGCCCATGCTCCATTGGTTTTTAAATGGATGAGAAGAAGAGAGCGCTGGACTGGGAGAACAAAGGCACTGTCAGTTTGGAAGTGGAAAGGAGAGAGCACAGGATGGACAGATGAAGAAAACAGTGGTGATTGATGTTTTTTTTTTCCTTTTCGGAGAGAATACATACATCTGAAAGAGGTTGAGAAGTTTAATAGCAGGCTGTGCACTGGGTTTGAAAAGCTGTAACTTAAAATGGAAAGCACAACAAAAAAATCACTTCAGGTTTAGGCCCTGAGCACATCTTAGGGCGTTTTGCACATTAGGGTCCCGGGATCGTTTCCGAGAACACTTGACCCTTAAACCCAAATCCAAATACACATACAAATATTTGGAGCACTTAACAGGTGCAGCTGCTAGCATTTCACTATACCTGTAGTTTCATCGCATACCTGAATGTTACTTTGTATGTACGTGTACACGGGCAGCTATTTGGCTGGAGAACACATAAGGAACTGGTTGTGCTTTCGTCCAGCTGCTTGTCCAGGTGAGCCTAGGTGGTAATGACTATGATTGGAGTAGGAATTCCATGATAATTACCCCATAACAATCCAGACTGGTCCCAGACGCAGCTTGGCCTTTGTGGTTGACAGAATGCTTTGTGGCCTAGGCCCTGGGGAGTAACCATAGTAACAAAGTGTTTTCGGCAAGTACATACAAAGGTAAGTTAATGGCATGAGCCTAACAAACATAGCTGTAGTGTGGAAAAGAAATACACACAGGTGGAGATTTGCTACAAATCAGAAATGCAGACCTGTTGCTTTGCAGAGAGCCAGAACTCCTTATATTTGAACCAGATTTATGTGTTTGAAAAGAAGAAATCACTTTCATAATGTGATCATACACAATCTAACACTTTTATATACAGTACATCACAATTTTACACACCAGCTGTATTAACCTTTGTCCTCAACAGAAATTTAATAGTTACTTAATGATTATGAGCTACCATCCCAAATTAGTCAGGTTACCCACGGGTAACTGGTATTGCCCGTAATTTGCAAATGTCCCTAGGGTGGCCCATTTAAAATCAATTAGGTACAAGAATGCATCTCTTTAATCACATTGTTAAGCTGATTAGCTTCCTATTGCTGCTCCAGAATAGCATAGATTATGGCATAGATAATACTGCTAGGGACTGTAAACAGTAGGATACCACCCCCTTTTACATTCACGCTGCCTGTGTTTATGCTAATGGGTGGTCGTGGCCTTCTCCTGGCTGAAACGGGGGTGGGATGAAGAAAGAGTTATGGGGGATGGTTTTTTCGAGACCTGCAGGAACAGGCAAAAGCCTGGGAGAGGGAGAGTTCAGAGTTCACTCTCACTTAGCTCACATGCCCGCACGCACTCAAACAGAAGTCGGTTAAGCTGATAACATCAGCTCAGTGCGTAAGAGAAGAGGATTTTGAGAAAAAGAGAGAGACTAAGTGTAAGTGATTGAGAGACAGAGACGAGTAATGTCATTAGGAGAGGCAGAACCTTGGGAAGCATAGAGCACAGGTGAAGAGTGTGTGGAGGGAAAAAAATTAGGAAATTGTCCATGGTGTTTGGCAGATTTTTATGCCATTTCGCTAAATCCCATCAGGGAGAAATTGGCAAAACAAATTAACGCTGAGTGGATTCTGCCCTGGAGCAGAGCTGGAGCCTGGTGTTCTGAGGATTGAGAGAAACAGCGGTGGAGCATGGACTGACAGCAGTGCAGCATGGGTGATGTCCAGGGCTGAGGACATACATACACACACTCACACACCCACAGCAGCTGGGTCTTCCTGCTCTGGAAAAGACGCACATGCAGAAGTAGACATAGAGGACGCTACGCAAGCGGGATCGGCCATGGTAGGCAGGGTAGGACTGATTCTTCAGAATACTTCTCCCTGCTGGAGCGCTGAGACTGTAGGGGACACAAGTTGGAGCACCACCATGAACCTGCTGTAAGTCATTTCACTACTATGTAGCTGTGTGCTTGTATGACTTATGTCATAAGTCATTTTAATTGCAAGCTAATATAATTGAATAGGCTGCATTTAATTGTCTGAAACATGCTCTGATAAGGCTCGAATCTACAAAGCAGTTGTGTTCGTCAAAAAACTGATACAGACATGTTCTGGTTACATCAAACTTTTGTTCTTTATAAAACAATGGTTTGTATTTAGTAGGGTTTGAGCTGTGATCAGGACAACAGCAGCTTGTTGTGAGTGCAGTTTTTCTGCTTTGTTGGCTTTACCTAGTGTTTACTTTGAAGCTGGGAGACCAGCTGGTGGTCCCCGGTTGCAATCACGCTATCATCTGTGTGTGCGTGTGCGTGCGCATGTGTGTCTGTAATGGCCATGGAGTATAAGTAGGAGCAGCTGGGGCTGAGTGGTGGGGAGGAAGGGATATACTCTGCAAGATAAGCCAAGGTGTGAAGAGCTTGCAGTAGACCGTTTGAGTGCTGGGGTGGATGGTGGAGGTGTTGATGGATCTATCACCCTGAGCCTCAGGGATATGCTCAAAGATTTGTCCATTTCCTGTCCTTGGGGGTTCTGAAAGGTGATGTGTTCGGGTGAATCACTAACCGCATAGTCTGTGTGTCTGATTCATCAGTAATACTGGCTTGGAATTGTGGAAACTCTCTGACTACATGTTCTGACTCCTGATTTAGATGAAAAGTCATGCCGGTCAACACGTGGTTTCCCACTCCTCATTATTTTTCCAAAGACACACAAATAAGATTTGTTAGTAGCCTTTGTACTGACCAAACAGTCCATACTGCGGTAATTATCACCTTGAAGGAGAACTCTGAACAATGTGAAGTGAGTCACTGCTGCTGTGATGTCAAATTGCTCATGTGATGCTTGGACATTGCTTGTATTTGTTATGTTCCTCTTTCGTTTAAAACAAGAATGGTTTTAAGATGTTATAGGAACAACAACTCAAACCATAGACACTTAAGCCGAGAACACACTCTTAGACTACTTTGTTGACCCTTTCACACTGCATGACTTTGATCACTTGCTTTTAGTTAATTGAAGGGCAAGAACCATACACTTTGCAAAATTGTACCTGGAAAGATGGCGCAATGTCTTTTCTGCAAAAAGAACTGGATATATAGTAAATATTTTTTTTTTAACTGCACTGACATAAATTATTTGCCATTTGTTTTTATTTTGGATGTTGCAGACATCCAGGTATAAAAAGCAGTATGATTGTGCATACAATTTGGTCCTCGTCCTCACAAATAAACTGATGAAGAACCTGGTCTGCTGTGTAGAAGAGCAGATGAATTTGATTTCATTTCAGGCTCTCATTGGGTGTTTTTTTTATTTATTGCTGTACTAGTTTGAGAGGGGTTTTATAATAAGTGGTCCATCCTGACCCTGTACAGTTTGGGGAAATGATATGATTTGGTGAAGGAGCATGGACTTGTGCACATAAATGAGATGAATTGTCACAAATTCAGCAACCGTCCTTCTTAAATCATTGTCAATATAAACTGGGAGAGATATAGGCAAGAGATGTCTCCAGCAGCCCTCAGACCTTTACTACTACAAATGAAAGATGCAGTGTCAGGAAGTCCAACCATAGTCCCAAGAGGAAAAGGACCAAACCCTCAGGCAAATGAAAATCTGCTGAATCATGACTGTACTATTACAGCAATGCCTCAGTATTCTCCACCACACCATGAAATGAAGAGTGGGAAAAAAATGCTGTCAAATCAATCTTTCAGGAAGTTCCCCTGTGGCCTGATGCTGGCCTCCTGCTAGGAGAGGGACAACTGTGTTTGCAGGTCTTCAGGTGCTGAGAAGTTGTTCTCACAGATTGGAAACTATTTAGTTATATGGAAATATCCTCTGTCATCTGTGTTTATCAATCAGCCTTTCAACACAGGTCTGTTTAGATACCTCAGGCTACATTTCATCTACAAGAAATTGCCTTGTTTGCGTTCATCCCTGCAGCGTTCACATGACAAGCTGAGGTCAACTCAACTTCTTGTCTAGATTAATAGCACTAGTTGCTTTAGCTGTTCAAACTTGAAATATCATTCTGATACCTTGTTTTAATTAATACTTAACAATATTCAGGAGAAGACAAATGAAATGTCCTCAAACTATGGGGCAGTTCATCATTTAAAAGGGTTTCTGCTTGTAGTAGAACATTTAAGTTGACACGTTGTTTTGTTAGATTTGTTTTTACCCAGGGACTAAGCGTTAAAGGTTTTATGACCTGTTGTCTTTTCAGTTACATATTATTGTAGTTGCACATAAACCAGTGCAGTTTATGTTTCCTTTGTTATGGCGAGAAGAAAGTAAAGCTGGCAGCTTTATCCCCTTTTCTCTCATCTCTGATCGCTGGTCTAGTCTGGTGCAAATATTTTTTTGAACTGCTGTAGCTTTCATGCTGTAGTTGAATTATTAACAAATACGCTACAATTCAGTTCCTGAAGATCATGGTTTCTTGAGTGCTACTGCCCTCTTCACCATTGTCAAGTGATTTTTTAATTGGGTTTAGGTCTGGAGATGTCTCGACTAGATTTTTTCACAGGGACCCCCATTATACATGCCATTAAGTTTTTTCTTAATATTTTTGCCCAACATTGCAAGATGCTAATTTAAATAAATCCATTTAAAGTTTTTACATGGGAAAAGCTAAAAAAATAAGCAAAAACTATAGAAAGGCACCAAGAGCACAAAGGAGTTAAAGGAGGTAACTTGTTCTTTTCAGCTTTTGGAGTAATTAGATCTAGGTATGCTTTATTAGTATGAGTCTTAAAGATGTCAAATAACAGTGGATTACCAAATATGATGAATTAGTTAATAGTGTATGCATTGTGTTTTTTTTTTTCTTTTTTCTGAGCAGTTTGTTTGCAGCACATTAGATTTTAGGCTGTAATCAGTTCAAGAACTAGACCCTGCTAAAAATCTATTTCTCATTTCTTTGACTTTCCATTTGTCTCTCTCCTGCTCTTCCACTTTCCCTCTTTTTCGAAAAACTTTTTTTTTTCAGAATTAAGTTTAGAGTTCACTTAATCCAAGATAAGTAAATCTAAGTAAATTCTTAAATGCTTAATTTGGCAAAAAGAGCATTGGCGATATTGATTTATGGCTCTCGCTTTCCACTACCGTGTTGTTTTCCTTATAGTTCCTGCAACTAATTTAAAAGCTGGTTAATTATCCTTTGTGCTTTGAACCATGTCTTTTAAAAATTGACATCACCCTGTGAGGTTTCGACAACATCCATCTTACTGCCAATGAGATTTTTGCATAATAAGTACTATTGACATCTTCATTGCTATTGGGATGGGGCACTAAAAAGAAAATGGATGATTCTTCCTCTCTGAGCTTGGGTTTATTCTTTCGATGCTATCTCGTGACCTGAATTTTTTTTTGTTCGTAGATACCCAACTTCTACCACACTACTACCATGGTACTTTGGCTTGACCACCCTTATCCTTTACCTAAAGAGCACCTTTCTGCTCCACCCTTTTTTTCTACAGCCCTGCCATTCCAGCATTCTCTTTGATTAATCACTCACAAATGTTCCCAGCAGCCACTGGGACCGAATGTTGTGATAGCCCTCAGAGTAGAAGAGTGCAAACAAATAAGCACAAGGTGTCCTCCATGGCAGACAGTGATTAATGAGGTTGAGATGAGGGTGGAAATCAGAAGTGAGGAGTGCTTTTGTTTTCCTTCCCTTCTTCGTGCACATGCCCGATTCTGTCATCATCCAGTGCTGTTTTCTTTTTTACAGATCCTAAGTATGAGTTTGTTGAATAAACTGTCCAGATAAAGTAAAGGAATCTCGTCAGAGCACCCAGTGTCCTGCGCTGATTTGTGCGACTCTTTCGTGCCAACAGCTACACGTGTTTGTGCTGCAACCAAATTCCCCATTGTCACTAATCTGTGAGAGAAACCTGATGCTGAGGGCTCATTAGCTGCCATGCTGTTTGCAGCCGTGCACAGAAACAAGAAGGAGGAGAGATGAAAGTAGATGATAATCTCCATAAACAGGCAGGGAGAATGGGTCGACTGGAGAGTGAGCAAAGTCTTAATGATCTGTCAGATTTTCATACGTTCAAAAAGCATGCTCTTTTAAACCAACTCTTCACATATGAAACCCATTATGATCTCTATGGTGCTCATGAATAACAACACACTGGTGTCTTCATTCCATGGCTTTTTTCTACTTCAGGGTCTTGAGGATGAATGTTGGCACTTGTTAAATAACTGTAAGGATTTCTTGAATTTTGGTAGACCTCCTTTTGTCTACTCAGTGCTCAGCCTGTATTCTGCTTGTCCCGCCTGGTACCAGGGAACCCCTCAATGATACACACAAGTCAGTGCTCAGTGAGACGTTCAAAGTTTATTGTGGGAGACAGGAGTATATATACGCACACACACAAAGAACCAAAGAAAAGGTGGATGCAGAAGTGTTTACATCCAGTCTGGAATGCTTTTAACAGATAAGGTAAGGAAGAACATAAATTTAGGAGTAGCTCTCAATTTATGAGCGTTTAACAGTTTTATGACCTTTAACATAAACTTCCATAGGATGTGTTTTTTGAAAGCACAGCTTATGTCGTGAGAACAGGACGAAAATCACTCTGTTCTCATGCACACAGAATACAATGAAACATACTAAAAATCAAATATTCCCTACAATTCCCCCCTTTTATTCATAAGAAATATCGTTGAATAAAACTCAGAGCTTTCAAGAAGTCGCTGGCGGATAATAGGTCATCGGACGCGGCGCAGGAACATAACCTGAAACATACTTGTACAAAAGATTTTGCACACAGCGAAAAATACACAGATTTGACAGGTTGAGTGCAAACTCATAAATAACTACTAGTGGTGAACTATTGCCTTTCTTGACGATACAGTGCTCAGAGTGCGGGCACGCCCAATCTGCACTCGTCCCACCTTACGAGGCGCTAAGACACCACCAGAAATGCTACACTAATAGCAGAAGTAAAGTCATTCAGTGGCAACCCCAGACGATCCCTCTGTGTCACGTCACTCTCTCTATGTCACATCACGGGTTGGACATCACTGCAGCACGTCTTTAGTCTAGGAAACAAAAATCACAGAGACAGAAAGATAATAATACACACGCATTTATTCATCCTTTGGTCTCACGCCGACAGGACATCTCTTCAGCCTAGTAGCATGGATCCACTGTGGAAAAAGATCAGTTAAGACAGCAGTACGAGTAATTGCGATTATTTCTGCTGGTCCATCATATTTACAATCTCCCAGTTTTCTGGGGGTCAAAGATTTTACCAGAACAGTATCTCCCACATTAAAAGGATGTGTGGGTTTTGTTGAGAGTATTGGAGTCACATTAGCAATTTGTTCATAATGTTTAGTTAGAGTATCTATCAGAGCAGCAGAATATTCAGCAATATGTACATCAAGATCAGTTGTTCCTATCGCGGGTTTACCTTTCCTCCATGGCACGGGAAAGGGTCTGCCAAATATAATTTCATGTGGGGACATGTGCACGTCTTTTCTTGGTGTCATTCTCATTTCAGCTAGAACAGCAGGTAACAGATCAACCCAGTTTTTACTTCCCATGGTTTGCATTGCTTTAGTCAATTTTTCTTTCAGTGTCCTATTTGTTCTTTCTACTATACCTGATGACTGTGGATGATAAGGAATGTGAAAATACCAGGACAGTGAAAGATATTTACACAAATTCTGTGTTACCTGAGATGTAAAAGGTGTTCCTTTATCTGAGTCAATAGCATGAGGCACGCCATAACGAGGTATTATTTCTTTCGCTAAAACTCGGGTCACCACCTTTGCATTCTCACGAGCACACGGGAAACCTTCCACCCACCTAGAAAACTTGTCTACCAAAACCAGAAGATATTTGAATGTGCCACATGCAGGCATATGCGTAAAATCAATTTGCCACTCTGCAAACGGGGCAGTAGGTAATAGAAGACTTTCGTGTTTACCTAAACCCTTTGTCACATTATTCTGAGCACACACCAAACATCTAGATATTAATGAATCAATTGTTCCAAGCATGTTGGCTATGCAAAAGAGTTTTTTCATATCTTCCTTAACCCCCCTTCGCGCGCGATGTGTAACACCGTGGAACTCGCGCACGAGGAACGGAAGACAATGAGATGGCAGGCACAAACGACCATCAGCACAATACCATAAACCATCAGAAGCAACATAGGCACCTTGAGCTTGCCAAAAAGAGGAATCATTCGGCGTGGCTGAAGCTTGCAAAGACCATAAATCTACATCAGGAATCAAAGAGCTAGCAAGAAAGGATGTATTGATCAAATCAGAACCAGAGTCAGGAAAGAAAATCTGTTTTTGAGCTGCTTTTTTAGCAATACAATCAGCTAGAGAATTACCTCGCACTTCCATAGAGTCCCCAGAAGAATGACCCTTAGTTTTTACAATAGCGAGAGTACTAGGTAGATGACATGCGTCTATCAAATCCTGAACTAGAGAAGAATGAGAAATTGGCTTACCCTCAGCAGAACGAAAACCCCTGGATTGCCAGATGCGGCCAAAGTCATGAGCGATACCAAAAGCGTAACGAGAATCAGTGTATATAGTGACATCTTTTCCCTCAGAAAGAACACACGCACGAGTTAGAGCAAAAAGTTCAGCTGCCTGAGCAGATGAGAAAGGGAGAGAGTAAGCTTCAATGGTTATATCTGGCAATGCACACACAGCATAACCACAGAGAAATTTCCCATCATACGGTTTTGAACAAGAACCATCTACAAACAGAGTGTCACCAGTTGCTAATGGAGTAGAAGACAGATCAGGGCGTATACTAGTGGAGTGAATGATCTCTGAACAGCAGTCATGATCTGTATCTACTAACGTGTCGTCCTGTGCATTGATCAAGCGTGCCAGAGCATATCCAAGGGTGTCAAAAGAAGAGGTGGATTTTATCTCTAAGTTACTTGTAGAACAAAGGATAATCTCATACCCAGACCTTCTCTGAGCCGTCATATGTTGTGTTTGAAGGTTCTGTAGCACTTGTTTAACCTGATGTGGAGAATACAAAATTAAAGGATGAGAGAGAACAATCTTCTCAGCATCTTGTACCATCACCGCACAGGCAGCCACAGCCCTGAGACAGGCAGGCAAACCTTGTGCCACAGCATCTAAAGTTTTAGATAAGAAAGCACATGGTCTCATCCCCCCCCCATGCTCCTGTGCCAATACAGCAGAAGCGGTGCCCCCGTGCTCACACGCATATAGATGGAACGTTTTCTGATAGTTAGGCAGGCCCAGTGCTGGAGCGGAACATAGGGCCTTTTTTAGTTCCTTGTAAGCCTCAATCATGTCAGCAGTCCATGTCAGAGGTTGTTGGAGCGGATCGTTGTGTGAGATAGCCATCCTGATGCGTTTATCATGAAATGAGCAGTCAGGAATCCACTGACGACAATAGTTGATCAGTCCCAGGAAAGCCATGAGAGCATGTTTAGTGCTTGGACGTTTAGTGTCGAGAATAACCTGGATTCGTTCCTTTGAGAGCCTTCTTTGGCCTTGGGAGAGCTCAAAACCCAGGTATTTTACAGTGTCTCTGCAAAACTGTAATTTAGTCTTTGATACCTTGAAACCCTTCTGTGCCAGGTGTTTCAGGAGACAAATGGTGGCTTCTTCGCAGACAGCAGGCGAAGCGGCGGACACCAGTAGATCATCCGCGTAAGATAGGACAACAGAATCAGTGGGGAGAGTTAGATCACCAAGTGCATCTCTTACTACAGCCGAAAAAACAGCCGGAGAGTCAACACAGCCTTGAGGAAGACGCGACCAGGTGAACTGGCGCCCCCTGTGGGTGAAGGCGAACAAGGGCTGTGTCTGCTCTTCCACAGGAACACTGAAGAAGGCAGAGCAAAGATCAATAACAGAAAAATGTGAATGATGACAAGGTATAGAAGAAACAATGGACAGCACATCAGGCACAACAGGTGCTACAGGGATAATTATGTCATTTATTTTTCTTAGATCTTGTGTAAATCTCCACGTACCATCAGGTTTCAAGACTGGGTTAACAGGTGTGTTATAAGAACTTACACATGGTTTAACAACACCCTGCTTGAGCAGTGAGCTTAAAATCTCATCTATTCCTAAAGCCTTGGCCTCGGAGAGTGGATATTGTTTGATGTACACAGGTTGCAAGTGTTTTAATTTAGCTTTATAAGGCACACAGTGAACTAACCCCACCTCATCCTTATGTTCAGCCCACAGACTGCTTGGCACACATTCAAGGGCAGCAGGAAGAGAGCTGTTCTGTGAAGAAAGGAAACAATTATTTACACGCATATTTGTAAGGTGGGAGAAAGAAACTGAATCAGGCACTTCAACAGTGAGTTTCGCTCCAGAAAAAGTCAGGGACATGTGTAGCCTACTCATTAAATCACGACCTAACAGATTAAAAGGACAATCAGGCATGCAAACAAAACGATGAGAAAGATGAATTCCCTTATCTAAAGGACATGTTACAGTTAACTGGGGAGTAAAATAATTCCGTTGAGAAACCCCTTCAATTCCCACAGAGCTGATACTTTTATTCGAGAGCGGCCCCTCGTAATCACGACCCAAAGACGACATTGTGGCTCCCGTATCAACCAAAAAAGAGAATACGGAACCATCTATACATAATTCTATAAAGGGCAACTCATTAACCTGAGGTGACTCGAAAGTACAAAGTAACATTGCGGGGCTGGAACTCTGCGGGCATCCCTATGCATCATATGCTCCTACCTGCATCCCTGAGAAGGGATTGGGTCTATATTGCTGTTGTTGTTGTTGTACTCGCTGTGGTGGCTGCTGGGAAGGATTAGGAGAAAACACCTCATTAGCATCATTCAATTGATTATACACATTTTGTCCACTACGTCCCTCATCTCGGGCCTTCGTGTGACATTCACGAGCCCAATGACCTTCTTTATAACAATAATAACAATAACCAGATCTACGGGGTACACTCTGACCCTGCAGACCTCCTCTACCTCTTCCACGGCCTCTTCGGCCTCCTCTACCTCCCTTTTTTCCACCTCTGTATCCTTCACTTTCCACAAACAAACATGCCACTTGTTTATTTTCTAAAATACCATCTCCTTCTGGTGTTCTCACACGCTCACCTAATTTTTTAATAGTCATTGTAGAACGATCTGACAATTGAAACTTTAAAATTTTCACGATTTCTGGTCGACAATTATTCAAGAAGGTTGTAAGGAAAAGTGGGTTAGGATTTTCTTCAGGGAGGGGCATACCACCCAAAAGGGTCCAGGTCTCTCGAAACCGCTCCAGAAACCTGGATGTAGTCTCACTCTTTTCTTGTCTACAATTAGTTACCTGTGACAGATCTTGACTAGCTTGTTGACGTGCAAGAAGATACGTAGTTAGCTCATCTTTTAAAAGTTTCATAGCCTCATTAGAATTACCCCAATGAAAGTCATATTCCTTCTTTTTCCGTCTTCCCCCACCCTCTACATCTTCCTGTTTCACCACTACAGTCCATGTGTCTTTTTCAGGGTCTAAGCATTTTACTGTTTTTATCAAATCAGCCTCATCGTACCCATCTCCCAAAACCGATTGCAAAATAAAGCGGTAATCTGCACCCACGAGCTGACAGTGCCTAGAAGCCTTTATCAGCATATCAACAAAATGCAAAGGTTTGTTGGGAGAAGGGAGCATCTTAATAATGTCCTTCAGCGTGCTTACGGATGGTGGAAGGATTTTTGGACCCTTTGGTCCCATAGAGAAAACAAACGCAGTATTTTCTTGTCGAGGTTTGGGGCGAGACCTCTCATCCGGACCTTCATCGTCCGAATTATCATCATCCTCACCATCAGTATCCTCGGGATCATCCGATAGAGGGCTGTCAGAAGTTCGTCCTGACACCTTCTTGGGAGTCTTTCCCTTTCCTGAGGCACACACTTCCGACGAAGGTGAGCACGGTTTTGTGGGTACAGGGGAGACAGGCACAGATGGGCAGCTCACAAAAGGATTAGTGGGATTCAAATTAGGATAGATTTTCTCAACAATTAGTTGGTTAGATGCTGACGTTACTGTGTCAACAGGATATGGAGGAGGAATCGGAAAGGTTGAGTGAACAGGCGGCTTGAATTTAGTTTCAGATGTAACCTTTGGAATCTTTTTCTTCTGTATTTTAGTTTCTTTTATGTCTAAATATTTATCCCAAAGAGCTTTCATTTCTACCCATTTTTGATAACATGAACCCATGTAAGGATAATCCCAACCTGGATCACCCATACCCTCATATATCTGAGAGTAAGCAGAGGCTAGATATTCAGGCTTAAAAGTACCTCCTCGTGGATAGGTTAAAAATTGAGATTGTGGTTCAGTCCACCCTGATAAATTATCAAGCCAAGGTGTGGTAAAGTAAGTAAGTCCACACCTATTCATCCAGTCACGCGGAACCTCTTCTGGGTCCGGCTTTGGATAAGTAGTTGTGTTCTCATTACCCATTTTATAAATGTGAATAAACCCGCGACAGAAAAAAACCAATATCTTCAACAAACAACACACAACACTTTAACAAAGACAACAACAAAGAGCTCAACAAAGACAATAACAAAGAGCGGGCAACAGAATACAGCTTCCACACTATGCTTCAGTTCAAGGAACCTTTCAGAAGCGAGCGCGCGCTAAACAGGCGTAAAAGCCCCAAGACAATCCTCCCCCGTACTGTATATGGTCCAGATACCAAAACCCAGGGAGCGTGCTTGCTCTATGCTTATAGAGAAAAAATTTAAAAGCAGCACTCACCTGATTAGAGGTATCCCGGACGAGCCCCCAAATTGTAAGGATTTCTTGAATTTTGGTAGACCTCCTTTTGTCTACTCAGTGCTCAGCCTGTATTCTGCTTGTCCCGCCTGGTACCAGGGAACCCCTCAATGATACACACAAGTCAGTGCTCAGTGAGACGTTCAAAGTTTATTGTGGGAGACAGGAGTATATATACGCACACACACAAAGAACCAAAGAAAAGGTGGATGCAGAAGTGTTTACATCCAGTCTGGAATGCTTTTAACAGATAAGGTAAGGAAGAACATAAATTTAGGAGTAGCTCTCAATTTATGAGCGTTTAACAGTTTTATGACCTTTAACATAAACTTCCATAGGATGTGTTTTTTGAAAGCACAGCTTATGTCGTGAGAACAGGACGAAAATCACTCTGTTCTCATGCACACAGAATACAATGAAACATACTAAAAATCAAATATTCCCTAAAATAACAAAAACAGCCTGACTGTGTTTTACGGTTAGTTCCCTGTCCTCCCTACTGTGTGTAAACCACAAGCTGCAGAGCCAGGATTAGCTGCACATCCTGTGTGCTTGGGGATACCATTGAGAGGGCAATTTAGGAAACTACAAACAGAAGAGAATACTCAGCCCCCTACTATTCCTACCTACTTCCTTTTTGGTACTTAGGACTGAGCCGTCTACTCTTGACTTGGCCTCTGGCATTGTTGGGAGATATGAGGCTAGACTTTGCGGTGCTGTTTGGGTGTTGGGTGAAAATCCTCTTTGAGTTTTAGTGTTTTATTAGTGACAACTAGCACAGGAAGTATGAGGTTTAAGGTTTGGCACCTACTTGTGGATAGAGCATGCTTTCCTAAAGACAGACCTCATTTAATAAAAAAAGGTCATTTTTTATTTTGTCAGGGAAAAAACTTTTGACTTTGTTTATTGCGGTGATGGCTTTTTGCAGTAGTAGTTTGACAGGTTGGAGGACGTTAGAGGTTATTTAAGAACTAGACCTGTGGCTTTGAGTATAACCAGTTACGGAATACAAAAGAGATTATTTGTACACCCCCAACATACATATACAAAGTTTAAGAAAAGCTGAAGTGCATGAGAATGTACTTTGAATTTTCTCTTTATATCTGCTTTTAATTGCAATGCTTTCCATTAAGTTTGGGATTCCTGGCCCAGACATGCTGGGGGAATAAAGCCCAGGCTCAGCACTACACAAACCACCATTTTTCACTGTTTCACTCCAAGTTTCAAAATGATTTACCTTCACTCTGACAGACGCTGATTGGCTCCCAGCCAAAACCCAGAGCTTAGAGAAGGATAGACTGATCACACAAGTGCTCCATCAAGGCAAGACTAAGGCAGCTGTCTTTCATTCTCCCTTCTTTCTGTCTTGTCCAGCTCTTTTTTTAGTCTCACTTCATACCTCTTCTACTTTACATTTTTACAGATCTTGATCTTATTTTGGTTGAAAAAGTCCTGGAATACCCAGGCTCTAGTCCTGGAATACCCTGTGTTTTTTCCGGTCCCAACACACCTTTTTCAACTAATAGGCTACTGAACCATGCATTTTGGCATTCATGTGGAAAAGCAAGAAAAACATTAATGTGTAGGACAGGGGCTTCTCCTGGACCAGAGTTGGGAACCTTTCACACAGAGGTTATCAACCATCTTTTAAACAAACCATATTGTTTTGTTTTTCAGTTCTTCATAAAAAAAGAAAGATGAAGTCAGCATTACGTTTGTATGACACAAGCAATAGAATATTTGAATGGGGTTTCCACAGTTTTCCGCTTGCTGTTTCTTTCTCCCATCTCCTATACATGTTACACATTTCCTGTGAATTATGTTTGTTTTGATTTTTGACTCTGAAATCCCTGTTTCCCCAGGTTTCTTTGTTTCAGTGAGAATGGCAACTTTACTGTTACACTAAAAGTCATGTTAATTTTAATTTTATTATATGGTGTCCTTATTCATAAAAATATGCAAATATAATTGTATTACACAGATTAATTAATTTTTAGCTGCAAAAAACTAGAGAAGTTATATAGGTTATATAAAATTAAATATATATAAAAAAAATAGCATGAATGTGTTTATACATAATTATGAGACAGCCATACAGATGAGATATATGGTGTGGTTAACCTGAACAAATTGGGTAATGGATATAAAATACATAGACAGTTTACATTAAGCATAATTAGGGTCATGAGGGTCAAAAGTTTTCCATATGAAAATGGACCCATGACCATGTTTGATTTCTGTCTCGGGGTCTGTGTGCATATAGTTTGCATGTTCTCTATATGTTTGATGGATTTCTTCCATGTATTCCGGTTCCCTCACAGAGTCCAAAGACATGCAGAAATTAAGCTTATTGGCGTTCCCAAATTGCCTGCAGTGTGTGAATGAGCGTGTGTATGTGTGTGCCTTGCGATGGATGCCCTGTCCACTGTGTACCCTGCTTCGTGCCGTAGGTCTTCCCGTGACCCTGTATACATTATAAAGCGGTATATATGATGAGCGATTGAGTGAGTGAGTAAATGTTAACTCCGCAGTACGTTGTCCTAAAATATCACTACCCTGTTTGAGTACACCACTCACATTGTTGACATGCCATGACGCTCATGACCTCCAGTTAAGCTCATAGGCACCTGATTACTAAAATAACTCACCGGTTTGCAATCACACTACTTCTTCTGAATATCCCAGATTGTAGTGTTACTTTATTAAATCTCACTCTAGCACGATGATTGTGATGACTTCAAGCGTTTCATGTGTTTCATGTACGCAGTTGTGTGGAGGATACCAATAATTATTGAGGGTGTGCTATATTGTAGCCAAATCAAGGAATCTCAAGGCATATCTACATATCAGGAAGGGATTTTCTCAGCTGTCAGCATCTGCACAGTCCTTTTGTAGCATAATCCACCGTGCTCAATCCCTAATTTGTCTTTGGGTTTTAAACCTTTTGGTATTTTGTTTGCAGTTTAAATCAATCAACCGAGTGCAGCGAGTTCCTTCCACAACCGGGACAGTGGGTCTCTGTTTGTGCTCGTATTTCACTTTAAATGTCATCATTTCCAACCACTTTCTAAATCTCTAAAATGCTAAAAAATTTAGACAAAGATAGTTTGCTTATGTTGTTTAACCTAGTCCTGATTGCCAGCCTGCTTATTGCAGGGCAGCAGAATGTTCTTAATTTTAGGGTGTAAATCTGTATTTCATTGCTAGCTGTGGTAAGCCTAATTATAGAGTACACTAATAATTCATCGCTCACATCTCATTGAAGACAATCCCTGCTCTACAGGTAATCAGTGAAGTGAAGTGTGCTGCTACAGTATTCCTAAACGCATTTGAATGAAAAGACAGAAATGCCATATACAGTGTCCTCACATTTGTGGTTCTTGGCTGAAAATGGATGTAATGGATATAGATGAGTGGATGCAGCTGAGGCAGACACTAAGCTCTGCACCTGACAGATCCCTCGGAGCTGGAGCCAAATTTCACTCAGCCCGTGTGAGAGAAAGAGCTCATGATTCTATACGTGACTATTTATGCTAAAAGAGCTGAAACTGAGACAGTGTTAGGAGGAGCAGTGGCTGATGAATGAATTAAAGCGGCAAAAGACAAAAGTCAAAAGAGAAAAAGATATGTGTTCAAAGTGAGTAATGAGGGACAGTATATGAGAAGTGCTTCAGCAGGAACATGGGGTGCCAAGAGCTATGTTGTGCAGGAGTCATGTGGAGAGCGACAGCCAAAACCATATGCATGTCTGACTGATGTCATATGTCGCTCTTGCAATTTGCACACGCTCAGTAGGAGTATGTAACAGCAGATCCATGCCTCCTTCACAGTCTCGATTACACTCTGTCCCCCTGTTTGTCACTTTGGGAAGGAAATGCATCGCTTTCTGTTCCACAAACAGAGTAGCCATGTGTTCAGAGGTTATTTAAAGAGCCTTTGTTTACTCCGCTAATATCCCTTAATGATACAGATACAGTTGCATGACTGAGCATGCTTTACCATATAGCTAAACTTATTCACAGGCTTTGTGTAATGGCTTTGAGTGTCTCACGGTGGATTGAGAGAGGAATGCTCAAATATTTATTACTCTTTAGTTTGTACTTAACCTTTAAGCAAAGTAAAATCCTGTTTTGTGTGATGCATGAGTGGTTACTAACTGCCTCTTAACCCTGTTAACTAAATTTCAGTTGAACCCATATAGCCGGGCACAGCAGAAAATGACATCATCCTTTAGTGCCCATTGTATGGAGTAATCCTTTTTTTTAAAAAAAAAAAAACAGTGGCTTTGTCACCATGTTACCTAAAGTGCTCACATGGCAAGCTTACTGTAGTGAAGACAACAGGACAGAAAGTTGAGACGGTTACTGCACACGTGGCTCTGTTGTTTTTAAAAGATTGTGAATTAAGTAATTGTTTGTATTGTGAGATCCTGGCTGTCAGGTTACTGGTACCCTCTTAATGACATTATTTAATTTTCCTCCTCATTAATCTGCAGCAGAATTGCCCTGTGCTATTTCCAATGGGTGATATCATCAGGCTTGAACAGACCTCTGTCAAATCCGTACAAGCCCTGGGCCATGCTCCAGTGTTCAGCATTTATATTATAGGGCCACAAATCAATAGTGAGCATTAGGGCCCAGAATAAAATTGAAACAAGTTTAAAACAAAATCAAAAACAAATTATAGTATGTAAGATTTTTTTAGATTGATTATATTTGCTTATGAGCGTGTATGGCGTGCAGAATGTTGAAGAGAAAAAGGAAGCTGGTTTTAGAATATAAGGTAGCCAAGTGGAAAACTGTTGGGTACAAGTGGTTTTATAACGGTGATGTATTCTGATATCAGTCTGGGTGATCTGATTTTTGCCTGAATAACGAGAGCTCTGTTATCTAGTTGGCCAAAAGAGAAAAAAAAAAACATACAGAAAGCAAAATGTCAAGGATGGTAAATAGGGCCTACATTGCAATTAGCCAGAGGACCTATTTGACCCAGACACAAACAGATAGTGTGAGAGAGCCTCCCAAAGCTAATGGGTCCGAGGGTTAATGGCTCCCTTGGCCAGATGATTTCGTCTTGCAAATTTGACAAAAACTGAAAGCCATTGGGGGCGGTTGGGGGGGGGGGGGGGGGTTACATTATAGACAGCAATCTAACTGGTTTGAGTCCTCAATAGGTTAAACAAATAACACGGGTATGACAAAGACATTGATTTGCGTACCACAATACCAACACCCCTCCTCCAATCACGTCCATCCTGTCATTAGTAAAAGCTTAAAGTACCTTTTGTATCCCCTGACAGCAACATAATGCTTTGTCTTATCCAGCACTGTTTGTACATGCTGCTCACATGTGTGTGCTCTGAATTGCCTGAGAGACTGATGACTTCAGCTCCCTTGTCACGTTGAGCGATACACACATTAGTATTTGTAACGCTGCCGGATTGATTGTTGCCTCAGTTTCCCCTGCTTGGGTTTAACAGGTATGCAACATTTATCCATTTGGCTTTTGCCGATGCTGAAATGAATGGTTCCTAAGAGATCATTTTATTCCTTTATTTGCTCTGAGCTTTGTTTCAGTAGTCATCGATACTGAAATATATGAGCATTACTAGTTCGTGTTGACATGGTGGTCAATTTCTTGCTAATTGAAGCATACATGGGCATTTTTCCATGCTGTCTCTTATCCTTTTAGGGGTAGTAAAGCACATATCTGAAATGGTGTAGTAAAGCTGCACTTGATCTCTGATATCACATATTAGACATAAGGTGATATATGATGCTATAATACTATATCAACATTGGGATAATACTATAATACTATATCAAAATGCTTTTGTTTGTCTGGACTTATACATCACTGACCACCAGCGGTGTTCCTCAGATAGATAATTAAAAAAAGTCTAATCAGATCTAATCAAGTGGACTTTTATGTAAAGAGACATTACCTTCTAAATGTCCTGGACATGTTTGCAGGTTCAGACTTATTGTAAATTATTTAATAACGCACTCTAATCTAACAAATAAAACATAAAGTATAAGGTGTTAAATAAACATACAGGTAAATATAGCAGGTTTTTAGTTGTTCAGTTGTTTTTTTTATTATTGAGTTTTCTAACAATTGTACCATATATTGCATATGTATACCGCAGCATGAATGTGTTCATACATGAGCTATGAGACACATGGTTTTTGACCATGCCTCTAGCATGACTGATCAGCATTCATACTACACATGGTCTGACTGTGCTGCCTCTGCGCTCTACCAGCTCTTCCAGGCTGTGAGAGTATACACTCTAGTGTGCATATGTAGGGCAGTGGGTTAGGAGAGCAGTGTGTAAAGCTGTGCTACATTGACTAAGACTCTTAGGAAAGGAAGACTGCATGATTCTATACAACATGCTCGATAAGTAAATTGACAGTCAAGGGAATATCAAGCTGTCTCGCTAAGAACAAAGTGTTGTTCCGTTCATTGGCTGTTCCTTGTCTTTTCTCCTTTTCTGTTTTTTTTACTAAGGACAAGGGCATTCCTGTCAGCATGCCCTTAATAGATGGCCAGTTACTGTGTGCACTCGTGCATTTTTCTTATCTTAATCGATCTGACGATTCACCTGAACGCAACACACTATTCAGAGGGCACATGTGGTAATGAATAGCATTATCCCAGCCGTCACACTGATCACATCTTTGACAAAGAACAGTCCGAGTGAAGCACACAGGTTACATATAAAATCGTCTTTTTTCCCTTTACTCTTTTGTTCTATTCTTTCAATCTTTACTTTTCTCCATCTCGGATAGACTCACTGTATATCTGTTTGAAGTGTGGGACAGAGTAAGAAAGAACGAGCTTCTTCTTTACACATGAAGTATT
Organism: Clarias gariepinus; assembly: GCF_024256425.1. NCBI lineage: Eukaryota > Metazoa > Chordata > Actinopteri > Siluriformes > Clariidae > Clarias > Clarias gariepinus. The sequence continues at coordinate 15,991,297 of NC_071112.1, forward strand.
CATGTAGCAAGGGGCATGTGTGAGTGTGTAAGAGAGAGAGGCGCACCCTCGCTCAATGTGAACTCCTTTTCTGGCTGTGTGGAGTAAAAGGGGCAGGGCTGTGTAAAGAAAGAGAGGGAGGGAGTGAGCTGTGTATATGTGTGTGTGTGTGTGTGTAAACGTGTATGTGTGTGTGTGTGTGTGTGTGTGAATGAGAATGCTGCATGGCTACTAACGTATCTCTGGCAGCACGAGCCGGAGCTTGACTGCGAGATTTCATCCTCATTTCCCTCCTGGTGCACAGCGGAGAAGAAGACATGGGGGAGGAGGGGGAGGTATGACAGAGGAAGTGTAGGATTAAATGAACTGACAGAGAAAGAGAGGAAAGGAAAGAAAGGTGCAAAAAGATCTAGCGCAGGTCACCGAGTGACATGTAAGAAGAGGTGAAGAGAAGCCAAGCCTGCTGGAATGAATGGAAAGAAGAGTATTTGATTTACAGCTGGATTCTTTGTGGAGTTAAACAGATTATGGGAAATGTATAGCGAAGAGGAACTTTATGCCCTTGCTGCATCCCTCTTCTCGCCTCTCTGCTTTCTTCAGTCCCTTCCATGGCACAGATCCTTTTACTGGTACTGGACTTTCTCTGCTTCAAACTCATCTGGATCTTTTCACCTACAATAAACAATTGTTAGACATAGAGACACAAGGAGATTTGGACCCAATGGCAAAGTGCGGATATGGATGCATAGACTGGACATTCCCCTTTAGTCTGTTTTGGGTGCCTTTGGCAAAACTGAGTGCCTACTTCGTTAGATGATGGACTGGAACGATGTGTAAGTACTTTTTCTCACTTTGTGTGTATAAATTCATGAATCTCTTGTACTTTACTGTCAACCTAATAAATAAAAGTATTTAAATTAATTACTTACCTTACTTATCCGGTCTTCACTCATTTTTTCGAAATATAAATAGGAATTTCCAAAGGTGAAAGTGATTTCTCAGCAACTTTTGAACCTGTCAAGACATGTGATGGGTGAGGTTAAATTGTTTATCACATTGTGTGTGAAAGTGTATCTGTGTTTCTGCTACTGTGAAGTCGAACAGGTGGATAAGCAATGGAAAGTATAGGCACTTTGGCATGTTCCTTATGGCAAGCGTCCATCTATGAGCCAAGCCAGGTTCTTTTCTGAGGGGTGTTGGAAGGGGGGGGGGATGTAGGGGGGGAAGCGAGGAAGAGAAATTAAGAGAAAAGGGTGTGAATAGAGGAAGAAAGCAAAATCAAAGAAATGTAGGAAAAAGAGAATGTGGCATGAAAGGAAGGAATTGCACATGTGATAAGCATTTTATTTCTTGTTCATGTATGAATGAACACTCTAGGATAATCGTGTTAGACCTATACTACAGAGCCTAATGTGGTCACTACTGAGAAAACACTGAAAATAGATCATGGTAATATTACATCATAAGAGTGTACGTTTAGGAGGTCAAACCTGTTTTGTGCATTATAACGAATGGTTTACACTTACAAATATAACAAAATCAGTTTTGAACTATTAAGCTTTTTCAGCTGAAATAAATGCTGTTTATTTTTGTTGTGCAGAACATTAGACAAATATAAACTAAAGTGGGTTAGGCTTTTGAAAGCATCACAATTATCATGTATGTGGAGATGTACTGTCTCTGGATCACAATCAGTGACACACTCCGCTTGTCTCGCGCCTGTGACGTTGCGTCTGTCTCCTCTTTCCTCTTTCATAGTGCTAACACTCCTTTCCACTTATACACACACTCTCATGCACACACACACACGCATACTCACAGACCTCCCTTACTCATGGGCCAGCACTTCCCCCGGGAGCAACTCCTCCTGTATTCCTCTTGGACGCTATAATTATTTCATCAGCCAGCGGTGTGTTCCCTGATTGTGCTCTTGGGCTGTCGCTGTGGACCGGAGAGGGAGAGGAGAGGAGAGAAAGGACAGAGGGGGGAGGAATAAAGCGAGCATGACACTCGTGGATATATAGAAAGATAGAGCATAAGGAGGGTGTTCACCCAGTACACACACACACACACACACACACACACACACAGCTGTGTTCAAAGGCATGATAGACTGGACTAATGAGGAGTCTGCTTGCTGAGGAAAGACGATGTGGCTGTACACACATACAGTATGTACACCCACCACCTGTCATACACACACTGCTCGGTTGAATAGCATACACACTTGTTTACATGACCTCTCAACACTGCCTCATTCGTTCGTTCATTCATTCACTTTCAGGTAGCCCTTTGATATGTTTGTCGAAGTCAGTTTCATTAAAACGTTTTGAAATATTTCTTTTTTTCCTGCAAGATCTGCTCATTAGAGAAACTTGTCTATGTGGAATTTGTTCTGTATAAACAATATAATAAATAGAAAAAAAAACAACATACATCCAATTGGCACATGGACATGTCTGCTTAAAAATGTTCATTTTATTTGTCCATTTACGAAGCTCCTCGTCTTGAATATTTATTTAAGTGTGTATTGCTTTGGCGGCTCAGTGGCTTAGTGGTTAGAACTGTTGCCTTGTACCTCCAGGGTCAAGTGTTCTATTTTTGCCTTGAGGTCTGTGTGCATGGAATTTGCATGGTTTCCCAGTGCTTGGTGGGTTTCCTCTGGTTGCTCCGGTGTCCTCCCACAGTCCAAAGAACATGGCTGATTGATGTGGCCGTAGTGTGTATGTGTGCCCTGTGCTGGATTGGCACCCCATTCCGGGTCTACCCCGCCGTATGGCCTAAGTCTCCTTGGATTGGCAACCGGACAGGATAAATCGGTATAGACGATGAGTGAGTGACTGATTATATTGCTGCGTTTGACTTTCCCCCAAATTTTAAATCACATAATGTTTGACCTCCATGTGTCAAGCTACACATAGAAGTTAAAACAGTGGACTGTTTCAGCAAGCTAAAGCATGTTTGTGTTGAGACACATCTAACGCAAATAATCTTGTATGCAGCTTAACTGGTTTACAGGTAAGGAGCGCTAATTTGCAGTCATGTTGATGCTTTAAGCAGCCATGTCGATTTGGTGTCACTTGCTGAACCCTGGGTTGATGTCACTGTGCCGTGTTTTCAAGTACCGGCGAAAGTCAGACACGCTGAGTTTTACTCACATAGTTATGGGTGGTGGAGAGTTTCTCCAAGTTCTCTTGTGATATGTGCCTAGGATCAGACAGCCTACGTTTTTTCCTGCCACCCCACAACCCTCATAAAATCATCACAGGAAACGTTTCGTACTGTTTCATAATTTATAATAGTTACAGGATCATATGCTTTAAGATTTATGTATGAAAAACAAGCTCAGGTTTACAGGAATAAAATACTACTATGAGAACTGGGACATTAACTTTGTTGTAGTTAACTCCGACTGGTGGGTGTGCTGCTCACTCGCGGTGTGTGGTATTGAGTAATTCCCCCTGTAGCACTACAGTCTTCAGCACGAGACAGATGCCGCTTGTCAGCTTCTCTCCTCCAGTTAGTGCATTCCACATAGCACGCAGTTCATTTCCTGTAAGCCTCCTCCTAATTAGTGTTACCTGCAGAGCCTAAGCATCTTCTGTTAGTTCTTCTGTTTCCTTCTTTTCCTGTTTCCTTGTGGTTTTGATCCCTTTTTTCTTTCTTTGTACCTTTCCTGATGTTCCTTCTGTCATATCTTTTTCACTAGACACAAAACCATGTTAGCTTTAGAGCAAGTAAAGTTATTCATATGTACCACTAACACTTAGCTGCCATTTCACTGAAGACTTTATTATGTGTCTGCTTAAAATGTTGAGCCTGTATTTCATGCGAATGAGATTAATGTCCTTATTATGGCTGGTTTACTGTGGAGTCAGAGCCAGCAAATGGTTAATGTCAAGGCTAATGGCGGAACTGACCCTATTAGCCGCAGTCTCACATTTCCTTCTGAAAAAGAGGAGGGCATTTTGGGGTGACGGGGCATAATATGCCCATTTAGTTATGTGAAGGAAAGGAAGGAGGCAACCTGCAGAGAGGGAACGGGCCAGAGAAAGCCAGCGAGGCTGGTGTGTGTTTACTTTGGCTTTGAGATGGCGCTTTTGACCTTTCACTTCTGTAAATGCCAAGCTATACCGTTAAATCAATCAGCAAAAGAGCAGATTGATTTTCATTTCACCATCTCCACTTGAATGAGAGGCAATATTTAAAGGCTTTTTGGAAACAACCTTCCCTGTGGTGTGCAGGAACTTTGGGTTGATTAGTTGCAGTGCATGGCAGCGATTTTCTACAAACAGCTTGAGACTTTGCTTGTAGTGAATTGCATGGTGTTTTTTTGTTTTCAGGGCAGCACAGAAGCTGAACCTTTCTTCCAAACGGAAAAAGACTCAGCCACCTATGCTGCAGCCCCCGGAGCCGTCTATTTACCCCACCAACTTCAGCAACATCCTCCAGCTGTCCCCTCCACCCGCTCCACCATGCCTGCTCAGGGCCAGCACAAAGGCCAAGGAGAACCCCGGCATGGGCAAGGTCAGATAAATAAACACACACACTTACACACATACACACCCACACACACACGGAAACTATCAATGTGCTTACACATGCATTCTTTGACAGTGAATAAAGAGTGCTTTTGGTTTTAACCTGACCAGAGAAATGCAGGGCCATACATCTCTCTGTTCAGTGGGGAAACACACACACACACGCTAACAAACACACACAACGTGGGGTATCTGTGCACAGCTGCAGTTGTTTGCATCATGCAGCCTGCTGCCCAGACAGGCTCGGGGCAGTGCCGGCTAATAGTGGTATAAATCCCATGGAATGGTCATGAATCTGCTCTTCTTGTTCTCTTTTGCTTTTTTTTTTGCTTTGTTCTCTGTGGGAGGTGTCCATTAACAATTTTTCCTCTTATTACCTGCTTGGATTTTTTTAAACATGTGTCTATCTGAAAAGATTTTTCATAGAGCTGAACGCAAATGCATAATACTTGCAAAGCTACAAAGAAACTTTCTAGTCGAAGTAAGAATTTACAGAGAAATATATAGTCTTTATGATAAAGTAGTAAATGTTTAGTGGTTGGAATGGTTGGAAGCTCTGCATAGAATCAAAGCCAGCAGTAGCAAGTATTCAGCATGTATCCCCTTTGTCTATTATTGTTCAGCTGCATGCTACCATATTTATAGAGATCGAGAAGATTTGCAACAGATTAGATACCACCTGCTCTGTAAGATTATTATAACACATGTTGCCAAAAGCTCAAACCCATTGAGATGATTGCTAACTGCCCATTGTAAATTGGATTCATTGAAACCCAGCTTCATTAACGAGCTTCCTCTCTCCGCTACTCAAACTCACATCTGCTGTCGCCTGAAATGATCGACTGGGACTGAAGTTTGGGCAAACTCAGCATTCGCTGGGTTACAATTCATTATAGCACGAACATTTACAAAGGGTAAATTATACAGTACATATTGCTCGAATTATACCCCAAAGACATTGTTACCAGCATAACAGAACATTTATAAGTGATACGAAATTGACTGTGGTGCTACATTAAAAATTGTCGTAGGTTCTGGAGGCACTTATTATGGAATAATTGCTAATTAAATTAGATCACTGGACAATAGTGTTGGGTGTAACGCGTTAGAGTACTTGGATTAGTTTTTTGATGTAACGAGTAATCTAACTCGCCATTTAAGTACTCAGTTATTTAGTTACTTTTTCAAAAATGTAATTCGTTATTTAGACATTTTATGTAATTCGTAAGCCAGACAGCAGTCATTCCCATTCCCTTAGTGTTTTACTATGCCCGGACCGGCGGGCGGAAAGATGGAAAGGTAATCACAGCGCCAAAAGTTGCAGTGAATCATAATGAACCGTACTTCATACTTCTGTGCAAAATTGCATAGGTGAGATAGGGGTGTTAGTAGTTAACAGATTAAGGGTCCAAACTTTGCTGAGTGATGATGGTTGAATAATTATAAAGGTCTTGACTAACACAAAATGCATGAGAAATCACAAAGGAGTTTACTGTAATGAAAAAGTAATCTAACTAGTTACTTTTATCAGAAAGTAACGCTGTAATGTAAGTGATTACTTTATAAAGACAGTAATTTTGTTATGTAATCAGTTACTTTAAAAAGTAACATACCCCCCCAACACTGGTGGACAAGACATATCAGTAAGGGGGTACTTAGTATTGCACACACACACACACACACACACACACATATATATATATATTTATATGTGTGTGTGTGTGTGTTTATATATTTATTTGCTTTATTTTTATTAAATAAATAATGGCAAGTGAAATAGGTCTAATCTGAAATACATCTGAGGTTGTATTTGCCTAATAGTAAGACTTGCTACGATTAGATGATTTGTAGAATATTTTTGCACAAAAAACATAGACCTGAACATGACTACACATATAGATATAGAGGGAGAGAGGAATCGGGATCAAGGGATCAATGCTGACTTGTCTTTAACCCGGGAGCAGAGTTGATGATAGGGATGAGATGAGATATGTGTAAAATGGAAGAAGACCCTCATCACAGAATGAAATAGAAATTACAAAACGCAATATGGAGGTGGACTTTTTATTGCTTTTATAGTGTTTTTTATAGTTTCTGTGTCAAAAGGGCTTATACTCTGTATATAGTATATGGAGATACATGAATGAAGAGATGGATGGATGGACAATGAATGGATGGATGGATACATATGACAGGATATATATAGGCCCTGAAACCGGGATAACAGAGCCATTTAAAAAATATATGGAGGTGTGCAAGACCTTGTTGCCCAACCAGTGTAAATATAGTGGAGACTGTTGACTTAGCCTGACTTTTTTTGGTCAGTCATATGTGGAAACCTGTTTCCAATGTCACGGGCAGAGTAATTTCCTTCAACATGTGCACATGTCCGTCAGACATAATCGGCCCCCGCGGAGCAGCAGGAACGAAGGGGAGCTTGGCCATGGGTGGTTCTATGGCATAAACATTCCTCTGTTCACTGGCACAACAGTGGGATAAAGCAAAGGTGACATTGTTCTCCTGGACCAAAGCTGGACTGAAGCTGTAAATAAACACTAACCACAGGTCCACAAGGATGTGACTTGGCTTTGTGCTGCTTAGAATCGGAATGCTGTAGGAACTCCAGGGGGAATGTGCCATACTGTACTTGTGTTTGTCTGGCCACTGAGTGATGTCTGCAGGCTCAGGCTCTCATTGCTGTGTTGTGAGGATTAATTAGAGCAGTTTCGCAGCTGCTAGGCCCTTTTTGGCTCTGAGTGTTTGGGTGTGACATTGTAAAATGTGCTAAAAGCGTTCTTTACAGTTCCTTACAGCTTTTATACAGCTTTCTTATTTGTCATCAGATTATACACTAACTGTATCAGCAAATCTTGACGACTGTTCAAATCTTGAGCTTGGTAGAGTTGCTCATTTTTCCAAGCTCACAGTCTAGCCTCATTGAATATGCAGTTTTAATATTTTTTCCTGTATGAACATCCTTACTTTTTTCTTTCTCTTTCTCTGTTGCTCTGAGCAGGTGAAGGTGATGGTGCGGATCTGTCCATCTCTTGGTGTACAGGACTCTTCTGAGTCCATGTCTTTCCTGAAGGTGGACCAGCGGAAGAAGCAGTTGACCCTGTATGAGCCTTCGCTCCTTACCCAGCCCAGCCCAGGGCACCGACGTACACCACTAGCTGCTCCAAAGATGTTCACTTTTGATGCCGTCTTTACCCAAGATGCCTCCCAGGTAAAAAAAAACAAAAAACAATTTGTGAATTGTGTTGGTTTTGTGATAGTTTTTGCTTTATTCCCTCCTAGGTTATGTTCTAGTACATTTGGGCTAAGACATTTCCTCAAGGGCAGCAGGACATCTGCACCACACATAAACAAACACCCCCCACTCCTCCCACACACATATTCTGGACAGGGCTTGAGGCTTAATGCAAAAATGGCCATCTTACTTCAGCATCATTCTTCATAATATGGGCACAGCAGCTGTTTCCGTTAAGTCTGGGAAATGAGTTGAATTCCGATCGCATATATTTAGCAACATTTTGAGGTTCGTCACCCGAATGAAGACCAGAGTGCCTTTCAAACAGCCACAAAAATAACCATAAGGAGACACTTTAGAGACATGCAGGGTCCTTGAGAATGATTAAGTGAAAACAATTTAGCTGACGTTTTGTGGCAACTGAGCTTGACTCGTTAATGTCTGTGCTGAAAGAAGTCGGCGTTAAACTCATTTTATAGCTCTTTAAACAAACAATTCATTTGTTTCTTTAGTGCATGCTTGATTTAAAGTGTTTGTTTGATTAAACTATTCATAGTAACGTTTAAAACAAGGAGAGCGTGAGGGTAAATCTACTTTTACTTTTATCACTCACTGCGTAAGTGCTTTAGTGGCTTAACTGGCACATTATTCTAGTCAGTAGTTTATTAAAATGTGCTGTTCTTTAGTATATAGTTGGGTAGCCTGTTTGTCCTTGTGTGTACTTTTTCTGTGTGTGATGTATGGAAGGAGATTGCCGCAGTAGCCGACTGTCCCTGTGGACTGAGGCTAGTGGAACAGATTGTAATGACAGCACTGTAGACTGCAGTGGGGTAAACCCTCCCCATGCATGATGAATCCATGATGAGCTGCTACTCAGTTGATTTGGTGTCGCACTTTATTTCTGGTGCTAATGAAAGAATTAAGTGGATATCTGTATGAGGCGGAAATATCCTCATTTCAGACTGATCAAGTTCTTTTGCACAGTACATGGCGTCCTGTGATGAAATCCGCAGTAGTGGATTGTCATCTACAATATCTGACTGCTCATATCCTTGTCTTTTCTGGATGTCTGCAGGCTGAAGTGTGCTCAGGGACCGTGGCTGAAATTATCCAGTCAGTGGTGAATGGAGCAGATGGATGTATCTTCAGCTTTGGCCATGTTAAACTTGGTAAGCTTTTCATGTCCAATATTCTGCGATAGCATTACAGCACCTTTACAACACATTACATTTTAATAATGACTTACTGGTGGAATAGCAAACCATGTGGCTTATAGTCCAGGGTGGCAGTGACTTAGCTACTAAATACATATGGTTTGTTCTTCTTATTTCCTTAAAAGCCTGTAGTGAAACACTCAGGTCGATTTCGTGTGTGTGTGTGTGTGTGACAATTATGAGCAGAAAGGCCATAGGTATAAAATATTAATTGGAATATTAATAATGTATGTTTTTATTGCATTTGAATGTCTTAAGGCTGTAACACAGTCAACATGATTGATAAGTAGTATTCAGTGGTAAGCACCACAAGTAGTGAACATTTTAGTTTGTAAGGTAAGGTAAAGCGACTTAATGGTAGCACCGTCACCTTGCATCCCCAGGGTTGATGGTTTGATTCACATCTTGAGTCTGTGTGTATGGAGGTTGCATGTTCTCCCCATGCTTGGTGAGTTTCCTCCTGGTGCTCCGGTTTTCTCCCACAGCCCAAAGACATGCAGGTTAGAATAATTGGCGTTCCCAAAATTGCCCATAGTGTGTGTGTGTGTGTGTGTGTGCGCCAGTGAGTGAGTGACTGAGGTCATGTAAGGTGACTGAATAAGTAAATAAAAATAGGTTGTGAAATCATCGCCTTTTGGCATTGTAAACAGTGATCTAACCACAGTGTTCAAAATTTTCACATCTATGTGGTCTAGTCCTCACTTCACTTGTGTTGATAAACACTTTTTATGATATTTTAATTAATTAAGTTTTATTACTTGTTTACTACCCCACCCTTTGCTTGATTGACAGCTAGCATATATCGTAAATCATAACATAATTCTTAGAGAAATTATCATTAACCACAACCTAAGCCTAATTAACAGTGTTTAATAAATCATATTTTGAAATTCCCTTCACCCACAGTTTATGAACTCAGCATATTTTCTTACTGTTATGTTAAGAAGAAAGGCCCTCTACAGCTAGCCACTTTGTCTATAACTCCCTCATTCCCTCCCTTTTTCTTTATTATCCAAACAATACTGATAAATGAATTTGAGTAAACGTTTAACAACTGATACCATCAGTAGAAAAGGCTCGTTTGAAATTCCAGAGCTCTGCAGACACCAGTAGGCAGAGCGGATCTCAATACGCTGCCAGAATTAACAGCTTGCTCTCTCCCCCTCACCAGGCAAGACGTACACCATGATTGGCAAAGACAGCTCTTCTCAGAGCCTTGGCATTGCTCCCTGTGCCATCTCCTGGCTCTTCAAGCTCATCAGCGAGCGCAGAGAGAAAACTGGCACACGTTTTTCTGTACGCGTCTCGGCTGTGGAGATCCACGGCAAAGACGAAGGTCTGCAAGATCTGCTCTCGGATGTCTCAACAGGCAGTTTGCAGGATGGCCAGTCGCCAGGGGTCTACCTGCTCGAAGACCCCATCTGTGGCACACAGGTTAGTGAGAGCCTATGGCTAGGGCTTTATTGTTATTTTTGTCTCTTTTTTCTTTTTCAAAATGAACCTGTAAGTCCAATAGTTTTAAAAAAAAAAAAAATTTGGTTTGCTGTCTGTGCATGAATAAAATGGGTTATCTTTAACTACACTTCATTTAAGAAGCTTTTTTTTATTGTAATGTCATGAAGTCCTGCACTGACAGGCAGCTGTTTCACCCTTCTCAATGTAGGTGTGCTGCTGTTGTGTCTCTTCCCCTTCCCCACTAGTCTCCTCATTGGAGGAGGGTAAATGCCAGTGGGGTATTTGGCGTTTGGGGAGAAGGGGTAGCGGGTAGTTGAAAGCACTGCCAGGTGTTGGCATCAGATGTTGTTTTTGGGGGGGGCCGTATGAGGCCAACACTTCAAAGGCTGCCTGTAGGCTTGTGAAGTTTAGATAGAGGAAGTCTGGCTCCATTCTGTGTTCCTCAGAGTGTTGTCCCTTTTCTTTCTATTTCAGGCTTGAGATTATCTGATTCATATAACAGTCATCTGTAATACTGATTCATTTTTATCAATAATACTCATCTGTCAATTTTTTTTTCTGCACATGGTTCCAGCTCCAGAATCACAGTGAGTTGCGGGCGCCCACAGCTGAAAAGGCTGCTTTCTTTCTAGACGCAGCCCTGGCAGCACGCAGCACCAGCCATCCTGATGCAGATGAAGAGGACCGGCGGAACTCGCATATGCTCTTCACTTTTCACATATATCAGTATCGAATGGAAAAGAGTGGCAAGGGTGGAAGTGAGTATCTCCATGGATATTTGTATGTGTGTGTGTGTGGTTAATTGACATTCCAGCTCTGATGATCTCCCTCTGTGCAGTTAATTGATGGGCTGCACTTCCATTTACCTTTCTTTCTCACTTTCATACTCGCAGAGGTGGAGAGCTGCATCTCAAACTCATTAATCTAATAGCTAAGATATTACAGACTAAATCAAAGCTACCTTCCCATCACCCTTTCATTTTTTCTCTCAATCTATCATGTGGATAGTAAATCAACCAGGCCTGTTTTGACCACTTCATTAAACTTTAATGGGAATTTTAACAGACAGTAATAATTCATGAGCAGCTAATGACCACAATCATAATATAGAAGTACCTGTCAGAATGCAACGCTGTAGTTCTCATTAGCATGGGGGAAATGCTCAATATTTGCCAACATAGGAAAATCTGTGCAGTCTTGTGTTGAATGGAAATAAAAGCTGACTAGCTTTTAGGGGAAAAAAAAACTATAAGGAACAGAAAAAGAAAAGGGCACAAGATGACACTTGAACAGTAAAGAGAATGTTGCCAGCTCTGAAACCCATTTTTCTCTGCAGTTTTGTGAACCCGGGTAAAGCTAGGATAATTTGAGGCAGCTTTTGCTTGAACTTTTTGTGCCCTTCAGGGCAACTTTATGTGACATACCGAATGACAGTTATAATGCCATGACAAAAGGTAATAGTGGTTATTCAAGAGGTTTTGTGCATTAAGCTGTGGTGCACTGAAAATGTCTTCACAGAATGGTGTCATTTGTGACACAGACAATTTTCTATGACATTTCTTTTACGTTATTACATCTGCAGCACACAGCTGTATGAGTTTCTTATCTATTCCAATGGTTTTATAAGTCTTTGGATTACACTGCAAAAGTGATATTGTAGTGAGAGGGAATATCTTTATTCTAGTGAAATATATCTACATGTTTAATATTGGCCATTAAAACAAATTAAATGGAAGAGTTCTAAGCCAATTTCTACATACATTTTACTAGTTTTAAGTGTAAATTACAACCATTTCTTTTAGGAAATGAATTTTTAAAACTAGCAAAATGATCTTCCGTTAGATTGACTTAAAGTTGGTTTGTTGTAATTTTACATTATAAAATTAGTGGATTAGTTCAAGATATTTTCATTTGCTACAATCACTTTTTGCAGCGTATGAGCAAACAAGCAGACTTATTTATAGCATGACTTATTGTACTTTCTAAAAGGTCTGTTGCTGTGTACAGCACATGACGTTACTTTAGAGTAGAAGTGTTGGTGGTATCCTATAATTTATATATATATATATATATATATATATATTCTATAGTATATTCTACTGTCTTAAACTCAGCTGCCTGTTGTTACCTTCTATCACACAGAATTTGTAGTGAACTAGCCAAACCTATAGCCTTGTTATTGCCATTTTAAACATTAACCTTACACTTTGAAGCAGTTTGTTACTTAAAGAGCATTTGTTTTCCTGTTTTTCCCTCTTTCTTTCACTTCCTGGCTTTAAAACTGGCAACAGTAGAGTGAATTTGTATGGGTATTAAGGATCTTGCCCAAGGGCCCTACAGTAGCAACCCGCCAGTGACCGGGCTCGAACCCCCAACCCTCAGCAATTCAGAACCCCAACAATCCAGAGCTATAACAGCCTGAGACGGCACTGCCCGCAATACAATATAAACTAATTTAAGATTAAAGCAAAGGCAATTTGCTTTTAAATTAGGAGGAATTTATTAGTTAAGTTGGCTACCCCAAGTTGACAAGTTAAAAGGATAATTTGTCACTGGTTGTAGGTGGGGTATTACAAGTTGCAACTTGCTATCAGGCACAGCATTAGTCTCCTTATACACTTTGAACATAATTGTTTTTACCTAATATGCCCTCAGTACTTTAACAAATGTTGTTGTCTTTTATTTTTTCCCTGTGTTTTTCTTTCTTTTCTATTTCCTCTCCTCCTTCCTAGTGTCTGGTGGTCGAAGTAGACTTCACCTCATAGACCTGGGCAGCTGTGAAAAGGTGCTTAGTAAGAGCAGGGATGGAGGAGGCGGGCTGTGTCTGTCCCTCACCGCTTTGGGCAACGTCATCCTGGCTTTAACAAATGGAGCCAAACATGTACCATACAGGTAAGACCAACATAAAGCAGACATTTTTTATTACTAAATTAAAAATGTCAAAAATACCCTTTCTCTTTTTAAAGATCTTATACACATAGTTTTTAATGTAAACATGTAAAAGATGGATAAGGTTTGTTGTTATTCAGTTTCAAAGATGTAACAGAAAAAAAGTGAACATGTAATCAAAGCTGCCAGCAACAAGATTATACATGCTGAGTGGTGTTGACAGGTTTACTGACAGCTTTATATGCTGCTGATGTCATTCATAGTGCTCGGCAATGTATTGTATAAAATTAAGTTTGTACTTATTTACACTATTTACTTATTTTAGATCATATTTAAAACATGAACTCAAAACAAAAAAAAAACATGATTCTGATATTTAATCCTGAAATTTATATAATTTTCCTTTATTATTAAGGGATAGTAAGCTTACAATGCTGCTTCGTGATTCACTTGGGAACATCAACTGTAGAACAACAATGATAGCTCACGTCTCAGACTCACCTGGTCATTATGCTGATTCACTCACCACCATCCAGCTCGCTTCACGAATTCACCGCATGAGGAAGAAAAAGTCCAAGGTTGGTAGAACCTTTCTAATTAAACTATTTATATAAAATAAAAACTTCTGTATTTTGCATAGGGCGGCACGCCATGGCACTGCTGCCTTACACCTTCAGGGTCTGGGTTCCATTCTCGCCTCTGGTCTGTGTGCATGAAGTTTGCATGTTCTCCCTCTGCTCGTCCCACAGCCGAAAACATGCACTTTAGGCTAATTGGTGTTCTCAAATTGTGTAAATGAGCATTCGTGTGTGTGTATGCCTTGCAATGAATTGGCACCCCATCCAGGGTATACCCTGTTTTATGCCCAAGTGTTCTGGGACTAAAGGCCCCCTGTGACCCTGTATGCAGGATATGCATTGTATAGACGATGTGTGAGTGAATGTATTTTGCATTCAAGGTTGTCTTTGAATAGTTTGAAAAGCAACAATATAAAAAGTATCTACATTATTAATAAAACGAATTTAATAATTTAATTGAATAATAATAATACTTCAGATCAGAATCAGATTATAGATATGTATTTACTGGCAAATTCAGATCAATTTACACTATTTACACTATTTCCTTTGACGGTAATTTAATAAAAGAAAAAATATATTAAAATGATTAACATTCATATACAGGTATAATTGCAATATCTCAAGTGCACTAGTTCATACTATTAATGCTAATTTGTGTTCCTTGCACAGTATGCATCCAGTTCGTCTGGAGGTGAAAGCTCCTGTGATGAAGGAAGAATTCGCCGACCCCCACATTTAAGACCTTTTCATCCGCGGACTGTAGCACTAGACCCAGACCTACCCTCACTACTGAGTGATCCAGATTACTCCTCAAGCAGTGAACAGTCTTGTGATACTGTTATTTACGTTGGGCCTAGTGGTGCTCCAATTTCTGATCGAGAACTCAGTGACAATGAGGGTCCACCAGCTTTTGTCCCTATTATCCCATCCCTTAACAGAAAGCAGCGTGGTAAAGAAGGACAAACCGACCGAGACCTTTTCAAGTGCAACACCTTCGCTGAGCTTCAAGAGCGACTGGAATGTATTGATGGAAGTGAGGAACCAAGTACTTTTGTTGGTGAAGATAGAGTAACCCAAGTAAACCCTAAGACAGACATTATCACAATAAAGCCCAAAGAAGGGTCTATTTCGGTTGCCCCAAAGGCTCCTACCAAAACATCATCCTCCCAGCAGGACAGTATATTATCCAAACAGCCACTTTCTGCTCATGGTAAACTACCAGGCAGCCCCAAACACAAAACCAAAAATGAACATTCCAAATGGCAAAATGCTTCGATGTCAGATGAAGATATGCCCATGACTGCCTTTTGTATAAAGGCAGATAGTGAAAAGGGGCTTGCAACAGACAGTTTAACTCCATGCTCCACTGGGAAACAAAATAAATCAGTCACATTTGAAAACTCAGAGCCAGTGGTGAGAGAAAAGGTATTCTCCAACAAGAAACAACTACCCAAGCCTGCTCCCCCACCTCCACAACAAAGAGACAGTACAAGAGGTAATAATGAATCAGAAGATAAGTCTGCCATAAGGATACCACCCATTGGAATGAGCCATCAAGTGCAAAAACAGAGTGGTTCAGGTGGCAATTCTCCTCTTTTGAGCAGGGTTCATCATCTCAACCCCAAGACCCCACTAGAGGTATGCCAGCTTAAGTCCACACTCAGGGAGCGGGATATTTTAAGAACTACAGTAACTCTGCAGCAACCAGTTGAGTTAAATGGAGAAGATGAGCTGGTGTTCACCCTTGTAGAAGAACTGTCAATTGGAAGTATTTTGGACAACGGAAGACCTTCCAGCATTATAAGCTTCAATAGTGATTGCTCTGTACAGGCCCTTGCTTCAGGATCTAGGCCAGTGAGCATAATTAGCAGCATCAATGATGAGTTTGATGCATATACATCCAGTGTGGGTGCCTCTCAAGTAAATATTGAGATGGTAACACCATTTACAGAGGAAACGTTTGTCTCTTTAGATAGCCGTGGTTCTTCTATCAGTTCTTGGCTTAGTGAAGTGAGTGTCTGCACCTTAGAGAGTGAAGGAGCACAGTCTGCAGATGTCTTCCTTCCTGATGATGCGCAAATTGACCCAGGAAGTGCTTTCTACCTTGATTCTCTTGGCATGTTCCAAACAAGTCCCCAGAAGGAACCCAATAACTCCTTGAATGATAGTGGCTTTAGTTTCTCAGAACTGGATAGTGATAGTGCCACATCAAGTAAACTCTCACTTAGTAAATGCTCATCCTCTCCAGAGTCCACAAACCCTTCCATCAGAAATACTTTAAAAATGGCAAAACCAAATAATATTAACTCATCTCCAACCCAGACCCTGCAAGACCCGTACAGTGTGCATTGCAGTCTTCCCAGGAAAATGAAACCTACCTCATCCACAGTCCAGACCGGTAGCATCAGTGAGAGCAGTAATAGTAGCAGTTGGAGACGAGAACCATTGAGACTAGAGGGCAAATCAGATGACCCATGGCATCGGAAAGAGAATATGGCAGAGTTGCCTATGGCCTCAATTTCAAGTCCTTCCAAGCAATTAAAAAATGGAATGAGTGGCATACCAACTAGAAAAATAAGCACAGACTTTAACAGTATTTCACGAATACCCACAGCATATGTGTCTACTTTATCCCAAAGGGTAGTAGATGGATGTGAAAAATCCAGTGCCATTAAAAAGGTTGAGACACCCAGCAAAATGCCGCAGCTTAGAAGAGGCGCAACCACACTTGGGACTGTTCCAGTCATTCATACATCTGCTGATGTTAAAGGTAGCTTTGATAGTGAATCATCAGGCAGCTGGAAGTTTTCATCTTTGGAAAAAAATAGAAAAGCAAATAAGCAGGACATAAGTATGCTGTCTGGTGGTATATTACCTCCTCCACCTCCGGTGCGCAAATCCAGTCTGGATCAGAAAAATCGTATCTTACTACCACCGAGTGCCTTAAAATCTGTATGTGAGACAGGAAAGTCACTAGTTCTCAGGCCTGCAAAATCAGAGGATGATTATGACCTTCGGTACAAAGGAGACTCCCATAGTTTAAAAACATCCAATTTGAGGTTTGATCATAATTTACTCAAAACAACATCAAGTCTCAAAGCCAGAGGAGCAAGAGGGGACACTGGACAAATGTATGGAAGTCAGGTATCCCTGGAAAGGTCTGACAGTTTGACCTCTTTAGGATCTAAACCTGTGCTCAGTCGAGAGAACAGTGGGGCCAGTCTTGGTGGAAAGTCAAGCAAATCTGTTACTAAGTTTGGATCACCTGTTGCCACTTCTTCCCCAATCACTACCTCGCCAAATCCCAATGTCAATCAATTCAACATGGGAAAAAATGGGCCAATCAAAAACAGCCTTAATGCAAGACCAGTGCCTGTAAATGGAAACAAAGCTCGCACATTATCTGCAAGCAATTCCAAAGCACTAAGTTCCTCAACTAAGTCTCTCACAACATCTGCAACAAGGAATGCTAGTCTTCCACCTTCAGGAAAGAGTGCATTACCTCGTGCAGCAGCAGGATGTAATGGTAAATCTACAAGGGGAACTATTATGGGTACTAAGCAAGCCATGCGAGCAACAAACAGTCGAGTAGGTGAGCTGGCATCAGGTAGTCCAACTGGAAAACAACCAAGGGGATCCGGTGATTCTGACAGTGGTAATGACAGTGGTGTGAACCTTAATGAAGACAAGCATACACCTATCCCCATCCTACCTTCGCCTTATAGCAAGATCACTGCTCCCAGACGGCCACAGAGGTATAGCAGTGGGCATGGAAGTGACAACAGTAGTGTCCTGAGTGGAGAGTTGCCCCCTGCCATGGGGCGAACTGCACTGTTCTACCACAGTGGGGGAAGTAGTGGGTATGAGAGCATGATCAGAGACAGTGAGGCCACTGGAAGTGCATCTTCAGCTCATGACTCTATGAGTGAAAGTGGAGTGTCTTCCAACATGCGACTCAGGAGCTCAAAGCCCCCCAAAAAGAGATCAAATGGTGAGTAGGATGCAGTGTATGATTCTACAATTAAAAGTCTCCCAATTCTTCTCATAGGTTTTTCATGAGTTCTTACTCATATCAGTTTTCCCCTTGGGCCATCGATGCATCATTGCTCTGTGCTGTTTCATGTGTCAACATTTATGTCTGTGTTTTTATACCAACGTTTTTGTTTGTACTATAACTCACTTTCCACATCATCTGCATGTTCTAGGCATTCAGAGGCGGCGTCTCATCCCTGCTCCTTTACCAGACACCTCCTCTCTGGGAATGAAGGCTGGAAACACAGGCCAGTGGGTGGATCTGCCTCCTATATCTGGCCCATTGAAAGAGCCCTTTGAAATCAAGGTGTATGAGATTGATGATGTAGAACGGTTGCAGCGGCGGAGACAAGAACAGCCCACAGAGGTAAATAACTAAGATGACTGAGATGCAAATGGAAAATTTATCTAAATCTAGTTTCAACACAAATGCTGTCTTAGAATACTTCATGCATTTTGATCTATGTATATTAATTTGTCGTTATAGAAAGAAACATTTATATCCATCTTATTTTTTTGCAGCAAACAGTTCAGGATGTTGATAAGGTATGTTTCTCATACCAGATTGATATAACTCAATATATGTAAATAACAAGAAAGAACTTGCACATAAAAAAAAAGTTCTTATATCATATGGGATTTCTATGTGGTTCTTAGTGATTCAGGCATAACTGTCTGCTCGTCTTCTTCCGTAGGGTCTGCTATATTTTAACACAAAGCTGAAGGATGTTGAGCGGCGACAGCAACAGGTCAGAGATCTCAGAACTAAGCATGGCACCCTGAAAGAAGAACTGGAGGACACCAAAGCAAGACTCATGATGGACCCCAGAAAGTGGATTGGAGAGTGTAAGTTTTATAGTTAGCATTTAAGTTTTACACTTAGTAAACACTCCAGCTATGCCTTTTTTCCACTAATTAATAATTGGTTGTGCCCACTACAGTTGAGGTGGACCAGGACATGGACCCAGAGTCACAAGAGTACATGGAGGCACTAGAGCAAGTCACGAGTGAACTAGAGTACTGCGTCAACCTATGCAAGTCCCGTATTATGATGGTGACCTGCTTTGACATAAGAGTAGCATCAGAGATTCAAGAAGGACCGCGAGAAGTGGAGGTGTGAGAATTGTATGGGAAAGAAGTAGAGATAAATGGTGAGCTAAAGAAGTGAGAAAGAATCTTGGAAGTCTAAATGGAAGGAAAATGACATGTAGCAGCCAATTCACTGATACAAAAAACAAAAAGGCAAGGAATAAACTTAAAAAAAAAAAAAGACTAGAGCACTGAACACTACATAGAGGAGGATTGTGTTATCAATGAAAAATGACTGGTACTGGTAATATATAGTGCCTCGCTCTGTGTAATGAATTTGAATGGAAAAAAGCAACAACCTGATATTTTTGGATCATCTGATATGTTGGAAAAAAAAAAGACAGACTGTCATTATTCAGCCAAGAGTTTTGTTTGATATACCGCAAAGTGCCTTTGTGATATAATTTCAATCATTATTTTTTTGTATTGGTGCTATTGCTCTTACCAGCATACCTAAGCCAACCCGTAACATATTACTTTTAAGAAGAAAATGATTTTATATTACATTGTATAGTGTATTTATATGATTAAACAGTCTGTAAAATACAGTTTTGTGGGAATATTAAAGGCAAAAGGAAAGGAAAGCAATAAGCTAATGTTATTGCATTTTCTTAGACTTTGCCTTCTCCTGAACTATCACCTTTCAGCATTTTGTCATCTAACCTCTGGAGCCTTATGTTCTCTTAGTATTGACTGTGTTTGACTGTCTAACTTACATATCAAGCAACTCTGTGATGTCTTTTAAAGAGCTACGTTTGTAATACTGTTGTAATCCAACCACTGCTGATCTTGGTTGAACCCATGCTTAAGCTAAATTCTTCAACTTAGACTCAGTTGCCTTGAGTAATTTCAGATGAATAAAACATTACAAATGATCATATCTTTATAAGAACATTTTCTAAAATAGTCAATTCGGTACATTTGGTGTCTCTCTTTCTTTACCAGATTAAATGTACACAAGGATTTATTTATAATAAATGAGAACCCAATGAAAATCTCGCTTGATATCTAATATACAGTAAAATTTACCATTTAGTACGATCTGATAAAAAAAAATTAAAAAAGGAAAAAAAGATGTTATTGCTGGTCCTTGTTTACATTTACTGAGACTGCAGCAGTGTGAATTTCTCTTTGGGCCCTGCAGAGTAGGTGCTATTTGCATAAAGCAGCGCATGATTTATGCAGTCTCACAGGTTCTGCGAAGACTGAGATGTCTTTAACCAGTAGATAAAAGAGCAACATCTAAAAAAAAAGATCCATAATTATTTAAAAGTAGATGATAAATTTGCTTATCAGAAGCTGAGGGAGATTTGATCGTTTGTTCAGTGAAAACGAAGAACTGAAATAGCCTGCATTTTGCCATTGTTACAAACTGTGCACTGATTAAATTGACTACACACAACTGCTACAGCGTTGTTTTGATGGACCACTGTGGATGAGATACACTGAAGTACTAGTGCCAGGCGTTGGTTCTATGCATGCTTGCAGTCTGTTCACATAGAACCTCAAAATGCGTTTGCTTTTAGCACAAATGCACTGGCCTTATTTGGAGTTTCAGAACATTTTATTTTGTCTTTTTAATGCTCTTTGGTAGATTAACTTGCGTAAACTCTAATAAATACCTCTGTATTCCTGATGTCATGGAGGCAATTGTACAGGTGTAGATCGTCCACAATGGCTGTTTGTTAACTGCCTTTCGAAATGTATTTGTGACTTTTTCATACCAGCATAATTACATAAAGACGGTTATTTCTACTGTTCATGAGATCATATTTGAAATTTTTTCCTTGTTAACCTTTACAAGTATACATGCTCAGGCCCTTTTTTACAATGCTGCATGAGATTTTTTTTTTAATGATTTTTGGATATGTTCTTGTTCATTTTTACATGTATTTTTAATGACAATGCTGGATTTCACTGTCATGGGCAGTTAAAACATGAATTAACCAACTAACACCAAACAAAAGTTTTTTTTTTATTCTAAATGTATGTCACATTTTCATATTAGATCATATTTTCTAATGTTTTTTTTGTTTTGTTTTGTAAAAGATTTTCAAACTGTGTAAAAATGTATGATATGGCAACTTGGTATGACTTTTTTCTGTTGTGAATAAAAACATGTTTCTTCTTATTATTGTGTGCATCTCTATTTTAAATACCAATAAGCATCTTTTAAAGTGCTATGTAGGTTGAGGGCATTATAAATATTTAAAAAATGCATTTATGTTAATAAAATATTAATGTTTAGGAACATTTTGGTATTCGTATGTAATGTCAATCGATAAATAAATATATATATATATATATATATATATATATATATATATATATAGCTTAAAATGTTCAAAAAATGTGATGTGAGGTAAAAACATTCAGTTTTGTAATATCACTCATGATTGGCCACAGTGCTATGGCACATTGCAAAGCAGCATGAGTGTTACTTGTGCTGTAGGAGGGACTGCTGAACTGTTATTGCCTAATATAGCTGGATTAGAGGTGTGACATCAAACTGTTAGTATATTTATACATGCATATTAAAATGCACTGGCTTATCTCATGCCTGCTTTTGATATATTGTAGAATTGTAAGTGTTGCAGCAAATAACACAAGACTAAGAACTACAATAATTATAATGGTTATACATCTTTATTATGCTTATCATATATTTTGAGACATCCATCCATCTATCCATCTTGGAACCTCTGTAGTCCAACTAGGAACTGTTGAAGCTAGTGGTGACCTTTGAATTTATTCCCATTTTGTACAACTGTGGTAGGACCTCTCACGCACATTCACACACTGGAAGCAATTTGGGAACGCCAATTAACCTAATCTGCATGTCTTTGAACTGTGGTAGGATACGAGAAAACCCAGAGGAAATCCACCAAGCAAAAGGAGAACATGCAAACTCTATGCATAACCAACATGGAAATCGAACCCGGGACATGGAGGTGCATGGCAACAGTGTTAACTACTAAGGCACGTGCCGCCATTTTAATAATGGTAATCCACAGGTGTCGAATTAGTAGAAGTAGTGAGTGCTGTGGATAGCCATTAACTGTACCAGTGAAACATGCATGCATGCACGTACACACACACCCCACAAGCTACCCTGTCACCCTGTAAATCCGTTGTGGTGCCACCTGCTCTGACAACGACACACAAATGTGCTATTTGATTGAGAACCCACTCTAGTATGCATGCACACATGCACACCATGCTTAGGATGGACCATAAGACAGTCAGGTTACAGAATCCCAGCTGACAGATACAGTTCAGTGCAGAACACAATATGTTCTTGGCAATGAACATAAACTGCACAGTCTAATTACTGTATAATATGGTCTTCCTCATTTATCCGATTATGATTATGGCGCTTGCCAGGGTTTTAGAGGATATACCTGCAATGTGTTCTTCTAATACATTTCTGCAGAGCTGCTTAAATTTAGACTTGGACTGCATATTGCTAGGTAATCCCCTACTTACAGAGCAAATACAATAACCTCGGCCTGTTCCGATCTTTCCTCCCCACTGTTGATTTAATTTGATTGAAACCAGAGCATACAGTAGTAATGATTTGGCTGCTCTGTTGGAGCATCTGGCTTTTATATTGCTAATCAGATCTGTGGCCTTTAGTCTTGCTGGCTGTGAGTGTTTTTTGACAGCAGGCTAGAGGATTGTATCCTTCAAATGGCAATGATTGAGCCATACATATGATAATGCAGGAAAATATCTAATCTGAGACATGTCTTGTCTGTATGCCTTTGTCTGTTCTTGTTACTGTAATAATAGGTCATCTCAATATGGCACCAAACATTTGACATGTCACTCTTTTACAATTGATTAGGTTATCCTAGAGGACATTACAATAATATTTTATGCCCGGCAGCAGCACATGCACATGATACAAATATGACATTCATATTTGAATATGTCTGTATACTCAGCATCTACATGTTGTTTTCTCTTCCAGTCCCCATCACGTGTGTTCCAGTGTGTAATAAGTGGGTTTCTGCTTCTAATTGAGAAAGTTTCAGGGAGAGGTAATAAGTGTCATGGTTGGGGAACACCATGGAGACACTTCATACTCGCTGTGAGAGTTGTAATAGGTTGTTATACTGGTAGATGAAGGCTTTTTAAATGCTTCTTTGACCTTGAGTGCTCCTGACCTCTCCTGTGGTGAGGGACTTGAGAGCAGAGCAATGAGGCAGAGTTAGGGGGGAAGTCTGATTTAGTCACTTGAAGCTGCCCATAATCAAACAAAATGCTTGGAGATAATGTGATTTAAACTCGTATGACTTAAGCAGGTACAAATGTTAATCTAAATGGATTAATAAAAAAAAAAAAAGTATTTCCTCCCCCTAAAATGCACAGAAATGATAAAACATTATATATAGTTGGCTGATTGATCAGCGATTGATGGTTATCTAATACCACACAATGCTCTTAAACTTAGATGCCTTCTGTGCCTTTTTTAACCCAGTGCAGTGAGTCATGGCCCATAAAGAGGAAGTGATCTTTAGATTTACTTCCTCCAGTCATTTCTAATGAGCAGAGCTACCCACACCTTAACGATGCAGGGTCTCTCATTTGGTCACTCCCATAAAAATGCATCTTTGATTTGTAGGGGAACCTAAACCAATCGCTATATTGCTTAGGGAGATCAAGGAGAACATTATCACCCCCTGTGTAATTTATTTTGGTTTGGCCCTGACATGAAATATTCATGTTTTAATTTAGCTAGGTCTTTATTTACTCTACACGCTCAAAGGTTCTTTTTGACACCTTTGTTTTCTTTCACTGCATGGTTTGAATATTTATTTGCTTGATCACTGCTTCACTGATGACTACCCAAGAGTTCACAAAACTAAATCAATTCTAACATTTAACCCTTGGTGTAAAAAAAAAAGACAACCTTGATGATATAACTTACATTTAATCTATATATGAACTAATCTACATGGAAAATAACATTACGGAGAAATATAATTCCTTTTCATTTTATGAGACCACATGCGGCATTCTAGTGTTGTGCTGTTGTTTGTGCCACCCACTGTCTTAGTGAGTTAGAAGATTAAAAGAGAATTTATGAGTGCCCTTTATTCAAGGGGTTGTGCGGTTGGCCCAGGCATTGTTAGCAGGCCTGCAAGACTAGCAATTTACAACTCTACAATCAGGCGGAGTTCACCTTCGATACCAGGGCCTGGCTCTTTTAAGGGTGGCTATAAACCTAACCAAATGCTGCCACTTACTCTAAGTAATTAAAACAAGCTGGCTTGGAAAGAGACCTTAAATTACCTGGGTATGTGGGTGAAATTTAACACATTGGCTGCTTATTGCCTTCAGGGGTGCCGTAACTATTGACAAACCTTAACAAACACACATCATTATCCAGTAGTTCCCAAGCAGTCCTGCCCACTGCTTAAGGCATCGCCGTCTCATGGGACTTGGGGTCATGGAACGGGCTTTCAATTTTGGGAGATGGGGTTGCTCCAGGGATTAAAGTAGACTCTTTGAAAATCACTGTAGAAATTACCAGCTTTAAGAGGAGTATTTATGCATGAACCTTGTGGATAATGAATATGTATAATTCTAAAAAATTATTTAAGTTAAGGAGCAACAATTAGGGTCAGTATGGTTTACAGCTGGATCTCATTTGTGTAAATGTACTTTCGAGTGAAGCCATGTGATGGTCCAAAAAGTATCAATGAAAATCCTGAAAAAAAGACAGTTAAATATTAAAAGAACATTCACTAGCTAAAGGCAGTCCCCTTTATATTATAAACAGTTCCTTTTCATAATTAAACCTATTTAACTTGCACATTCCTGTACATACAATGGTCTTGTTTGTGTGTAACTCTGGCAGGTCTGGTGTGTGTAGGTCTGGTTTTTGACTAGTCACCACCCAGGAGTCTGGAGTAATGGAGACGCACAACAACCACAGGACTGATCGGAGCTGACAGCATCCTGGCAGCAGTCAGGAAGACTGGGGCATCCTCATAATTATCCCCTCTCCCACACCCTGTTGGGCTCCATTGTAAAGCAGACAAGACCCATGCTGGGTGGCCAGAAACAAGTGACCCCGGCAAAATTAAACCAAAATGGTCTGGCAAAATAAGGTTTAATGGACTGCAAATGTGACAGTGTACAAACTTGGTGATATAATTTATTCCATCAAAAGCTTATAATGCACTTAAATATAGAACAGTTATACCAAAGTCAGTCTACCATAAATACATGTGGTGATATATGCTTAATCCTCTGACCTTCTTGTCATGACTGGCACCATCAAAACTAGGCAGGAACACAAAGTCACTCATTACATTACTATTCAGTCCTTTAGAAGCTCGACTTTGCAGCGCTAGTTGCAATGAATTTTTATACAGTATTAGCAGTTGTGCTTATGCTGAAATATTGTCTCAAGAAATTATTATATTATATTTCTTTATTGAACTACAGAGTATGACACATTTTTAACTTAGTTGTACCTTAGTTGTTACATATGACATATCGGTTAATTATTACACCAACATGACAGTATTAGGCAAATGGAACTTCAGACAAATAACCACATATAACCTTTTGACAATGGCATTATTTATGAAGGCAAAAAAAAACAAAAAAACAATACATGTGGGATGTACTAAGTACCTCAGTGAATCAATAGCATGTATATCCAGTTTAAGCAGCAATAACTTGAAGTAATCATTTCCTGAATGACTTTATCACTCTCTCACATCAATGTGAATTCATTGTGACCTTTTCAGCATTTTGGGGTCATTTATTTTAAATATACGTATGGGTAATCAGAATAAACACAAAGACACAGGTTTTGATAGCCCCATTGATAGCTCTATTGCATTAAGTTTAAATATATACAGTTTCCAGTACATGACAGCACGGTGGTGTAGTGGTTAGCACTGTTGCCTTGTACTTACAGGGTCCGGGTTCGATTCCCGGCCAGGCTCGATTCACGTCTGTGTGTGGGTGTAGAGTTTCCATGTTCTCCCCTTGCTTGGCGGGTCTCCTCTGGGTACTCCAGTTTCCTCCCACAGTTCAAATATATGCAGGTTCGCTAATTGGTGTTCCCATGCCTTGTGCCCTAAACCTCCTGGGATAGGCTCCAGGTCCCTGCGACCCTGAATAAAGCGGTATAGAAGACGAGTGAGTAAATAAGAGTTTCCAGTACCAACATGTATATCTACATACCGATCAGCTACAACATTAATACCACCTCCAGATGAAGTGAATGACATTGATTATTCACTATACCACCAAACTGGTGACAGGATCATGGCCACTCAATGCTTTGCTAGTCCATATGATCTAATCTCACAGAAAAGCCAATGTAGCACAAATTGCTGAAAAATGTTTATGCCTTCACAATAGAATTGTATCAGACCACTCAGTACACCCCAACCTGTCGGGCACGGGGCCCACCAGGTTATCTGGCCTCTAAATTCCCCAGATCTCAATTCGATCGAGCATGCCAGAAAAAAACAAGTCTGATCCCCACAATCCACAATATCCAAACGATTCCCTACAAATCAGGTTTTATTGTTATGGCTGTATATACATATAAAGAATATATATATATAATAGGTTGATAAATTAGGATATGATCTAAAAGTTGATTTCTTTCAGTAATTCAATTCAAAAAGTGAAACTCATATGCTGTATTCTATAGATTCATTACACACAGACTTATATATTTCAAGTGTTTATTTCTTTTAATTTTGAGGATTATGACCTACAGCTAATGAAAGAAAATTTGAATATTACTTAAGACCAATAAAAAAATTCCAACACAGAAAAATTATAAACGTATAGCACTCAGTGCTTGGTCGGGGCTCCCTGTGCATGGGTTACTGCAGCAGTTGGGGAGCCATGTCATCTGCTGGTCTTGTGTTTGATCAGGTCAAAGGTCAGCATAGCCATCTACCAGGAAGTTTTAGAGCACTTGCTCTAAACATGCTTTCCTCTGCTGACCAGCTTCATGGAGATGCTGATTTAATTTTTCCAGCAGGACTTGGCACCTGCTCACACTGCCAAAAGTACTAAATACCTGGTTTAAGGACCACGGTATCCCTCTGGTTGATTGGCCAGAAAACTCACTCGACCTAAACCCCTGATAAGGAAGATGCAAGACATCATAGCAACCTGGGCTTTAATAACATCTCAGCAGTGCCACAGACTGATCGCCTCCATGCCATGCCGTATTGCTGTAGTAATTTATGCAAAGGAAGAACCAAGCAATTATTGAAGGTACATGTTCATAATTTTCAGTAGTCCAAACTGAAAAGTATGGACCTAAATGAGTTAAAAATCTATTTTTTAATTGGTCTTTAGTAATACTTTAATTTTCTGACATACTGAATTTAACTACATTAACTGTAAGTCATAATCATCAGAATGAAAATAAATAAACACTATATAATCTATATAATATAAGTTTTCCTTTTTGAATTGAATTGCTGAAATAATCAACTTTTTGATGATATTCTAATGTAATGAGAAGCGCCTGTGTGTGTGTGTGTACAGTATATGTATGTATATCACGTATAGCATATTTTCCACAGAGATTTGAATCACTTCAACTAAGTTGCTGACTTCTGCATGCAAAATAATGCCGAACACAGGTTTTATGCATAGATTTTACCATACTAAAAGCACTCTCTCAAATCCTGCAATAAGACCCCAAATCACATGACAAGTCCAAATATGTGGTTTCATGCCAGACCAGCTCTTGCTTCTACTGTTACAGGGACTCTGACTCCATCAGGTCCCATGATCCTAACAGATGGGCTCCTCTAATGAAAAAGAGCCCTTTTTAATTAGCCTGTCCGAGGACATTTACTTACCTTGCACAGCCCTTTTTCTAATAAAGTTTCACTGACTGAACCCTATCCTGAGCTCTCAGCAATTGCCATCTGTTGGAGAGAGATCCAGGATGGCAGCCTGGCCACTTGTGTTCCTTCCTACACCAGTGAGCCAGAAAAGGGGCCAAAAGATTCAGGCAAGAATCTGGCTTTGAGAGGACCTACCCTTGCCACCTTGCTCTATGTCAGCGATAGACTTAACAGTGATTTTTGGCAAGGTTATGGGGACATTTATCATGTATGTTACAGTTCTTTATAATTACAATCACACACACACACACACACACGTGCGCGCGCATGCATGCACACACATATTGCATATAGTGTCATTCAAAAGAAATTTTATTAAATTACACTGAAAAAATAATAAAAGAAAAATTGTAAAGAAAGAAATTCCTATAACATGTACGAATAACAGGAAAGCACACGGGTATACAATTTTTTTCCCACCATAAACTCATTGTGTGAATTTTGGCTAATCTGTACATTAGCTGCAGTTAAGCCAAAGCAATAGACGTGTACACAGATGTTTCACCTAATGGGATGCCTTTCAGCACAGCAAATGAGAAATATGTCCTCCAAAGCACACCTAAAGACATATTTATGAAATAAACACAAGAACATAAACTGGTTTTACAGAACAGATAAGGTATTTATATTTGCATTCAGAAGCTGTAGTTCTTGTTCACGAGGGTAAAAGAAGAATGTTTAGCCATCTGACAGACAAGGTGGTTCACGAAAATGTATCCAGTGATACATCTGTGCAAGACTGCAATTTAAATGACTAAGTCCTGTTTGGCATTTCCAGCAGATAATGTGTGAGCATGTAAATGCATGTCTGTGGGTATGGCTACAATTATAGGGCATAGTTCAATGCTTCTGTGGTCTGTGCTTTGTGCTAGTGTTAAAATCATTCAAGGCTACACACATACATGCCCACACATATTTATACTGCCGTGTAAAAGTATTTGCCCCTTCCTGTTTTTTTTTCCTTAAAAATGAAGCATGAGACATTATGCACAATTGGAGCAAAAATGAAAATATAAATATAAAAATAAAAATAATTAAGGTTTTTGAGAGGCCTAGTCAAAGTCTGCACTTGAATCTGATTGAGATGACCTTAAACAGGCTGTTCATGTTGATAACACTCCATTGTGGCTGAAATAAAAACAATTCTGCAGAAAAGAGTGGGTCAAAATTCCTCCACAGAGCTGTGAACGACTCATTGCCAGTTATCACAAATGCTTGATTGCATTTGTCGCCGTCAAGTGTGGCACAACCGGTTATTAGATTTAGGGAGAAATCACTTATTCACATATGGCTGGGTAGGTATCTATAGCTTTTTACCCCTTAATAAATTAAATCATTTTGCATTTACTTGGGTTATCTTTATATACCATTAAAATTTGTTTAATAATTTCAATCATTCAAGTGTGATAAATATACAGTATCTATCTACAGTATATATCTATCTTGAAATATAGACCAGTAGCATTGTGCTTATTATATTATATTATATTATATTATATTATATTATATTATATTATATTATATTATATAGTATAAGCACAATGCTACCGGTCTATATTTCTAGGTAGATATATACTGCAGATAGATACTGTAGATAGGTAGAGTTAGAAGATTCTGTGGGCCTGAATTTAGTTTTCTTTTATATGCTCTATATTTACATTTCAATTGTAGAGATGTTTTTCTTGCTGACTTAGATCTGGTTCACATCAGAGCAGGCGTGCTGTCTGTCAGGTTCTCGAATCTGTCTGCTGTGACACTGCTGTCTTACACTGTCTGTTTCTTTTGCCTTTTTTTCTTCTCAGTAATAAATATATAAACGTGTATATTTCTTTGGGTGAAACACACACAATCAAACAATATTCCTAAACAATATTCTTCTGTAAAATGGTTTTCCGTTTAAAAATACCCAAGTTTCAAGTAACATTCATATTCTAATTTAAATATATAGGAAATATATTTATGGAAAAAAAAAATCATCAATCACAAACATCTACAATAATTATATATCGTACACATGTTTAGGTCTTTCTGTCTTTTGTTCTGTTATCCTTCCTCCCTATGCATCAATTAAACCTCCTCTATCATCCTTTCTCTACAGTCTCTGAAAAACAGGCATAGCATGCTGAGAAGTGGTAGCCTGACTCATGCTGTGGCAACAGTTCCTGTGATGGAAGAAGGGCTGGCAGCATTCATGGTATCCTGCTATTATCTTATATGACTTAGCTGGCAGGTAGGAAATCTTCTCTGTCTCATTTTTATTCATGACTGGTCAAGAAAAAATCAGAAGTAAAAAAATTGGGGTTCTTTAGAGACAGACGTGGCTGTGTGTTCTGTGTTGGCCAGCTTTGACTACAGTTAATGCTCACTTGAGTCAGTAAAACAACACTGTATTGTATATTCAATGCCTTAAATAATCAGAAAGCAGTAGAGCCAGACAAACATTTTCTTTTAATATGTTTGCATGAGTGACATATTAAAGTGGTCTATTCATGAATTGATTATTAAGTTGCTGATGAACACAGTAACCTTTACAGGAAATAAGTATTTTTGTTTTAAAAAAAAAGAAAAAGAAAAAAAGAAAGTGCTTAATAAAAAAAAAACTGTCATTTCTGAAAACACACAGGAATACTGAAAGATATGGTGGGCAGCTTTGATAGCATGCTCAACAGCTAATTATTATGTTTTATAGCACAAGTTCATGGACAAGAAATCCCGCAGGACGGTAAAAATCACAAAGATAAATTTAATGCATGCTCTTTTATGTAACTGCCATATTTCTACAGTAGGACTAAGTGTAATTCTGCCTGACCCTTATCTCAGATGTTCATTAAATACTGCTGAAGGAGAGTGCTGAAACATTTTATTCTGTGACTATTTCTAATGCACGTTTTTAAAAATTCCACTTTGTCTGCAGTTCTCCTTTGATGACAATAAATGTTTAACAGTGTATTGATGTCAAATATTATAAATAAATACATTTAGCATTATATGGATAAAAGGATAAAATATGTTTTTTCTATACCTTTATACAAAATTCATTGTAAATTGGCTCATGCTGTATATCTTCAATGAAATGTACGTAGTGACAAAAAAAAATTAAATAATAAAATGGTGAGTGTAGGTGGTGGAAATAATGTTCCTCTGCAGGGCTGCTGGGCTTAGTTTTTGTGGTAGGGTGAGGATAGCTCTGACAATCCAGGAGAGTGTCAGTGGAAAGCCTCTGCTACTCTGATTTGAGAAAAGCCAGGCTAGGTTGTTTGGTTCAACTTAGAACGATGCTGCCTGGTTGGTCCCCAGAAAATCTGTATAAGAAAAAATCCCATGGGACTTGCTGGAAAGATATATGTTGCTGCCTTTGGAATGTCTGTGAAGACCCCAGGAGATGCCAGGATCTGTGGCGGGGGATAGAGGAGCCTGGAATGATGTTCTTAACTTGTTACCACCATGACCCCACCAGGAAAAGAAAAAGAAATATAATAAATGAATATAAAATGAAAGAAATGTAAATCATTTGCAACATTTTAAACAAAATAAGAAATCTTGATCTAGATTGAACAAAATGTTATCTGTGCTGCATGTCAAGGAGGCTTATATCCCCAGCTGTTAGAACCAGATGTTAGTGTAAAATCCACTTAAAAGAGATATTTATTTAGTTTTAGTCTTTGTTGTTCTGTGATGGAATAGTCGTATTGATTTGTTTGAAAGATCAAATTAGTCCTTTGCTCTGGAGGTGCCTAAACAATTCATTTTGTACTGTGTAGCTTGTCTCCAAGCTTGCAGCGCTCTCAGCTGATATTTCTTTCCAGGTTTAATTACCACTGGTTACCTGGCTGGCGGGACAGAAGAAAACATGCCGTGCCCCATTAATTAGCTGTCAGATGGTGCAGGGCTACAGCTCATTGATTAGGGCATGATGGCTAATAAGACGTGCTGTCCCAAAGCTTCCTTTATTGAAATGGATGAGATAGAGCTGTTAGAGGTGCTGACGTCATGAAACTGACGTTCAGAGCGATCATATAAATATGTGTCCACTCAGCCCATGAAGGAACTGAATGATATTCATTTTCCCCTCCAACGCTTTAACCTTATATTTTAACACAATCAGTGGCAGACTGCTGAACTTTTTTTTGCCTTGGGCAGAATTGCTACCCAGACTTGTGCTTGTAAGAGTTTTGGCAGAATCGATATTCCCTCGCCTCCTTCTCCAATCCCCCTGCTGCCCCTCCTCTTTCTCCCCTCACAGTTGTTCATGAATATGGATGACAAGCAAGTCTTGCTAGAATCATTAATGTGCCACAAGTCCATAATAAATCACATCAATATAAAAAACTTCAAATGATTTACCAGTAAAGGTGGTAACTCACGAGAGAGCTTGATAGGTATATTATTTGGGTGAAGTTCATACATATAACAATATAAATATTAAAATGATTTGTGATAATTATAAATCCTTTGTGCTACAAAAATCTGAATTCACCCACCCAGGATCTTATCCCTATGGCAATCACAGAACATGGTAGAAATTGGACTATTAAAATTGGCATAATGCCCAACACTGGAAAAATGCCATCAGCCTGGCTTCAGCATCTCTATTTCTGAAACAAAGTGAACTAGAGGGGGAGGTACCCCCATTTTTCACTCAGGCCCCCTCTTTTTCTTTCTCTCCTCCCTCTACAGAATTCATCTCACTGGATGTGATCACAGATTGATGAAGCATACTGAAAGACTCTTACTGGCTCGTCTCTGTTCTCAGAACATGCATTTCTCTGTCACTATTGGAGCAATCATGACTGACACATGAAATAAAGTTGCTTTCAGGATGCTCTCAGATTGCTCCAGGTTCAGGTTTCAGCCCAGCATCAGAGACTGTTGGAGTCATTTAAAGAGACTATTTTATTTTCTGTGGCCACTACTATTCAACACCTCTCCGAACCAATGCTAGGGATATATGCACACAAATATATGTACACTGTAGAATGCGCTCAGGACTACTGCAATATCTCAAGTTCTCAGGTTCAAGTTCAGTGAAGCTCCAGCCTGGTGGGAGGTCTGGCACAGGCTTTTACAAGCTCCGCTGTGCTGGCAAAGGAATGGGTCTATTGTCAGAGAAGGGATACCATGAAAAATTCATAACACATGCATGTCACACTCATAGATGTCTGGAAGCAGTAAACAACATACAGAGTGAAAGCAGTTGTTACAAATGAACATGCTGCCTCACTTCGTGGTACCACCCATAGGTCTCTTTCTGCATCTGCTGAGAATCCAGTTTGCAATGATTTTCTTATTGGATGGATGGTGTGTCCTCACCCCTAATCTGTCCACATTCCAATCAATCATTTCTGCTCTGAATCTAATTCAATACTGATGAATATGTCTGTGCATGATAAATATCTCTAGACGGTATTCATGCAAAATGTCTGGACATTCATCTCTTTCAGCTGCTATGGAATTTGAAACAAAGTCTTTGATGAAAGACCTTTGATTAATTATAGCTTAGTATGGTGTTACCATTTACAGAATTCTACTCAACGTCAGTGCAAGTGTTATGTTTAATGTTTTATCTATATGAGAAATACGGTACCTTGCTGAATTTACATGGCTGGAGGTGAATTCATCTAACAGAAATGGCTTAGCGTACAAGGTCAACAAAATCTAATGTATGGCCGTCCACTTTTGTTAATGGAATGATTTTGGCCTCTATTTAATTCCATCAGATCTGTCCCTGACAGAAACAGGAAGGAGTAATGTAAATTAGGGGATTGTACTTTGTAAATGTATTCTGAATACAGTGCTTTTTATTTTCCAATAAATATCTCACACACATTCAGGATTATGCTCTAGGTCAATACTACTTTTAAAGCATTTTTAGAACCCTGATTATGTACTATATTTATAGACCTACTAATTTAACCCATCACTGCCCTAGAAAAATGGATTTTGCACTTGTCTTCAACCATTGAGACACATTAAGTCAACTGACATCATTACATGATTTATTTATTTGATGGAGGTGGGCGGATGTAAATAGCTGATACAGTAGCTGCCATGTGGCTATGTTCATCTGGGTGCATATACACACTCTGTTGCATTCAACTTGAGGATATACTCTATTCTCAACACTAATAAATAAATAAATAAATAAATAAATAAATAGGGCGACATGGTTGCTAACTGATTAGCACCGTCACCTTGCAACTTCATGGTCTGGGCTCGATTCTCACCACAGGTATGTGTGCATTGAGTTTGCATGTTCTCCTCTGCTTGGTGGGTTTCCTCCAGGTACTCAGATTTCCTCCCACATCCCAAAGACATGCAGATTAGGCTAATTGGCATTCCCAAATTGCCCATAGTGTGTGAATGAGCATGTGAGTACGTGTGTGTGTGTGTGTGTGTGAGTGTGTGTGTGTATGCACAGCGATGGATTGGCACCCGATCAGGGTGTACCCCGCCTTGAGCCCCTAGTCTCCTGGGATAGGCTCCAGGCCCCCTGCGGCAGGATATACAGGATAAAGTGGTACAGACAATGAGTGAGTGAGTGAATAAATAAAAACAACCCAACAACAAACAAATACGCATTTTACCAATGTAATAATTAATATGATTAATTTATTCTTTATCTCCATTTAAACCATAAGAGTGAGATCTTTATACCGCATAAATCTGATCAAAAGGATCAGGAAGAATTGTGTTTTTGAATCATTATACAGAATGAATGTCTATATGAGTTCTGGCATTGAATTGCTTCTTAAGAGCTAAAATGTGAATGTCATGCTTTTTAAGAGAATGCTATATTTTACCGTCTTTTTTTTGTTTCTCTTGTCATGTTTGATTTGTTTTTAATTTCCTTAGGGACATGGCGGGTGTGTGAATCACTCGCTTAACTCCCCTGAAATCTTGCTGAATTGCTGAAAGTGATAGCAGCTAACCCAATCAAATAGCTTTAACAGCCATGCTGTCCTGCACAGTGCTGAATTAGATTAGGAGAGAGTGAATGCTGATATTAACCTAGTGATGTAATTACCACTGCAGGTTGAGTGCTAATGCAGTTTTTAGGCAAGCTGAATATTCCCCAATCTGATTAGTTGGTTACCCCTCCCTCTAGACCGGGTAGCCTGCAAAATAAAATGGAGGCAAGGCCATTTCTATATGTCTTTGCCTTTGTGGTTACTTTGTGGGGGGAGACGATCTCTACCTGACCCTTACCTCTTGAGTCAGGTTTCGTTATGGTCAACCTCATCTTTAATGTTGTCTGTCAGCACTTGGCAGCATGACCTGTATTGATTGTAACGGTGAATAGGAAGCACACTCATACGGTGTCAGCCAGGAAGCATTTTCCCTTATTTGGTATTTTCACATTTAAGAATTATGGAGGGATTATTGAAATCCTTAGCATCCAATGCCAGTATTTTGTATTTACTTTAGCCTACATTTCTCCACACGAAAAATTCCTCATGCTGAAAATCCTGGGATTTGTGCAGCTACCCAGATTTACATTTTTTGGACTATCTGACCTCAAGCGCAAAATAGCTGGCACGTCATAAAGAGAAAATGAAATCCATGAGAGAATATTTTAATAAATACCATTGTAATTAAATATCGCATAACTCTTCCCCAAGAGTGGCCAAGAGCTGCAGTTTTGGTGAGAGAGGCGCAGTCTGGGTTGCAGGGCAAACGAGGTTTTGATTATCCTTGTGTTAGTGAGAGTGAGTGAGAGAGAGAGAGAGAAAGAAAGAGAGAGGGATAGCTTGTAGGTGGGGGTTGTGAATATGTGAATATTTCATTATTTGCAAGGTCCTGGACTATGATTGTGGCTCAAGGTCATGAATAGGGAAACAAGGTCATAACAATAGGCAACTGTGTCCATGCCAGGCGAGGCTGGCTATAAAGAAATCACACAACAGAGGGAATTAAGGGTATGACACTACCAATAATCATGAATGGTTTCGGAGGCAGCAATCTCACATTCTATAGCTGAAGGTGAAATACAAACAAACATGTGCTGGATAACCAATAAGCCAGATGGCCATAATGAATGAAAAGAAAGAAAATATTAAAATGTTATTATTTGATAAATCATTTAAAACATTTTGATGGTATTCGATGATGGTATTCGGTCTCTACCTCCATAGTGTACATTTGAAGCATATCAAATAAATGATGCATTATTCAGTGATATTCAGTGACTATACCCCACTACTCTTTGTTCTAATTATTACCAGTCCCAGCTATGATTTTTAGTCATCCAAACTGATTCTGCTTTACAGTGGCTGTTTTTATCACCTTTTTTCAACTTGAAGTGCATGATTTGTGTGCGTGCTTGCATGTGTGTGTGCGCCTCGATTTCTTTTGTCTTTTGTTTGGATACTTGCCTTTTGGCACACTGCACAATGTGTCACACTCCACCCCTTTTGATAACAAACCAGCATTCCTTCTTCGCTTGGTTGACACATTAACCCACTTTTTGATCACCACTATAGAGTCATGTCAATACTGAAAATCATACCATTGTGTTAGTATTAGTGGTACAATTCCTAAAAAATAGATAACTCACATAGACATTATAAAATTTTGAATACAACCTAAGGTCTTAGATGCAATTTTGCTGAATGCCGAGTAGCTTTTTAAGTGAACATGCTCAGCATAACAAATTGAGTCTTGCATTGCTTTGTAGCTCATCAATACAGCCCACACTAACCTAAGAAAATCCATGAAATCAAACCTCACCCCAGTCAGGCATTAATTATCTTATAAATTACATCATATGCCTATGACAATCAGTTTAGGTGGCAGTATGTCCTCTAAATTGTCACATTAATCATAAGTGACTTACATATTGCAAGGTTCCAACAGCACTATGAACTGGGGTTATTATCGAGATAATTTCCATGTAATGTTTTTGTATTGAGTTTTTAATCATATAGTGTTTTAACTGTTTCGTTAGTATTCTTGATTTTAATATTTTAGTAACAGCATACAATCAACAGGCAACAGAAACACATAATGACCTACACTGAACTCAAAAGAGACAGAGACAGGGACATAGCGCCAGGAAATGAGGCAATCCAATGAAATGAATTTGATCAGATTATTGATGTGACGGACAGGTTGATTCTCAGGACTGGAGGGGTGTGCCAAACCTGCCAAAAGCTCATTTACACGCCGACATGTCAGCGCTTTGTTCAAACTGATCCAATACAGGCCAGCTGACTTAATTACACACAGTGGCAGTCAATAGTCTCTGCATAACAGACAAGATGTCCAAGTGTCAGAGATTAAATTACCGCACATTTCCTGTGCAGCTTGTTGTAGACTGCTTGTTTTAATCGCGTGTTTTCATGTTGCAGCATAATGACCCGGGAAAGTGCTTTGTTAAAGACTGTATACAGTTCCCAAATCATTAAGTCTTTATCTCAGAAGTGCTTACTGTGTAGTAAAAAAAAAAGCCTGCTGATGTTGATAAGGGAATTTGTATACATTATGCAGGAAAAAAATTAACATTTTGTTCAACATAGTTTTTAGTTTTTAATTTAGGAAATACACCAATCAACCATAACCTGAGTTTGAGTTCCCCTTGTGCCACCTGTGTATCCCTGGCCCATTGGGTCTCTGGGGGTGTGGTTTCTGAAACCAGGACATTGGCAGTGAATCCTTTGGCTGCTGTGATTTGTGGGGCTTCTGTGGATTGGACTTGTTTGATTAGTGCATCTCATTAGGGCTCAATCCGATTGGGATCTGGGGTGTTTAGAGGCCAGGTCAGCAGTCTTTGGTTCTTTGCCTGCTGTGTTTGGTGCACTAGGTGTTCTGGTGCCTTTCTATCGTGGCCATCATTGACTTATTTCTGTGATTTGTACTGCATTGGCTTTTCTGTGGGATCAGACAGGATGAGATGGCCTTCTGTGTATAGTTGGTAATCAGTAGTGTTCACTTCAACTGTCAGTGGTCATAAAGATTATGTAAAAAAAATTTAAAACAAAAGATTATGTGAAAAAATCTTATAGACACCTAAGAATTAAGAACTATTTTGGAACATGTACACACACATGCACACACTTATTTACACATGGGCTTTCCTCCTG
Source organism: Clarias gariepinus (assembly GCF_024256425.1). Classification (NCBI taxonomy): domain Eukaryota; kingdom Metazoa; phylum Chordata; class Actinopteri; order Siluriformes; family Clariidae; genus Clarias; species Clarias gariepinus. Next base: position 16,029,315 of record NC_071112.1, read on the forward strand.
GAGGAAACCTGATCACCAAAAGGAAATCCACACAGAAAGAAAACTTCGCTCAGACGGTAACTCGTGATTGAACCCTGGCGACTGAGCTGAGACGCACACACACACTGCTTGCTGCGCCGCTGTGCTATGTCTAAAATTAGGATTTCTTAGTAGTTTGATCTTGAGATCTCTAGTTCTGCTTCACAGGACAAGAACCATGTGAAAACTAACAAGAGGGTGAATGATAAAATTGTTTAGTAATTGGTGGCTAAAAACAATCACAGGAACAAAAATACACTTACGTTAGATCTCCTAAGATGGTTTTGATTCACAGAAAAAAAAAAAAATTCTGTGGACCAATCTACAATGCCAGGAACATTATTGCTAGACCTTTGGTTTTAGGAGGTGGATTGGGGGGGGGGGGGGCGGGGGTAAATGGAATAACTAGTGTGGGGCATTCTTTATTACTGAACTGTCAAGCGAGTCCTGTGCATGTCCCAGCCATAGGTGGATCTCATAGGTGCTGAACAAGAAGGTAAATTTAGTAATTTGATATGAACTGATGTAATAAATAATTCAGTGTTTTGCAGGGGAAACACCAAAAACTACCTCTACACAGTAAAACCCCATTGTTGCTTGAGTTCGTTTAAGCAGTGAATTGTTAATTCAGTACTCAGGGTGTTAATTTAACACTGGGGAACAACTCAACACTTTTGCTCGGTAATCAGTATCTAAAAAAATAAACTTGTGGTTTGACAACTGCTTGCACTTTGATTTAAAGTATATGTCATTATACAACTGTGTCGGTGTGTTTGTGTGCGTAAAAATCCCACATGCTATTGCTGTATATTAGTCAACATGCACTTCTGATGAGCAGCTCATCAGCAGCATGTACAAGGCATTCCATGTTTTTCCTTTTTCATTCCAGAGCTTTGTGCATATTTAAGTTGGATTTTAACACACACCTATGCTCTAACTCCATGTAGCTTCGGAACTAATTGCAAAATGTACTAATTACAAGGGAGCGGCTTGAGATGTATGTGCTGCATTATAATGAGTCTTAGTAAATAAAAAAGTAGTCCTTGGGGATCTTGCTTGGCAAAAACATGTTCCTGTGGCATGTCCAGAATTCTCCATTGTTCAACATTGAATTGTTTAACGGTTTAACGGCTCCTAAGGATTTAATTGCAGGCTGTATATGTTAGCCCATGGTAAAAAAAAAACAAAAACAGATGGACCATAAATATCCTTACAGACAATTTAATTTATAAGAAAGTAATGTATATGCAGAAGAAATAGCACAAGAAATTACCAGTAATTTATTCTTTCTGCATTTATTTGTATGTATCTAGTGCAAACTGGGAAATCTATTGTACTATGTGAGATTTTGTCAGGAAGCAGACACTAATTGACACACGCATACCTTCTTCTTATAGGGTCTCATATATTTTTCATGAACTTTTTTTTCTTATGCCAAATAAGAAATAAGGAAACCAACCAACCTACCCCAGTTGCCCAACAGCCACCATGTGGAAGATAAATTATTTCCTAACTAAATATTAACATATTATGTGACTTTAATATTAACTTGCCAAATGAATATATTAAAAAGATTTAAAAAAATACTAGTCTTAGCCAGTTAAGTATTCTGCATAAGTAACTTGATTTACAGTTTCTCTTCTTGAAATTGATTAATGGTTACTCTGTGAAGAAGGGGAAAAAATCTGATTTTAAATCCCTCTGATTAGAGAAAAACATGTAAAAATGGCACACTGGCTCTGTATACTTAATTAATTATGAGGCGCACTGACAGTTTTTATAGTCATGTGTAGGGCCTTTGTTGGTATGGTTAAGTAGCACCAGATGGAGAAGAACATATACAACAATCACTTTTATGTCCTGAAGTGATGTGATGACTGGCTCCAACACAAGCTCTTTACATCCATGTGAGTCCAGTTTTAACATGCTGTCTGTTACTGAGCGAAATTATGTTGCATGAGCTTACGCATTTACACATTTCCATTCAAAACTATTACAGTTACGGAATTTCTGTAATAGCCATATTTAATAGCCGGTTTAATGTCAACAACAGGTCTTACAATGAATGAATCACTGCGGTAATACAATACAATTTGTGAACTGCTGCAGTTTGTGTAATAAAAATTTCTATCAATATTCCATACTGTTGAGGCTATCATGTTCATGATATGTGGACGTGTTCTTCCTCTAACTCTACACGGTCCATTAATCAGCAAGACGGCGTAATTGACAAGAAGGGAACAACAAGCTAAACTTGCCCTGAACACTCTGGGAGGCAGGACAGGCTGATTCATTGGCCCAGTGCTGCCAATCTGTAACATTCTTCACCTGGCTCTTCACACCCCAACCTAAACTGGCTGACACATATTTAACCCGAAGATGGATGGGGCATTGGCCTGTGCCCAAGTGTCACTGAGTGGCTTGTAGCTGAGCGAAATAAATAATGTGTGCTGCAGACGTAGCTCTAGACAGTGGATCAGAGCAGAACTAAAACCCAGAGCGATGCTGTGAGGTCTTAAATCACCAGTAGAGAAATATGAACTCAAGGTTATTGAGCACTAGGTGAGTGATAGAGACTTCCATCAGGCTTCTTCACAAATGAAATTTTACTTTACACTATGTCATCCAATGCCCTGCAGCTGGATCTGGTGAAGAACAAACCCTGGATTTATATCCTGGCATTCAGAAGTTATAGTTTTTCAATACTTATTCATTGGTGATACTTTAGCTTGAGGATTAAACCTAAGAGCTATGACAGCTTGTAAGAATGGGCAAACAATTTCAAAGAATCAGCATTATGTTTTAAATCACACTTTAAGTAAATAATTCAACTAAGAGAAAGCTGTACCTCTCAGGGGAAATGAGAAACACTGAGGAAAATAGAGGGGAAAAGGTGATCTCAGAATTTAGGAGGGACAGCTGCCATCCCCTCGAGCGGGTGCTTTACCCAAACGGTTCTAGTAAAAAGCCCATCTGTTAGAGGAAGGGCCATGAGTGTGTCACTGCGTTTGGCCATAGGCACTTCATTCTGAAGGTGTACTTACTGTATATATTGAGTGAGTCTATCCGTGTGTGTATATGTCTGGCTGTTGCTGGATATGCCTTCCAGGACTTACTGGATGTCGTGCAGTGATACAGTGACTCTCAAACCAAGACAACATAACACAACCTGTCATTATTACACTCATTTTACAAATCAGCATTGGGAGAAGTCCAAATTCACAAACACACGCACGCACGCACGCACACACACACACACTCAATCTTTCTTTTTTTTTATCTCTCTTTGCACTTTAGACATTTCTGTGCCATATATCTCAGAAGAATAACCTCCCACCTCCACCATACAACACATCACTATCACACTGATCTTTTTTTTTCAGCCATCAATTTTTCCCTAAACCTCAGTACAGAATACAGGATCAGTAGAACTTGTCAAAGCTATGTCATACCACTTTGCTATGACAAGTCTTACTGATCCTGTATTCTGCATTGTGGTTTAGTTTATGCCCTGTTCAAGTAAAATGATTAAGCCTGTGATATTGCTGAAAGCAAGCTGGAGGATTTAGATCTACTGCATTTATACACATCGTGCTAGCTCCTGGGGGGTTTCTTTCACTTCTGTTTTTTCTTGAATTGTTTCTTTCTGTTTATGTAGCTACTATGTGTGAGTATGCAATTAGCTTATTGATGGTACGTAAAGGGACAAATTGTGTTAAATGGAGCATGGTGTGTCCATATACTGGGACAAATTCTAAACTCATATTAATATTTAAAGCAAATAAATCTGATATTGTTGTCATGCTATTACATTTGCCTATTCCCTTTGCAAGTCTAACAAGAGACTGTATGGAATATACTACAAGTTGGTGAAAATTAACTAGGCAATATTAGATGGCTAAAGATGGCTCTTATCCTGACGGCTGGGACGTCCAGATCATACTTCATGTGATTTTTTCCTGTAGGCCTACACAAAGGAGGAGGTGTACAGAACAAAGCCTCGCACACTGGAGGACATGGAGACACAGATTCAGGAGGTTCTAAGGAATATCCCAAATGACTTTCTTCAGAAGACTGTTCATTCCATCTCTGGCTGTTTGAGGAAACTGATTGAGGCCACCAGTACGTTAAAATGTAAAGATTTGCTTTAATTTTCCTATGTTATAAAGTACGTATAAAAGTGGTTTCAATTAAGAAAGATAGACTTTATTATTATAACTACAATTTTTAATGCCTAGTTACTTTTCAACCACCCTGTATATGCATAATTGTCATAAGTTGTAAAGTTTAAGGAATCATATTTTTATATTTTAGATTTTGTTTACCTCTGTGATGTTGCTCTTAAATATCTCTTAATTTTTAACTTGGATTATGAAATTTTGATTCATTCAGTCATCTTCGGTATAGAGACACACACATATTGCAGGCCAGCTTTAAGGTGACCTAATCATTTTCAAAGATACAGAAATTATGACTAAACCTTGGCCAATAGGTCCATTTAGATTTAAAATAACATGAGGACCAGTTTATAATATTAAGATATGCTTTTAAAATACGTTTTTTCTTTTTTTATTTCCAGGTGAAAGAGGATTTCAATAAGCACTTTGGTCATAAGCAGGGAACAGATAACACTTTAGGAGCACAAATTCACTGCTGCCAAAGAGACACACATTACTCCATTTTCACCCTTCCCACCTTTATTCAGCCCACCAATTTCAGCCTGTCTGTCTTTATAAAAAAAAAAGGTCTGCTGGTGCCTAAGGACAGGGGCATGTCTGTCTCACTCTCTGTCTCATTCACACCCTGCCCCCCAAAAAACCTGAGGATCAAATATAACTCCTATTGCTTCATTTAAGTTGGAAAATAGGATGGCTTCCCATCAGCTTCAGTCATGACAGGAGGCGTCACAGGTGGAACATGTGTGTGTGTGTGTGTGTGTGTGTGTGTGTGCTTCCTACAGTGAGATAGTAGGGCATAGATGACACTGTGTCCAATTGGGAGCTACAAACCATCATCATCCCTGTTCTTTCAGGGTGTCCTCTGTGCTTCAAGGACATTTGCTAAGTCTAACATGAGTGCAGTGTGGCAAACGGTGGAAGAGGGAAACGGAATTATATGATCTTAAAGAGCCAATCTAGAGTTATGCTTCCTTTGTTGACAATCCCCTTTAGTGATTATTTCATCATTTAAAACGTGAAACCTGGAGCACATTCAGGGCATGACTCGAAATGATTAGCCCATGGAATAAAACTCATCCTCAATGACATTGAATTCTGTTTTTCAGCCATCTCAGTTAATCATGAACATGTAGCAATGCTGAGACTGAAGAAGCATAGTGTTGAGGTCTCATTAGCTGCGTTCTGCTCACCTAGAAATGTGTCGTGCTCTGTCTCTTCCTTCTGCCACTACTGACATAATCAATCCTTTAAGCCGTGATCAATAGGCAGAAAGTCTGCATGCGTTTAGTTAATTAAAAGCTTGAGGGAACCAGGCCTACATGGCTTCACATCCCACATTTTGGACCCCTTTGTAATTAATGACAGTGCTGGGTGGAATAGTTTCCAGCTACTGGGCACATCCTGTCAATGTGTTGGAATATTTATCATGTATTGTTAAAGGCAGAGTCAGGCACTGTTGTCTGTGGATGTGCGCTTTCAGCTCTTAGGTGGCCTCATCCCCTGCTACTGGCTCCTACTGGGGATGAAATAAAAACAAAGAAGCTTTTAGTGATAACATGAATGTAATATAGATCCTGGTAATGTGCGCATAGGCAAATGTGTAAATTATGAATACCCAATGGAGGGATACATAAAACACTTACATATCCTATCAAACAGCCTTTATAGTGCATGGTAGATTTAGTGGGTCTCTCATGGTCTCTGGTTTTTGTATGGTTTTGGCAGGATGGAAGAGTATTCCAATCAAACGCAGGAAATTATCCTTTGCAAGACAGATTGCTGTGCACTGGCATAGAGAAATGAGAGAGAGAGAGAGAGAGAGAGAGAGAGAGAGAGAGGGAGAAAGAGAGAGAGAATGGCACTGAATTACAGACAAAATGAATACTCTTGGGAACAGTAAAGAAAGAGAGAGTAAAATAGAGAGTAATAGATTAGACAGATGAAAGGGGAAAAAATGACAGTTTTGGTTAGCACATTGTTTTCTAAGATCCTCACACCACAGACTGTAGATTAAATTTATCGCTATGGTTCCAACCATGCTCTACAAAATCATGATTTAGAGTTGATGGAGAGAATTAACAAATCCAGATGGTGCATTATCTTATGGGACAGGAAAAAAAACCACAGAAAGAAACAGAAAGCCTGTCATTTTTGTAAACTGTGTGTAGCAGGCAGGGTGTGATATAATATTGAAGAGAGGTGAAGGCAGTCAGAAGTGGTGGTAGGATAATTGGTTGACCCTGCACACCTGTTCATTGTTTCATAATTGCATGTTTATTCAGCCCTTTTTGCACAGTTGGTTGTGATGCTAAAGACAAAGTCACTAAGGGTGCTAGTGCTGGCTTAATTATTGTGACTAATCCTGGTCAGTATTTATTATTGCATTTAAAAAAAAAAAAAAATTATTTTACTGTATTACGTTTATTTATCACGTCAATTTGTGTAACAGCACCATCTGTGCATAACTAAGGATATTGGTTAGATTTCATATTTTTAGTTATTTATCTGATTTGTCTCTTTGGTCTCTTTTCAAAACATTATTTACCTTCATGTCTTCATTGACTCATTGACTTTTGCCACGTATGAGACACTTTTTGACATGCCACTTTATGCATTTCTGTCACAACTTGTCACAAGTAACACCTGTGTGACACAAGTGATCTGTTACCAGTGAGAAGCAGATTAGAAAATAGGAACACACTAGGTAAGCCTAAACATCCACTTATTTACCCATCCATTTCTATTCTGCTTTTTTTAGGGTCATCCTATAGGGGGTGTGGAGCCTATCCCAGGAAATTTAGTGCACACTGCATTGTACACTTTTTATGGAAGTGGAAGGACTCCAGAGATCATGCAGAAAACTAACCACTGAGGAGATCAAACTTCATGCACACCAGAGGTGAGATCCAAACCTCAAACCTTAGAGTTGAGAGGCAACAGTGCTAAACTCTAAGCCCCAGTCCTGCCAGTAGTAAGCAAAACATACATAAACTTGTTTTTACATACTAGATTTGCACAGAACATTTACTTGGAACAAGAAACAGAATTGTTCCTTTTTGTGTTCACCCAACCTTAAGAAGAAAAAACGCATCTGTGATGGGAAAAAAATGAGAGAGATTAGAATGAACCATTTGTGACCAAAAGAAAAAAAAAAGCTAAATAACTAGCAAAGTAAATGAACTCAAAAGTCATGATAAACACATGGAGTACTTTGCGTGGGGAAAAAAAACTGATTAATGGTATCAAATCAAATGTTAGGTCTTTAAATACCAAAGCAATTATTTAATTCTTTTTGCTTGCCTATAAACAGCTTGCTTATTTAGTTCAGCTTTGACTGACTTTTTAGAACCAAAAAGGAATCTGAAGTCACCTATCAAGCTTCACTTGAGCCTGGGAGTAATGCAACACTTTTTAAGTTTCTCACAAGGAGAAATAGCCGATGTTAAATAAGTACATTGAAATAGAACTAGTGTCTTATTATTTTAGTTGGACTGTAGGCTGTTGTGGGGAAAGGTTTCCCCTGTACATCAGCTGTAGACTGGCGATAAGTGGTGCATTGTTGTTCAGATAGGCATGAAGTCCTGCCCCTGCATCTTTGTTCTACCCATAAACCTCACATGACCTGAATACCTTAGATTAAACTTGTCTTGGCACTGATAAACAAACTATTTATATGCTATACCACTAAAGTGCAAAAGTGAATAAATAAATAAATAAATAAAAAGATCAAACCACTCAACAACAGATTGTGCCAATTTACTCTGATGTGTATTTTAACCACCACCTTTCACTAGGAATATATTTGTGGTGGTAATTGCTTGCCTTCTGCTGAAATTCTGGAGGTTCACAGCTTTCAGGCATTTTCTCTATAAGAATACCAGCTGAGGTTGTGTGTGTGTGTGTGTGTGTGTGTGTGTGTGTGTGTGAGACTGGCATGTTTTTTCCATTTACATCACTAGATTAGACACTAACACAACTCTAGCACGCACTTGGACATGATGGCTCTGCTAAATGTGTGGGAATTGGCCCATTTACTGCAAGAATGTGACAAGCTACCTGAGCCTGCATTTACCGAACATATGGCATACAGGTCTGCCACATTCTCTACACAAGGACGTTGAGATCACTATGCTTTATGCTTCAAACCTTAACTGCTTTTAACTTGGAATATAAGATCCATACTGCAACAGAGCAACACAAATCTTTCAGTACTCTCCCCTGGCAATATTTTAAACATAGTATTTCTAATAGGCATTTTAGGTTGTTTGGGTTTTTATGAAAGAATGCGAAAAAGAATTGGGCACCATGTGTAAATGTACATAATATCTGTATGTGTAATATAGTGTAATGCATTCTGTGGACATGCATTCTATGATAAAGGCATCGATCAGCCCTTTTAACTCTTTTAACAGCCCTCTCATTCACTTTCTTTCTTTCTCCATCACACACACACACACACACACACACATACACGCACACGCACGCACGCATGCACGCACGCACACACACACACACACACACACACACACACACACACACACACACACACAAACACACACACACACACACACATTACAGCTTTTCTCCTCTGACAGTAGTTGGATATTGCTCTTAAATAAGTTTCAACATGGTTTAAAATAACATGATTAATGTGTTTTTTATTTTTAAATCAAGGTGCATAATTAACAAATACACAAAATTGGTCACCTCCAGTAGTATCAAATGTAATAACATGATGGTATTAAGGAAATTTTAATGTCAGTTTTTTCATGCTACTTTCTTATTAGGAATTTTAGTTGTAAATTTTAGGTAAAATACAAAAAGTGTTGTCTACATCATCTAATATTCAAACATCAGTCCAAATAAAGAAAATTTATTAAATAATTTACATTTTATTTTCCCATTAGCTTCATAGAAAGGGGAATAAAACTTCCCACTCAATATGAGTTAAAAAAAATATCTGTATGTATTAAAATGTTTTTTGTAACCTATAACAGAAGACTCATGGAAAAAGCATGGTTCAAGGATAAGATGTGATTCACATTCACATTAATGCAATAATAGGATTTATGGAAATATTGCAGTGATTATTATTATTATTATTATTATTATTATTATTATTATTAAGTGTAATCATGCTGGACTGTCTTTTTAACATTAAGACAATTGTAAGGGTCGTCCAATAGAGGTCACTGTTTTTATTTTGTAGTTTTTGTTGGCCGACTCAGTTTCCCAGCAGGCACCTCGGTCAGGTGATGCAGTGCACACCTGAACCGAGGTAGCCATCAATTAATCTATAAATAGCGGTTTAGACTGGGAAACTGGGTCGAGCATTTTTGGTAAAACCACTGTCAGTTATGTGGGCATTTTGGTTTGTTATATTATCTGTTTAATTTGTACTTTGATTTTAGTTGTGTTGACTTGGGCTCTCTTATTGGCAATGTCTCTGTGTATGTTTTGTGTGTCTGTGTTGGTGGAGCTGATTCAGTCCTGTCCTTCTGTGTTCTTGTGGTTAGCTAGAGCAGGTAAGCAGTTAGGTGTGTGTGTGGCTAGGAGCATGATTAGCTAAATTCTATGTTAAGTTATAGTACAGTTACAGTACTAGCATGCTTCTAGCCATAGCCCCTCTGTGTCTCTAGCTGTCCTGTGTTTCCCACCTCCCTAGTTGCCCAGTGAGCCTAGCCTTTGAGTGTCCCCTAGCCTAGCCTTTGAGTGTCCCCTAGCCTAGCCTTTGAGTGTCCCCTAGCCTAGCCTTTGCGTGTCGCCTGGCCTAGCCCTTGCGTGTCGCCTGGCCTAGCCTTTGCGTGTCGCCTGGCCTAGCCTTTGCGTGTCGCCTGGCCTAGCCTTTGCGTGTCGCCTGGCCTAGCCTTTGCGTGTCGCCTGGCCTAGCCTTTGCGTGTCGCCTGGCCTAGCCTTTGCGTGTCGCCTGGCCTAGCCTTTGCGTGTCGCCTGGCCTAGCCTTTGCGTGTCGCCTGGCCTAGCCTTTGCGTGTCGCCTGGCCTAGCCTTTGCGTGTCGCCTGGCCTAGCCTTTGCGTGTCGCCTGGCCTAGCCACTGGGTATCCCTTGTCCTGTGTTTCCTCTCCCCCTATTGTCCCAGTGCGCCTAGTTTTAGAGTGCTGTCCCTCCTGACTGGGGAGTAACGACTAGCTTGTGAGTGCTGCCTTGCTTAGTCTTGGAGGGCTGCCTCGCCTAGCCACTGGGTATTCTTTGTCTATGTTTCTGTGCCCCTATTCCCTAGTGTGTTTAAGCTATCAGGTAAGCGTAGCTTAGTGCATGTAGGGGCTAAAGACATGCTTGGCTAGGTGTATGTGTAGCTAACTGCCATGGTTAAGCAATGCTTAACCATGTTTAGCTAAAAGCCATGCCTAGCTGATTGCCATGTCTTTAGCCCTTGTCCTGTCCCTCTCTTGGTCTCTCGTCTCGTCTTTACGTGTCTCCCGTCCTCTCTAGTGTCTCCCGTCCTCTCTAGTGTCTCCCGTCCTCTCTAATGTCCAGTTTCAGCTCCACGCCTCGTTTATGTCCTGTTAGGTTTGTCCCCCTGCCTGTGTCTCGTCACAGGACGTGTTACGTGTCTCCTCCTGCCTGTGTCTCGCCACAGGGCGTGTTACGTGTCTCCCTTTGCCTGTGTCTCGCCACAGGGCGTGTTACGTGTCTCCCTTTGCCTGTGTCTCGCCACAGGGCGTGTTACGTGTCTCCCTTTGCCTGTGTCTCGCCACAGGGCGTGTTACGTGTCTCCCTTTGCCTGTGTCTCGCCACAGGGCGTGTTACGTGTCTCCCTTTGCCTGTGTCTCGCCACAGGGCGTGTTACGTGTCTCCCTTTGCCTGTGTCTCGCCACAGGGCGTGTTACGTGTCTCCCTTTGCCTGTGTCTCGCCACAGGGCGTGTGTTTATTCCCCTGTCTGTGTCTTGCCAGAGAGCCCCTGTTACCCCAAAGTTAAGTATGGTTTGAGTTTGTTTGTTCCTTTGTTTGTTTCTTTATTTATACTTTGTTTAACCTTTATTAAAAGACTCTTTTTTGGTTAACACCACCCCTCTGCCTCTATGCCTGCTCCTTCCGCCCACGGCGTTCAACACCTGCCACAACACCCCGTTCATGACAGAATGCTCGACCCTCCAAGGCATAGCAGAGGGGGCTGGGACTTTAAAGCGAGCCTCACGGGGAGGCCACCGCTGCAGCACGCTTCGAGCCTCACGGGGAGGCCACCGCTGCAGCACGCTTCGAGCCTCACGGGGAGGCCACCGCTGCAGCACGCTTCGAGCCTCACGGGGAGGCCACCGCTGCAGCACGCTTCGAGCCTCACGGGGAGGCCACCGCTGCAGCACGCTTCGAGCCTCACGGGGAGGCCACCGCTGCAGCACGCTTCGAGCCTCACGGGGAGGCCACCGCTGCAGCACGCTTCGCGCCTCACGGGGAGGCCACCGCTGCAGCACGCTTCGCGCCTCACGGGGAGGCCACCGCTGCAGCACGCTTCGCGCCTCACGGGGAGGCCACCGCTGCAGCACGCTTCGCGCCTCACGGGGAGGCCACCGCTGCAGCACGCTTCGCGCCTCACGGGGAGGCCACCGCTGCAGCACGCTTCGCGCCTCACGGGGAGGCCACCGCTGCAGCACGCTTCGCGCCTCACGGGGAGGCCACCGCTGCAGCACGCTTCGCGCCTCACGGGGAGGCCACCGCTGCAGCACGCTTCGCGCCTCACGGGGAGGCCACCGCTGCAGCACGCTTCGCGCCTCACGGGGAGGCCACCGCTGCAGCACGCTTCGCGCCTCACGGGGAGGCCACCGCTGCAGCACGCTTCGCGCCTCACGTGGAGGCCACCGCTGCAGCACGCTTCGCGCCTCACGTGGAGGCCACCGCTGCAGCACGCTTCGCGCCTCACGGGGAGGCCACCGCTGCAGCAGCCGCCGAGCGCCTCGAGGAGGTCCCAGCAACACCAGCAGGCCTCATGTGGAGGCCCCCACCTTCGTCCAGTAGCCCTTATTCAAGGCTCACCGCCTTCGGAGCGACACCCCAGCACAGCGTCCAGCACCCGGCTTCGATGTCGGGCACCCACCGCTGCACGGCGGAGGAAAAGCCAGTACTGCATCGGCCGCCCGGATTGGGGGACAACACAGCACTGTCTTCAGGGGCTCTACTTCTCAGAGCAATACAGTGCTGCCCCCTCCGCCCGGCCTACAACAGCGATCCGGTGCTGCCTCCGCCACACAGTTGACTACGGGAGCTAGCCCGTCGGGGTCGGGTGAAGGGACACCAGGGAAGTGCCTTGGGACCACCAATAGCGCTCCGGAGGAGCGGTTTAAGGGGGGGGGTACTGTAAGGGTCGTCCAATAGAGGTCACTGTTTTTATTTTGTAGTTTTTGTTGGCCGACTCAGTTTCCCAGCAGGCACCTCGGTCAGGTGATGCAGTGCACACCTGAACCGAGGTAGCCATCAATTAATCTATAAATAGCGGTTTAGACTGGGAAACTGGGTCGAGCATTTTTGGTAAAACCACTGTCAGTTATGTGGGCATTTTGGTTTGTTATATTATCTGTTTAATTTGTACTTTGATTTTAGTTGTGTTGACTTGGGCTCTCTTATTGGCAATGTCTCTGTATGTTTTGTGTGTCTGTGTTGGTGGAGCTGATTCAGTCCTGTCCTTCTGTGTTCTTGTGGTTAGCTAGAGCAGGTAAGCAGTTAGGTGTGTGTGTGGCTAGGAGCATGATTAGCTAAATTCTATGTTGAGTTATAGTACAGTTACAGTACTAGCATGCTTCTAGCCATAGCCCCTCTGTGTCTCTAGCTGTCCTGTGTTTCCCACCTCCCTAGTTGCCCAGTGAGCCTAGCCTTTGAGTGTCCCCTAGCCTAGCCTTTGCGTGTCGCCTGGCCTAGCCTTTGCGTGTCCCCTGGCCTAGCCTTTGCGTGTCCCCTGGCCTAGCCCTTGCGTGTCCCCTGGCCTAGCCTTTGCGTGTCGCCTGGCCTAGCCTTTGCGTGTCGCCTGGCCTAGCCTTTGCGTGTCGCCTGGCCTAGCCTTTGCGTGTCGCCTGGCCTAGCCTTTGCGTGTCGCCTGGCCTAGCCTTTGCGTGTCGCCTGGCCTAGCCTTTGCGTGTCGCCTGGCCTAGCCTTTGCGTGTCGCCTGGCCTAGCCTTTGCGTGTCGCCTGGCCTAGCCTTTGCGTGTCGCCTGGCCTAGCCTTTGCGTGTCGCCTGGCCTAGCCTTTGCGTGTCGCCTGGCCTAGCCTTTGCGTGTCGCCTGGCCTAGCCTTTGCGTGTCGCCTGGCCTAGCCTTTGCGTGTCGCCTGGCCTAGCCTTTGCGTGTCGCCTGGCCTAGCCTTTGCGTGTCGCCTGGCCTAGCCTTTGCGTGTCGCCTGGCCTAGCCTTTGCGTGTCGCCTGGCCTAGCCTTTGCGTGTCGCCTGGCCTAGCCTTTGCGTGTCGCCTGGCCTAGCCACTGGGTATCCCTTGTCCTGTGTTTCCTCTCCCCCTATTGTCCCAGTGCGCCTAGTTTTAGAGTGCTGTCCCTCCTGACTGGGGAGTAACGACTAGCTTGTGAGTGCTGCCTTGCTTAGTCTTGGAGGGCTGCCTCGCCTAGCCACTGGGTATTCTTTGTCTATGTTTCTGTGCCCCTATTCCCTAGTGTGTTTAAGCTATCAGGTAAGCGTAGCTTAGTGCATGTAGGGGCTAAAGACATGCTTGGCTAGGTGTATGTGTAGCTAACTGCCATGGTTAAGCAATGCTTAACCATGTTTAGCTAAAAGCCATGCCTAGCTGATTGCCATGTCTTTAGCCCTTGTCCTGTCCCTCTCTTGGTCTCTCGTCTCGTCTTTACGTGTCTCCCGTCCTCTCTAGTGTCTCCCGTCCTCTCTAGTGTCTCCCGTCCTCTCTAGTGTCTCCCGTCCTCTCTAATGTCCAGTTTCAGCTCCACGCCTCGTTTATGTCCTGTTAGGTTTGTCCCCCTGCCTGTGTCTCGTCACAGGACGTGTTACGTGTCTCCTCCTGCCTGTGTCTCGCCACAGGGCGTGTTACGTGTCTCCCTTTGCCTGTGTCTCGCCACAGGGCGTGTTACGTGTCTCCCTTTGCCTGTGTCTCGCCACAGGGCGTGTTACGTGTCTCCCTTTGCCTGTGTCTCGCCACAGGGCGTGTTACGTGTCTCCCTTTGCCTGTGTCTCGCCACAGGGCGTGTTACGTGTCTCCCTTTGCCTGTGTCTCGCCACAGGGCGTGTTACGTGTCTCCCTTTGCCTGTGTCTCGCCACAGGGCGTGTTACGTGTCTCCCTTTGCCTGTGTCTCGCCACAGGGCGTGTGTTTATTCCCCTGTCTGTGTCTTGCCAGAGAGCCCCTGTTACCCCAAAGTTAAGTATGGTTTGAGTTTGTTTGTTCCTTTGTTTGTTTCTTTATTTATACTTTGTTTAACCTTTATTAAAAGACTCTTTTTTGGTTAACACCACCCCTCTGCCTCTATGCCTGCTCCTTCCGCCCACGGCGTTCAACACCTGCCACAACACCCCGTTCATGACAACAATAGTCTTAATTGATTTATGTAAAACACACTTTTGTTGTGTAGTTACTTTAAATACATAATAAAGTAGTCATTCATATTTCATATATTAAAAACATCATTATGGTGTTAGTAAGTCAGGAAAATTGTTTAAGAATTGTCTGTTAACATAAGGTATTACAGTATGGAACTATATAAGGTTTTACATTTAAAAGTGTATGGAAGACATTCTATTTCATAATGTCCCATTCATATCCCTTTGAGTTAGAATAATTCCTGTAGCCTATAACATCAAGGATCTCCATATCTATCAGGCCATAAGGCGTGAAAGAGTTTAAGGGACTGAACAGACAATGATTTTACTTCATACACAGATCAGTCACTTCTCAGTTTTAAGGTGACTATATCTTGGAAGTTTTATGTACAAATGCAGACCTAACAGATGTAATTATAGTAATTATTCATTTTTTTATAAAACATGTATTTTCTTTTAACATATTAAATTGATTTACTTTCAATAAAAAATGTTTTGTATTTCTATAATATCACTTAAATCTAAAGCGAAATGGCACATAATGTAAATAATAAAAAGGCTATCATTAAAATGACCAGTATACAAACATTTAATAAATACACAATTAATTTATGTGACAATTAACTTAGCTAATACAAATTAATGCTTATACAGTATTTGTGTTCTTGCAAGCTACAGTAGTAAATATAACTGCATAAGGGAGATTTCAGTAGAGAATTTGCCTTTTTCTTTAATCTTATGTGCAAAGGGCTGTTGTGGCTGCCGGATTTCATCCCAGCCAGACAGGTTTAATAGACATTTGAAGACCGCAATCACCTTCTTAAACAAGTGGAATCCTCCTGTTTGGTTGGAATGAAAGCCTGCAGCCACATGGACCTTGGCAGATAAGTTTAAACACCCTTTATTGTAGATTTTCTGACAAATCAAATTTTCCCACCAAGGAGGGAATAACTCTGCTCTGTGATGTAATGGCATCCAATCTTGGCAGCTGCTGTGGCAGAGGATAGTCTTCTGATCCACTATAATCTGAAGCTATTGTGACTAGTGTAGCATGCGTCTCAAATTGCGACTACTGTTGTTAAGTGTCAAGTACATGACTCACAATGTACTAGTTTCAACTGGTGGGATAGTCCTTGCTACAGTTAATTACCACAACATACAAAGAGGTTGTAAATGGTACCATATATTGTGGAAAAAACAGTAACAATGAATGAAATGTTTGATAAATTATTTTTTTTTCTTTCAAAATTCAGTTTCACTTTCTTTATCTTAAGTTGGTCAGATGTGCCAGTCCAAAAACTGTAATGTTTGCATGTGGAGTGGTGATTAATAGAGTGATATTAGCCTCGGACTTGTTTAAGGAAAAATTAATAGTTCTAGGAAAAAGAATTAGTTTTAAGAAAGGGAAATTGTGTTCTTGGCTTTAAGGTTTTTTTCACTGAAATCTAACAATCCTGAGACCTTTGCTAGGTTGGTTTGCCGTTAACAATCCTCTTAAAAAAAAAAGAAGAAGTATTTTTCCATCCACATTTCCTAAATACTGCTGATGGATTCATCTAGAAAACTATTGACCTATCTATGTAACATTATAGGGCAAACATTAAGTTGCCATGTCATGATAGCGGTAGCCCCATATCAACTGTAGCATGCATTTCTGCAGCTAGCCTAGGTCTGTTTATTTAGCTTGCTAGCAAGACATAACATTCGTTTCAAAGTTAATTCACAGCTAATAGCAACAGCTTATAAGCTTTCTGTGTTGCATTTAGCTGTGATTCAACAATAATTGATCAATTAACTGGCATATATTAACTGTTGCTTTTAATAATCTCAGCCCTTCTAGTTAAATAATTAAGGGAAAAAGCGCAGGTCATTTAAGCAAGATGTGTTAGCTTATTCATTATAATTCCATTTCCAGATAGGCTGTTTACAATAGTGTTCTTGTGTCTCTAGAGAAAATAAATTACCTGTCAATTGTGCTGTGTTGCCCAATATAAAGTGAAATAAATCACTTTTTAATATAACAGAGCTAAAACAAAATGAGGTGGCAGGCACAGTTTACTTCGACTAGGTTTTGTAAGTAATATTTATGCTTCTGGTTCTTGTTTCATTGAAGTCATTGAAATGGGTGTTCTGCAGTTCAAAATAGTTTATCTTCTAGAGTGCAAGATCATTATGCCCTCAGCCTATAATGTAGGTAACCTTTCCTTGAACCAATTATTTAAATTACACCTTATGTTGAAAATTCACTTACAGATATTCGCTTCCTTGCCAAAATTGCCCTTAGCTTTGATTACAGTGTGTATTCACTGTGCTATTGTTTGTACATCCCCAAAGCATATAATTCTAGTTTTAATAATTCATTAGACAGTTACAAACCCAATTCCAGTAATTTCAGCACTTTTCTTATTTTTGTTTGCTTGATGCAGAGCCATGATATAAATCTTTTGCATGACTACGTGATACATCATCTGACATTGTTTAAGAAATCACTGTTACTCACTGCATCAAGTTAGGTAATTACTGCCAACTGAAACATAATTTATATAACATAAAATATATTTAAATCTAAACAGCAACTTTTTATTTAGCCACACAGTGTAGCTTGACATTGCTTGGTTAATCTAACTTTAGTCTATAGATGGTTTGCTCATTATCCACAGTAGACCATCCAAAAAAAAAAAAGCCATTGGTCTGCACTTTTTTGCAGCCCAAACCGCACCTCACTCATGCTCTTCTCCTGCTGGTGCACATTTGCATCCTGTCTGATCTCATTATGTCTCTGAGCCAGCATGCATTGGTCAACAACCATCAGGATGCTGAGTTGGGCAACTGTGCTCATGCAAGTGACACAAGGACCAGGAGAGTGTGAGACTGTTAGTACATTGCACTGATTAAAAGAGCACCTGCGGCAGAGGAAGGAAAAAACCCACAGAATGAAAAAGGCTCGGGTGAGAGACATCTGCCCTTTGGAGCATGCAAACAGATGGACACTTGCATGAGGTCCGACAACTCAATAAAAGAGGGTAAAATATAGAATGAGGAAGAGGATACTAAACCTGCCTTTAAAAATTTAAGCCACATTTGTTCTTCAGTAAGTTGTCAGTGCCTTGTAAAATGACAGAAACTCTGTAAATTGAGAACTTATTATAGAATACCTATTTTAGTCGGGAGCTTGTTTAATTTCACATCTTTTCTATAAAGCCTTGTTTTATCCTCTTAATTGATTTTGTCACTTCAGGCCAACAGCATCCATGTGAAATTTTATATCTATTTCATAACCTTAGCCATAAATCTATTTGTGATCTCCCTGCTGTAGGTATGTGCAACCGTCCCTAGTCCAGATAATCTGCCTCCTTGCAGACAGGCTTTCGGACTGGAGGTTGGCCATGCCGTGGTACTAAACTGAAAGAATTATGGTGATTGTGTTGCTCTGGGATGCAGCAGTTTTCATAGCGCGGCACCTCAGAGTGCCGCTTACGAGCACTTGTCAGGGTGTTTTCCAGTGATGAATGGACACTGTCTATATGATGAAGTCTTCCTGCGAGGTTGTTTGCTCGCAAATATATATTCAGTCAGGGCTGTGATACTTTTAATCATAACACAACACAGAATCGAATAGAGGTCTTGAACGCTGTAAGTATTTATGGTTAATTAATCACGTTGGAGACAATTAATCACCTCTTAATACTGCTGTAATGTTTCATATCAAATTAAGCTTTGCACTGGCTAAAGTGTAAGTACAATCTAACATCTTAATTTCCACAGGCTGGCAGGCTTTTTTTTAATTGTGAATATTAATTAACAGAATAATGTATTTGATGCTTGGCTGGATTTTCTAAAGCATTTGTTAGTAACTGTGAGGTCCTAATGCAAGTCAACTTATTTAAGGCAGTGAACAAAAATAATATATTTTTTTTTGTTCACTGCCAATAATATTATTTTCATGCAGTAAATTAATAGATCACAGAATAAGGTTTACATTTATCATTATGCCTAACAAATGCAACTGTAAATTAAATTACATGCTGTCTGTACGAAACTATGTTTCAGTGCTAATCATTTCTTCTCTAAGTAAGTGTTGATCAATCTTTAGAAACTAAAACATGAATCATTTTTGCTAACGACTTCAATGTTTTCACTGTTTTTGATGTAAAACATATAGAGATAGATTATCTCATTTCTAATTCATAAGGTCTTTAGATGAATAATAGATGGTGTCCTTTGAGACCACTGCCCTTGTGCTTTCTCCTCTTAATATGTGAGAGAATAGCAGATAGGATCAGCCTGTGGTTTCTGCACTTGGCTATTGTTTGGTGTTATTGCTTCTTCTACAGGCATGGAGGATGCACCTACCTACCATGTGGTTGAGCTCTTTGTGGCAGTTAGAGACTCGTGAGCTGTGTGCTCTGAGAATCAGGCTGTTTCATGTTGCTTTTGATTTAATTTTTTGATCTGGTTCTGCCATATCAAGCTTAACCCAACAAACCCATCTCTCTTTCCTTCGTTCCATGCCTTAAAACATATCTGCCTAGGATTTGTCTAAGATACCAAATGTTGTGCGCAGTCAATTTTTTTAAACATGCATTTATAAACTTTTATATTCTTATTAAAATATCTACATCTGATGTGTTTAGTGAATAGATAGGAATTTGACTGCAGCGTATGCACAAATCATACGAACCTTATTAGAATGTGCTATATTTAAAATAATAATAATTAAACATCCACTGGTTGCAATTACTTCCACTTGTGGGGAGAATTAAATGCCCTGCAGCCCAAGATGAGAGGGTCTGCAAAATCTCTGCTACATAATCTAGCCTGAATAATCAAGATAATTATTTCTGCCATGTTTTTTCTTTTTTTCTGGTGGAATTACCATAAAATTTAATGATGGGGGAGGACATGCTCCTGCACCCTAGTTAAAGGAAGCAAAAGGATGAGCCACTTAAATAACAAAGCCTTTGTTTTAAGAAGAAGTCTTACTCTTTTCAGTACTTATGAAGCTATTTTGGCACAAACTGTACTACTCCTCTTTATTCAGTCCCATAACTCCAAGGATGTTTATTACAATAAAAATACATTAATATTAATAGAATAACAACAGTCAATTCCTCAACCCCAACACGGTAGATGTTCTTTTGGGAATAGTATCAGCTAAGGCTGTCGTTAATTGTTAGAAAAAAAATCACTGCATTGACCTTGACTTGCAGATCATTTGTGAATGGTTGGATATTGTTTTGTATATTAATTGCCTGCTAATGTAATTAGGCTTCCCATTTCATTAAATTCTGATAAGAGTCGTTTAAAAAGACAGGTGGTATGCATAGCAGGGTAGCATGGAAACTATGAATTCTTTTTTCTAATGGGAACACACACTGGTTATGTTAATATGGGATGTTGGGATCAATAATCAATTCAGTTTTGCCCTTTTGAAGTTGAGATGGATTCCGATGAAAAAATGTGCTTGTGTTGGTATGGGACTGCATGCTTGGGTTTAAAACATGCTGATCTAAAGGTAAAGCAGTGTTATATCTCTCAGTCCATGAAGATCATCTACCATCACGTTTATGGACCAAGGGAGCCAAGCAATCCTAAAGCCGTAAAACGCAGTAAATTGTAGGGCACAGTTACTGTATAATCCATAATGATATTAGTGAGGTCCTGTCAGATAGTAAATACCAAGGCTAGTTGCAGTGCCCTGTGATGCATTACTAGCGGGGCTTGTGCTGATAGACTCCAGTGTTGTTCCACTGACAGAGAATGATTTTTAAGGTAAACCTGGCTTTTTCCTTGGCAAGATTTGATAGCTGTATACTCAGCTGTAATTTTTGTCACAATATTCAAGAATGAACATGATTCAGTAAAAATACGTCTCATCCTAAATCACTATTTTCTACTCTCTAATAATTTATAATCAATATTTTTTTGTTCTTTACATGCACAGTGATAATTTGAATTTTTTCGTGTGTAAAATGAAGAATTTTTTCTGCACTCGGTTTCTAAGCTATTTCACTTTCTCTCCTACTGCTTATTGCACATGAATTAAAAGCAGACCCTTGACTGTACCATGTCTGAAAAACCCTAACAGTACAATCCCCTCAACATATACACACTTATGCAGAGCAGTCCTCTCTCATTAGTGTGGGGGTTTGGAAACCCGCCATGCTCCTTTGATGTTCTCTGAGATGTTCACTGTTGTGGCTGGAACAAAGCATCACCCCACAGAGAGCAGAAAGGCAAACTTTTCCTCTGTACCCTCAGGCATTTCAAGAGCTGTTTGTTAGGAAGAACAATTTGTTTCAGTGCCTTTGCCATCATCAATTCATTTGCTTATCCTTAGCTTTGTTATTGTGAGAAACTGCACAGGGAAATTGCTTTGACCGGGACAGATCATAAACTGAATGCAAATTGACAGTATTAAGTGTGTGCAGTGAGACAAAAGACTGACAAAAATGAAATTTCTAAAGCCTGAGAGAATGAAATATAGAGTGAGCTTTTTGCTGTGATAACTTCATAGCAGATTCTGAGGATTACAGGAGCCGACATAAATCAGGATTTGTGGACTATGTAATCAATGTCTTTTAGAAATATGAAGTGTTCTGGGAGAAGCTGTGAGATGCCACTGTGACTAAATTCTGGCCAACAGCCAAGAAAGATGAAAAACTAGATTTTGACCCCTCAAAATAGGTACCTTATATTCTTAATATATTTTATTTAAACTGCATTGATGGTTTTTATGTTGTTTTTTTCCCTACAAAAATGCGTAATTTAAGCATCCAATTTAACAAATGCTGTGCCTTATAGTTTAAGTTAATTAAGTTTAATTCTCATGCACTGTATGTCAGGCTTTAACTAAATTTATAAATAGCTGTTTTTCATAATGAAAGCAACACAGGCGTAATCAATTCAGTTCATAGATACCGGACTTCCAAATGTCAGTGAATCTCCTTCACCACACTCAGAATGAAATCTTTAAATTTTTGTTTAAACTTTAAACTTTAATTCTTTACACATTGTATTTTTTTTAAATGAGGGAGAATTAACTTGATTAACTTTTATGTTTACCTTAATTTGCACTACAAGTTCTTTTGTACTGAAGGATCATAGGAGAACATATATGTTTTGAGACATTTTTTAGAGCAGAAAATTCTTTCAATGTCTATATATAAAAATAAATACAATGGGTACCATTCACTTCCACAATCCCTTGTTGTAGATTCTTATAGGTGTATATCAATAGATTACATCAATATCATCAAAAAGTTTATTTATTGCAGTAATTCAATTAAAGAGTAAAACTTGTGGATTATATACATTCATTACACACAGACTGATATATTTTAAGTGTCTTTCATTTAATTTTAATGATTATTGCTAATGAAAACCCAAGATTCAGTATTTTAGAAAATTATAATATTAAAATAAGTTTGATATTGGAGACTCATGGTGTCAAACTCTAATAAGCTAATTAACTCAAAACACCTGCAATGGTTCAGTAAGCCTTTAAATGGTCTCGAGTCTGTTTTAAGAAGCTGACTGTTCGCAGTGCTATAATCCAAGCACATTAAATTCATTAAATTCATGAGGAGTAGACTGTGGCTGGAGTCACAAGAGCAATCACGCACAGACGTATCTAGGACATGGACTACTCACATTCCTCGTGTCAAGTCACTCTTAAACCAGAGACAAGAGTCAGAGGCGCCTTACCTGGGCTAAAGACGAAAAGGACCTTTTTTTAGATGAAAGTAAATTTTGCATTTCAATTATAAATCAAGGTTTCAGATTCTGGGGAAAGAGAGAACAGGCACAGAATCCAAGTTGCTTAAGGTCCAGTGTAAAGTTTGCACAGTCAGTGGTGGTTCGAGTAGCCATGTGATGCTGGAGTTGGTCCACTGTATTTTATCAGGTCTAAGGTCAGCGCAGCTGTCTTCCTGGAAGTTTTAGAGCATTTCATGCTTCCCTCTGCTGACGAGCTTTATAGGGATGGTGATTTCTTTTTTCAGCAGAAATTGTACTAATATCTATTAATAATACCTGGCTAAAGGTCGGTGTGCTTGTTTGGCCAGCAAACTCACTCAATTAACCCACAGAGAATTTGTGGTATTGTAAAAAAAGAAGATGCGAGACACCAGACCCAACAACACAGAAGAGCTGAAGGCTGCTTTTAGAGCAACCTGGGCTTCCATACCTCTGCAGTGCCATATAGACTGATTATCCTCAGGCCACACTGCATTGCTGCAGAAATTCATGGATAGGGAGCCCCGATTAAGTATTGGGTGCTATTGTTTTTTTTTTTTTGTTTTTTTTCTCAAGTTATATTCAATTTTCTGAAATACTGAATTTTGGGTTTTCATAAGCTGTAAGTCATAATGCTTGAAATATATTAGTCTGTGTGTAATGAATCTATATAATATGAGCTTCAGTTTTTGAATTGAATTACAGAAATAAATCAACTTTCTATGATATTTGAATTTGTTAAAATACAGCTGTATACTGTATATAGATTAGGTATTTTGCTTCAAAACTGTTCAATTGATAACACTCTTTGACTGTAGTGTTCAAATAAGCAAGTTTTTTTAATGCTTCCTGTAATTACTGTTTCATTTTTACTTGTTTTATTGTTTATTTATGAATTTCACAAGTTACCAATTATACTCTAAATTACTATGAATAACTGACTTCTTGACAAGATGATGCAAGAACATAAAACCAAATAGGTACTGTGTTATACCCACAGCCTTACAGTAAAAGAAATATTAGGCATCCCCCCAAGGAGGTAAACCAGCAGTCTTTTGGTGCTCACTTACAACAGCCTAAACCCTCTCGATATCCTGCCTCCATAGTGTAACAAACTCTAAATGACCGATGGGGGACCAATCAAATTAATTATTTCTTAGGTACAGATAGTGGACTAGCCAATATGATTGTAAAGAATACAAACTATGAATAATTTCCTTCAAGGAACGACTAACATGATATTTTATCATATTTATAAATTTATTCATTCATTTTCAGTAACTGGTTTTACTGCTCATTGTGGCTGTGGATCTGGAGTCTGCCCTATGTGAGCGCTGGTTGTAAACGGGAATACACCTTTAATGCAATGCACATTTAACTGTTAGGTATCCCAGGCAGATAAGAGAAGAACAAGTGAAACACTACAGATTCTACTACTAGGAATACTACTGAACTGAAAACCTCAGAGCTTTGATATGGAAACACAGCTTACTGCACCACTGTGCCACCCTGGAAATGAAATTCATTGTGCTGATGTTAAGTCAAAATCATCTATAAAAAGTATGGTAATCCTGTGATGGTGTTCCTGTTCTGTACTTTGAAGCAGCTGATGAGACACTGAATGAGAAGGCATTTACATGCATAGCGGAATGCAGAGTTATCGACTGTGAGGAGAGATAGAGAGCCACGGAACGGGACTCATCTCCAAGTCTTGATTACAGCTGCTTTGTGACACCTCGGAGAGTGATGTGGTGGACAGTTAAAACCGTCATAAATATTCAGGACAAGTTTACAGTGTGTGCTGAAGTGTAGGTATAAAAATCACATCTTAATGGCTTCTCACTTGTGGTAGAATTGATTTTCTTAGCCCTAGCTTATTTTGCTGCCTTTGCTTATTCACTTAACTAGAACTACTCAGCAATGACATTTTCTTTCTAATTAAAGAAGCTTTAAAAAAAAAAAAAACATTTGCTGAAAATCTTCTCCGTTTTGTCATTGTATACCAACCCTGAATTACCCACATTCTCAACTTCATATTGTCTCCTACTGTTTTATTGACTATATCGATATTCACACTTGCACTCATAACTTGAATTTTTCTGGAAAGAAATCTCAGGTGATTGAATTGAGGGAGTAGCTGAGACATTTTCCTCCCTCCCTCTTTCTCTCTCCCTCTCTCGCTCTCTCTCTAAAGTGATCTGATGAAGGACCTTATAGATGGAGCTTCTGGGTGGGTATATCTTTCTCCCTCTGGCAGGTACACACTGCTTCTGATCATAGATCATTGATTCTGGCCATCAATTTGTCCAGTCCCACCAGCATAGCAATGCTCTCTTCTTATTGTGGATTAGGATGAATGGCCTTCTTTCTTCCAGAACTGACTGGCCATGCATTGATTGAAGGTAGCAGATTGTGATGTAATGGTAATTAGACAACCTACTGTACCCTTTCAATATGATTGTTTGGTTTCAGAGTTTTGGCACGGCTAATGCACAGACAGTTGGCAAAGGAAGAAATGAAGTGAAGCAATATTAAATTTTTAACTTAGTACTGAGGTGTTGATTTTGCCACATGCTGCGATTGTGCTTGTTGTGGTGGTAATGGCTAGTTGTGCCAGACTGGAGCAATTTACAAATATTGTTGACATGGAAAAGTCTCTCTTTGTTATTTTAAGTCTTGATGAGTGCTTATATATGTTAATGTCATCAGCTTCTAAATTAATTTTATTTAGCATGCATAGGTAATGGAATACATTTAAACATACTAAATGTGTATGTTTCTCAGTTTCATTCAATGACTGTACTGTACTTGATCATGCACATTGAAGTACATTAAGGTTATTTTATTTGATGCAGTGCATTAAGCAATCATAAACTACCCCATAACATTATAGTTTACATTATGTTTATGTTATTCACCCTTTTAGGCCATATCTTACCATATACACAAATTTTTTCAAAACTAAACTCATAAAAACCCTTTAGTATGATGAAAACAGATTATCAAAGCATTTAAAAATATAAATGGAACATAATATTCTATTAAAAGCCAAATAGTGGCTTTTAGGTTTCAGACAGCTGCATTTACAATCCAGATGGCATTTTGTGTTAAATGAAGGATTTTAATAATATTGTAGACATTTATCCACATTATTTACAATTTTATTCAGATTGCATGATATAATTAACTGATCCAATATGTTCTGAACAAATTCACATAACTCATAGCCATGTTGTTGTGTGGTCTTCAATGTAATGAGGCACTTACGGTTTTTGTTAATTTTCACATTTCAGTTTTCCTCAACGAATTCAATCTTATTCCCAAAGGAGAGATAGGTTAAACAGGGTCAGCATCTCCTCATCATCTGGGTACATGCGCTAAGAAAGTCTTGAAGACAGCCATGTGAAGAACAATGGGGCCCAAGAGAGAAGAGATAATAAAGGGGTGGGGATTGACCTTGTACACATTGGGAGTTGGGCCAGTCATGCAGCCATCTGTCCATGAGGCTGAAGAGATGACCTGTCATTATTGTCAGACCAGCAGGGGTCCTCACAAGGCCCTTTCTGTGATGGCACAGCAAGGTAAAGATTATTAAATAATTCTGAACTGTTGCTCTGCAGAAGGATTTTGTAGGCCATTTGTCCTTCTAAGAGCAATAATGCACGCTGCCAGGGATAGTTCTGCGATTTGTCTAAATACGCTGGTTTTCGCTAAAAACCTGTGTAAATATACTGAGAAGGAAAACCTTTATAAGAATAACTGCAATTCTCCAAATACTTTGCACTGATGTGAACCACTTTATCAGTAGGAGACTGTGTGCATTTGAAGTTGCTATTTAAAGATAACTGCAAAAGACTGAATCCATGCTGTTTCCATTTGCAAGCACCCTGTTGCAGAAAGTTCAATGGTTTCGAGAACTTGTTCAGTCTTTAAAAGGCAAATCTGATACAGCTTTAAAAACTCTTTCTATGTACTTATGTGTGGTTCTTTTATCTACATGCAGTTTGCCTAGAAAAGACCTAGCACTAATGCCCCACTGGTTTCTTCCATGGATATGGTGGATTCCCATCTCATTTACTATTTAAAGAAAAAAAAAAGCACCACTCAAGATCTACTTTTTTTTTTTCTTTGAGTAGGCATCATATATGCTGTTTGATTGGTGGTGTTTTTAAAAACTGAATGCCAAAAAAAAAGACCTGTCACTCATCTCTCCAGACATACAGGCACACATTTGCCTACTTACTCAAAATTTATATACGTATTCTCCATGACCTTTGCGTTGGTTTAAAAATGTAATCAAACACTGTCATTTCCTCCAACTATTATCCTGACATTTCAGGAGCATGTACTAATCACTGCAGTTGCATAAAACTTAGTCTTTACAAAATGATTCATCTTCTGTTATGACCTAAATCTTTATAAACTGCTGTATTGAGACATTAAGTAAGATTTTTACACCTCCTATTTGGCAAAAGATAAATATATATTTTGATGACGACTAAAAACAAACCAATCCATAATTGGCTTGATTTCTTCTTCCATCAGCGAACTTCTGATGTTCTGTCAGTCTGAACAATGTGTGGACAGAATATACTCTGCATTTTATTATATATAAAATTTTCTATTTAGCTACAAATCTTTTCAAACTGTCATAATTACCTAAGAAGTGCCATGACTCTTCTATGAAGTGTAGATCACCACATTAGAATGCTTTATTTCAACCAACAAACTTGTGCTCTTAAATGTAAACATTGAAGCATTTTGAGCATTTGTTGGCCCTAGACTGTTTCCTTATTATTTATTTTTTGATAGTGATGCTAAAATGGATCATATTAAATTTTACACCATCTGGATTAAAATAAGGAATAAAGGATGCTCCTTAAGAATGTTTCCAAAATCCAGTTAATTCAGGTTAGTTGATAAGGTATAAATGAAAAATCCCTGTTGTAAATATGAATTTAAACAAATATTCAAACTCTCAAACTATTCAAACTCTTAAACTGTATAGGGTTCTGAAGAAAGAGCAGCAGTTCATGACAAGGCTCGACAATTTATAGCAAATCTTGAAAGTTCTTGAACGGTTCCAATGGTTCATCGCTGTAATAATGCAACCAAGAACCTTCAGGAATTAAATTCAGAATTCGGAGAGCTCTCGAGGACACATCTACTTCAATCACTATGGCTAACACTGGTTCACTTGTGTAACATTTGCACATGCGAAAAATGGATTCACTAACTCAGTATTACTGCACTACACATGTTGTCGTTCTGTTTTTGATTTATTGAGCTGTACAAAGCCAACAGTATAACACAGAGGCAATAAATAAATATCGTATGTTGTATTTTCTGACAGTGAAGAAGAAAGTTTGAAACCGTAGTAGCTAACTGGGGTTGTGCCCATGCACTTATTTCAAATCCCGCTATAAAACACTACTTTTTAAATTTCCTGAATGCTGGTAAAAGAGAAACAGGCGTATGGCTCCCTTTTCAATGTGCAAATGAAGTATGTAATCTTGTGTAAATCTGTCTCTGTCAATCTGTCCCTGGGTTCATAAGCCCAAAGGTAAACATGATTTTCGGCAGTGAGGGTTTTAAACAGTGACCAAAAGTGGTGAGAGGCTAATAAACCCCAATATAAAATAGATGTTGCTGGTTTATGCTACAAAATATTCTCCACTCGTTGCAGCTTGTGTTTTATTATGTAGTAATAGTTGCAGTGGAACATTCTGGACTAAAACAGATGGGTATCAAGAGGAAAGCATTTATCTCAGTCTGGGATCTCCCAGTGCACAAGTACCTTTATTTTTCCTAAATATTCTTATCAGTTTTTCTTCCCCACCCTTGAGCATGAAGCTATTTTGTTTTTGACCTAAAATGTCAGCAAAATACAGCAGGTTTAAGAAATGAATGTCAAATATAGATCTTAACATATTTAGATTCAAGAATTCAGATTTAACCAGTTGTAAGTCAAGCATATTTCTTCAGCCTGGGTTATCAGTCTCTTAAGCTCTTTGATAGTGGAGAGCAATTCTCCAATATGATTAATGTTGCCACACCTGACTAATGGTGTCTGAACCTAAGTGACCCTACACTTGGAAAAAATGAGGGACGCTCTGTCCACCTGTGTCCACTGGGATGACATTTCACACCACAAGTCTAAATTCATCTCCCCACTCATCAAACCGAGCCTTAGACATGTCTTAAATCATGGTAAAATAACAATTTTATTGTTTGGGACATTTTCCATTTGGATAACACATTACATGGGAGCCTTAGTGTACAGCATTACCAACACATTTATATAATCCACTGCTAAGATAAATAATTTTAATGTGCTAAATGTATTAATTATATATGCTGAAGAATGTAGAAGCAGTACGATAACTGTATAAATGTTATTTTTCTTCCAAGAACATATTTTGTGATTAATTATCCAGATAGCATGGCTATAATTCCCATCAGAACCTTAAAAAAGGCTTGTGCACTAGTCATCTTACGTTTGTGCAGACAAACTTCAGTAAAAGAATAATTCCTTTGTTCTCACTAGTCAATGAAAAAAAATCATTAATTAAAATGAACAATATATATATACAAACGTTCACACACACACACACACACACACACAATGGGGCCCAAAAGTTTGAAACCACTAAAAATTTTAAGTTATTTTTTTAACATAATGGTTCAGAATTTTGAAATTAAAACAAAGAAAGACAATGTTCAATACCTATGGTATTTACCATTCGAGGTTCTGATCTAACTCTTTTGGTTGCTCCTCTTAGTTGTCACTACAGCAGAATTCCTTTGGCACAGGTTTTTCACCGACTGTCATTCTTTCACTACCAATGGGACCGAAAACTACAAGTGCATTAATTTATACTAGTGCACTAATCAGCCCTAGTTGCTGGGTGTCTTTTATATGTCTTGAGAACCAAACCTGGGCCTCCCGCATGGCAAACAACTGTTTAAACTTCTTCGGCTCTATTCTAATTAAAGAAATTTGGAATCTTGACCATGCTAACTGCTTTGTAAAAAAACATACATTTTCCTCATTTGTAATTTTTTTCTGTTCTAAAATACCTTATGAGGTTGTGCACAAACTTGAGGATTCCTTGCTGACTTAAATGTGTCATGTTGTCGTGTTGTCACTCTTGCTTGCATATTTGCATATTTGCATGTTGTCTTTTCTGTATAGGACTTTTATAGACTATACTCCTTTTGATAGGACTGTATAGGATGTAAATCTGTTTTGTCTCAGCTAGTCATCTAATTAGCTTTCATAGTTAGCTAGGTAAATTTAATTAATTTATGTTGTATGTAGCACGTTGGTCCCGGAGGAACGTTGTTTTGTTTCACTGTGTACTGAACTGTATACGGTTGAAATGACAATAAAAGCCTACTAGACTTGACTTGACTATATTGAAGGTTTGTTTGAGTGTGTTTATTTATACAGTAACTGAGATGTCTATGCAGTCTATGCAGTCTATTGGGGCAATGTTTATCAGATATGTATAACTTATTCCAGTTTTTCTGAGGCCATCTCAACCTCTTGGACATGTTGTTGTGTCTGAAATAGATTTTGACAGTAATGTACTGTGTATGGTTAAGTTGTTGGACGAATCGCAGCCTGATGGTGTAGATTTTAAACATTTGTGGCGTATCTTATTTGAAGATTTGTGGCAAGTCATAGCTTCCTGTTATAAACTGTGAACTGTAAAGAAAATGAAAAGAGAACTTATCACTACAACTAAAAAAGAACTATAAGCAAACAACACTTTGATCATTTAAAGTCGAATAAATCTTCTCTAATAGAGTAGTCGTCTTGTGTTGTACTGTAACCAAACATTTGTCTAATTGAATTATAACATATTTATAATTTTTTTTTTACATTGTCATTGTGCTTTAATGTGTAGATCAATGCCGCGATACTTTCTTGCCATTTTCAGTTTGGTCCCTGTATAACACAGAAGCTTATACTCAGTGTATTTTTCTTCTCTTGCAGACTGATATCTACCACTTCACTGTGTTCTGGCACCCTGCTGATATAAATAAGAACATTTTGTCACTACCGTATTTAATGGAACCCATTTGAGTATGTGCTGAGGGTGTCTATTTTTTGTCTGTTTTCTTTTGTCTGATTGTAAAGATATGCATCACAATGAAAGTTGTCCTTTTTTTGATAGCTATGCATGAAAGATTCAATATATCACCTTTGTTCCTGTATTATAATGTTAATGAGCTTCATGTGGTAGATTGCAGTGAGTGGTTTATAATATTCACTGTGGTACTGTATGCCCTCACAAAGAGTAGCTCTTCAGAACACTTACAACTAAAACGTTACACTAAAACGATATACTGTTCTCTGTTGCTGTTCCTCATAAATAGAACTGATGATTATATCTTTGTATTGACTGTCCAGCATTCAATGTAAACTTTATCTAACTGAATCGCAACGCGCAAGTTCATGACGTCATCCTTGTGTCTATGTTACTGGGGAGACTGAGCAATAGAAACATATTTGAGAAAATATCCTCTTTTTTTTTTTAGCAGCTCCTGGTGTTCCTCTAGGTCATTCACATTTTATGTTTCATTAGGAAAAAAGCTGAACAGCTAAATGCACTAAATAGCAGATGCTTGGGCAGGTGCAAAATTAAAGGAATCATACATTTAGATTTTCTTCTTACTGTTGGGGGAAACTGAAGGCTAACAAATGCCTACCTATTCATTTCTCTTCTCTACAGGATTACCTGCTGAATCAAAATTGCAGACTGGAGAACTCACTTGAACAATGAGTCGTGCATTAGATAAAAAAGATAGAAAGAGAAAATATACAGACATACAAGCTTAAGCACAAGCACAGGGTAAAACTAGAGCTTGACCCTGAATCTTCACTCCAATTGTACAGCAGCAGCTGGCATACACTAGGACATTAAAAGCTGAGTTTCTTGTTTGTACCATGTTTCAACTCATATTTATGAAACGCAACATTTTGAGATATATTAACATATAAAACCTATCTGACCACAAAGATTAGTATAATTACTTCAAAATATGTTCCTTTTCACTGGGCTGCCAGAAACTATGTTCTGGATCAACATACAGTATCGAAGTGTTCAATAATATTAAGTCTGGCATGTTGATTTATTATTCCCAACAATGTAGCCCTAAGCCCAAGTTTTACTCTAACCCTCACATAATTACATGACCATGTTTGATTTAATGTGTTTGGGGATTTAGAATGACTGTAGGTGCCAACAATGTATAATTAAAGCACAGTAAGTTCGGTTCAGCAAGTTGATGGAAAGAAGGTAGTTGAAGAATGCACAAGAGAGAAAACAACAAAGAGGGTGATTTCAGGATTAATGCAATGCCACTGTATACCCAAAAAAGTCCTCTCTAGTTGAGACTCTTAAGAGTGTAGGAGTGAATGAGTGCATTCAGTTTTTACATTCTGTTGGCATTTAGGGTTCACAGATGTGACATGTACTGTAGTTGTCTGTAGCCCTCGGGGTGCTCATTAGAGTGCTCTGTTTCTCATATATATCAGACTGAAGATTAACCTAGACTAATCATGCTTAGTGTGTCAAGGCTAGAAGGATTGCCATATGGTGGACAATAAGACTCAGTCTGCAAAAACGTTATTAAAGAGAGGATTTGGTCTCAGTAAAAAGTCTCCAGTGAAGATGAGTGCTTTGTAAGCAGCAAATAATGTGTGTGGGTGTGTGTGCGTGTGTGTGTGTGTGTGTGCGTGTGTGTGTGGGAGAGAGAAACTTGCATAGTCTGAATGTATGTTGGTTGCCAGATGTGGCTGTTTCTCCTTGCATGAGTGAGAACTATAATTAAAACTGCCTCAATAACATCACCGATCATGAGTTTTTATCCTTTGTTTCCACTAATACCTTCAGTGTGAGCTGATTGATATTTAGTAAGATCTCAGTGCTGAGTCCCCGCTGTGAGGCGGCACACAGGTGAAGAGGAAACTGGTGGTGTTGTGGACTTGTTTTATGCTCGGTTTCGTCTAGGAGATCTAAGGGAAAGGAATTAACACCTCTTAGGCACCGCCTCAGGTTGTACCCTGTGCACTTTGACCCTCTGACACCCCTTTTACGTTTTGTTACACATATTCTTGGTAAAAAAAAAAAAACACCTGGAGGTGTTAAAAAACAAACAAAAAAAAACATAAAAAAATGATTCTGTTTGAAATCTTTCAGACTAAAAGTGAACTTATAAATCTTTATACGTCTGCAATGAACCAGTAAGGTTCTGAAAGCCCCGTT
The DNA here is from genome assembly GCF_024256425.1 of Clarias gariepinus. Taxonomy (NCBI): domain Eukaryota; kingdom Metazoa; phylum Chordata; class Actinopteri; order Siluriformes; family Clariidae; genus Clarias; species Clarias gariepinus. The sequence continues at coordinate 16,062,030 of NC_071112.1, forward strand.
CCCTTGGCCTTGTTTTGCAGAGCTCTGAGCAACAGACATGCCAGGAGCGACAGATTTAGTGCCAAGTCGGATAAGCTTGTAAAACCACTAAGGAATCAAAAGCACATTTTTAGCTAAATGTTTAGAAATGCTGTCAGGGTGTTTCTGTGAGTCAAACCTGAAACACTGGCAAAGCTATAAAAATGTAAGAGGTAGATGTAAATGTTTCTGTAATTCTGCCAAGGATCAGGAAAGGTCCCAAGGATTCAGTATAGTAATAAAAATGGCAGAACCTGTTATTTACATTATAAGGTGCAATGTTTTACTGTGGAAACACCCTATGTATGTATAGCGTCTACAGTATGCTATAAATCACATATAAAAAAATTAAAAGAATTTAAAAATTTTAAATAAATTAATGTAATTGTTACAGGAAGTAATTATATGTGGATAGTCCCCTTGTATCACAAAAGTATGATATAAACAAAGTTGCATACTTTAATTTGATTTAAAGGATTGATTTTTCACCTTTAGCTTTCATTACAGCACACAACGTGCTGGCCAGTTCATGTATGGAAAGGATTCCTCATGCTCCCAGAACCACTCTTTTACAACCTGAATCCGGGAATATGACTGTACCATGAGGAAGGAAAAATTGCCACATAACATTCCTGAGCTTAGACGTGACCAACTGAAGCAATTCCAGATCATAACACTGCCTAACCAGGCTTGTACAGTGGCTATAATGCATGATGAGTGCATCGCTTCATGGCCCTCCAGTCCTACCCTGACCCCTACCATTGCTCTGGAACATGATCAATCTGACCTGAGCAGACCACTCATTGACCACACCAATTGTCCATTGCTGAAAAGTCAAATCTTTATGCTTCTTTATAAATTCAAGCCTTTTCTTTCAGATTAGTCTCACTAACAAGTGGTTTTGCTACTGTATGGCCACATAGCTGTTTGGTCCCAATCCTGTGATTTCTCATCACACTGTGTGTGGAAATGCTCTTACTTTCACTATTAAACATAGCCCTGTTTTTACCAGGCAACTTCAGCAAGTGTTGAAGTCGATGGTCCATTACTATCCTTCCAGGTTTTTGATAATGTGTTGTAGTTCCTAACCCAATTCCAGTAATTTCATATCTTTTAGTTGTTTTCTTTGCTTTATGAAGCACTATAATTGGGGCTGTTTCTACTATATGAATCTAAATATCTTGTAACAATTATTTTAAAAATGTAATCATTAATGGTGTGATGCATTTAAAAAAAATTATAACCATATTATGCATTTCTGTGTCAAAAACTGACCTGTTAAGTATTTATGGAGTGATATTGATGACTGCATCTGTAGCAAAGCAGTTACATTTTGCACTGACCAGTTAGGTGCTGATGGAAAGAAAAATAGTGCTAATGCAAAAGAAACAGACAGTCTGTCACCCTGGAAGGCTTTGTAAAACCAGAAACCTCTGGAAACGTCCTATTCTTTGTAGTCTTTAGTTTGCCAGTCTTCCCTTGAGAACAGGTATTTGTCATCATCTCCTTATTAACATTCTCTCTCACATACTCTGTCACCTCTCTCACTCTGTTCTATTTCTTACTGCCTCTTTTTCATTTTCGCCCTGTCTGAAAACAATAGCCAAAGGCTATGGGGTGCCCCAGGGGGTTTGACTAGAGTGGACCAGACAATTATTTGCAGCATGATGGCAGCTGCCCATGGTGACACTTTTTTTGGTAACGCATCACCTTGTCTGTCAGTACTGGGGGAAGTAAATGAGGTAAAGCATTACCTAAGCCTTGTGTCATAAAACCATGTGTCATACAGTTCTATGCCTTCTCCAGAATGTCAACTTCATCCTCAGATGTGATGTTTAGATGTTTAGATGTCATGAAACTGAAATTGGGATCGGGACTGAGAGTATTATGGTGTTTGTATTATAATTATATTTTACTATATTATATTATATTATATTATATTATATTATATTATATTATATGTATGATTATACTATATATATTACTATTATTATTTATTATTATTATTTATACTATTACTACATAAGGACAGCCATACAGTAGGTGGCAGTAATATTGGTAGCAAGGGACTCCATTATTAAAAATTTTTTTTCCAATGTTACCACAATGTTTTGTCTCATGCATTAGACTATTTCTTCTAATTCATCAGCTCTTCATTCATTAGACAAATATACTGCAAAAAAATCAAGTTAATGTTAATCAAATACAAAATTAACTTTCCAACATATTAAAACCTAAAAGGATAGGGATAAATCCTAAAATATTTTCCCAATGCTAGAGCAATAGGTGTATTAGGGTATGAAGGGAAGTGCATGAAGCGATGCACCCATCATGTATAATGTGCACTGTATGAGCCTGGAAACAGTGTTATGATCTGGCATTCTTCAGATGGTCAGGTCCAGGCTAACTTATGTTATTTGGTAATAAAATAAAGTAAGCTGACTACCTTAATGTACTGAATGACCAGGTTATCACATCAATGCATTTTCCTCCCAAAGCCCGAAGCATATTTGAGAATGGCAGTTCTAAGATTTATCTAGCTCAAATTATGAAAGAAGGGTTTTGGGAGCATAAGGAATTATTTTCACACATTAAATGGCCACTACAAAGACCTGGGGATGTCCTGGAGAAGACTTTATTAAGTGTGTTGTCTCTCCTACTGTAATATCAGTACAAAATCTTGTAATAATAATCAAAGATGAAGGTGGTCCAATTAAAAAACATTAGAATGTGTGTAACTCTGTGCATATGTTCAGTTATACTACAAAACAAATCCTGCAAATATACTTCTCTGAAAGTTAGCAGGCCACTGTAGTCTGTGATAATGCACCATAAATCAACCTATCACACCTTATTAAAGAAAAGAAAAATCTATTTACACAACCCTCCTACTTTAGTAGGATAACATGGAATACATACTTTAGATTTTAAGTTATGTGCAGTCTAATATAAACTGTAAGATGTTACAGTCTATATCCATTTCTGCAACATACCTGATTCACATCTAAACTGGCTCAATTAACTTCTGATCTGATACACAAACCAATAAGCCTTGCATTCTCGTTTCATTTTAATAAGCACTATTGCTTCCTTCCTTTCTCCGTCTGTCTTGGCCAGCCTTTACACTGACATATTTCATTAAATGTTAATGTTTCAATAAGTCAGTCCTTCATGTAGTGTGTGTGTGTGTTTTTTTTTTTAAATGAAACACTTACATAAAGCTAACAAGGGAATAAAACATAATAATGGCCATCTACTGAAGTGCCCATCTTTAGAGGATTTAAATCAAACCATAATCATAGCCATAACAATATTCAGTAATATTTTGGAAGGGATACTTTATGTTCCAGTGAAAATTAAGAAATTAATACTTATTCAACTGCAAATAAAATTTAAACATGAAAAGAAGCTTGAGCTTCCGCCAGTATAATAGAATTATCAGCTTCAATTAGATGAGAAACAAAATATGAACTGATGAAAAATTAATCAATTACCTGCAATAATAATTTTCAATGATATTGGGCAATAATCTGTGTCGAAAAAGCTTACTAAGCTAGAAAACTGTAATAATCTGGTCTAGCTATGCTACATCCTGCATGTAACAAACTATAACATTTATTTAAAGTTAAAACCATCATATATTATCTTCAATTACATATATTAATCAAATTAGATAGAAAAAGAAGAAGGAATTAAGGTCTAAGTAAAAAAATTTAATATTGTAGTGTACAGGCATGTGTGAGGTAATTCACTGAAATAAAAAATAAAATAAAAAAAGAGGAGAGGGAAAAAGGGAGGATTAATATGATAAGTGATATGACGTGATATTATTTAGTACATACTTGGCATCTTTCTGATTGGTCTCTCTAACATTTTGTTTTTTCAAGGCAACACAGCTGTTAAGTACCAATCCTGTGAATTCTCATCACATTCTGCATATGGAAATAAAATAGAAAAAGAAAAAAAAGGAAAGAAAGAAATACATTTAACTAACAAGCAAGCTAGTTAATAAGCAAAATGAAAGTTTCTGAATTACATCCTAAATGAAGCTGGTAAACATTTAATAGTATTTTTCATATCTCACAGTCCATGTCTTACCCAGGTCGGCTCAAGGTGGCCCAATACATGTCCCAAGAAATGTTTATAAACAAGAGGTATTCAAGTCAAACTGGGACTTATAATGAAATTTCTTTGTAATTAGGGTATAAAAAGTGAGTGACATTTACAGAAGACTTCTGAAATGAGACTCTTAGCAGCAGTAAACCATTTGTATTGTTCAAACGTTTTAAAGAAAGCTATACATCTATAAATGACAATCCTGCCAGAGGTGGCTCAGAGCCTGCTGCAGTCTTTCCTATGAACCGCCGTTGAGTGGAACTAAGAAATATCTTGTTGCTTGTTTTCAAACAGAAAACACCATGCTGATAATTTGACTATTGCATTCTACAATCTTTTGAATCCTTTTTTAAAAATATTTGTATGCTTTTTCTCTTTTGTTGCAAAAAGTTTAGAAGAACTTACTGTGTGCTGGAAAACAAATATATGGTGCCATACAGGCTTCATTACTCCTATCTGGAGAGTCTCTTTTTGCTGGATACTCTGTCATAATGATGTTTTAAATTATAGTATTTCATCCATTTTTCTCTCTACTGGAACACAAAGATACAGTATGCCATGATACAGCCACAGAATCCTTAAAAAAAAATAGAGAGCTATTTCTATCTACCACAGTGTGCTGTATCGCTCCATGGTGAGTTTTGGCTTCTTACACCCACCTATAAAAGGATTACTTCCCCGCAGTCTGTAAATGGGTCTCTGTGCTGCAGAATTACAAAAAGCAGGGAGGTCTGAGCATGTGGTCACACACTGTAAGGATGATCATAAGGAGCTGGATATTCAGAGTCAGTCACTGAACCAGAAACCCCCAATTTCTCTAATGTGTTTTATAACCTCTGTATAACTTCCTAAATTATACAGTTATGATACCAATTGAATTTGACTTTATTGTGTACCTTCCTAGAGTACCTATTTAAATTCAAGATATTTTAAATACAACACGTCCTGAATTAATTGTATTGCAATTGTCAAAGCCTTAAAAAAAAGGATAGGCAGCAATGTGGTTTCTGAAAGTATGATTCCATCGCTGCCATTCTTGTTTAGTGTTATTAAAATTTTGACATTAAGGTTTGTTTTTTTGCAAGAAGGAATTTCCTCAATTTATAGAATAATTTGGCGTATTGTTGAAAAACACCTGTGCTGGAATCCTTTTTCAGTTTCATTTATAGCTTCAATTCTTCTCGCAGGGGCCCTGAAACCTTTGACCACAGGATAATTCACATTAACATATATTATAAGGCTGGATACTTTTGCAAGCCATACATCCAGCTCATTAAGTGGAAAACTTGAGAAAGCTAAAAGCCAAGAGGCTCACATTTTAAAATTAATTGGAATTAAAATTGTAGACAGAATGAATGAATAAATATTGTGTTCAGTGTTAAACAAATAATAATAATAATAATAATAATAATAATAATAATATAACCAACAACAATAATAATAATGCATTTTATTTATATAGGTGCCTTTCTAGTCACCCAAGTCCCCGTGTAAGGGTCCTCCACTAGAGGTCACTGTTTTTATTTTGTAGTTTTTGTTGGCCGACTCAGTTTCCCAGCAGGCACCTCGGTCAGGTGATGCAGTGCACACCTGAACCGAGGTAGCCATCAATTAATCTATAAATAGCTGTTTAGACTGGGAAACTGGGTCGAGCATTTTTTGGGTATTACCACTGTCACATGTGTGGGCTTTTTGTTCTGTTTAGTTATATGTTTAGTTTGTGTTTTGATTTTAGTTGTGTTGACTTGGGCTCTTTTACCGGCAATGTCTCTGTGTATGTTTTGTGTGTCTGTGTTAGTGGAGCTGATTCAGTCCTGTCCTCCTGTGTTCTTGTGGTTAGCTAGAGCAGGTAAGTAGTTAGGTGTGTGTGTGGCTAGGAGCGTGCTTAGCTAAGATCTATATTGTGTTACAGTAACTAGCATGCTTCTAGCCATAACCCCTTTGTGTCTCTAGCTATCCTGTGTTTCCTCTCCCCCGAGTTGCCCAGTGAGCCTAGCCTTTAGGTGTCCCCTAGCCTAGCCTTTGATGTGTCCTCAGCCTAGCCTTTGATGTTTCCTGAACCTAGCCTTTGATGTGTCCTGAGCCTAGCCTTTGATGTGTCCTCAGCCTAGCCTTTGATGTGTCCTGAGCCTAGCCTTTGCTGGTCCCCTAGCCTAGCCTATGATGGTCCCCTAGCCTAGCCTATGATGGTCCCCTAGCCTAGCCTATGATGGTCCCCTAGCCTAGCCTATGATGGTCCCCTAGCCTAGCCTATGATGGTCCCCTAGCCTAGCATATGATGGTCCCCTAGCCTAGCCTTTGATGGTCCCCTAGCCTAGCCTGTGAGGGCCCCCTAGCCTAGCCACTGGGTATCCCTTGTCTGTGTTTCCTCTCCCCCTAGCGTCCCAGTGGGCCTAGGTTTAGAGTGCGGTCCCTCCGGGCTTTGGAGTAACGACTAGCTTGTGAGTGCTGCCTCGCTTAGCCTTGGAGGGCTGCCTCGCCTAGCCACTGGGTAGTCTTTGTCTGTGTTTCTGTGCCCCTATTCCCTAGTGTGTTTAAGCTAGTAGGTAAGTATAGCTTAGTGCATGTTGGGGCTGAAGACATGCTTAGCTAGGTGTATGTGTAGCTAACTGCCATGGTTAAGCAATGCTTAACCATGTTTAGCTAGAAGCCATGCCTAGCTGATTGCCATGTCTTTAGCCCTTGTCCTGTCCCTCTCTTGGTCTCTCGTCTCGTCTTTACGTGTCTCCTGTCCTCTCTAGTGTCTCCTGTCCTCTCTAGTGTCTCTTGTGTCTCTTGTGTCTCTAGTGTCTCTTGTGTCTCTGAGTGTCTCTGGTGTCTCTGAGTGTCTCTGGGTGTCTCTAGTGTCTCTGGTGTCTCTGAGTGTCTCTAGTGTCTCTAGTGTCTCTAGTGTCTCCTGTGTCTCTAGTGTCTCTAGTGTCTCCTGTGTCTCTAGTGTCTCCCGTTCTCCCTAGTGTCTCGTTTCAGCTCCACACCTCGTTTATGTCCCGTTGTGTTTGTCCCCCGGTTATGTGTCTCGCCGCAGGGCGTGTTATGTGTCTCGCCGCAGGGCGTGTTATGTGTCTCGCCGCAGGGCGTGTTATGTGTCTCGCCGCAGGGCGTGTTATGTGTCTCGCCGCAGGGCGTGTTATGTGTCTCGCCGCAGGGCGTGTTATGTGTCTCGCCGCAGGGCGTGTTATGTGTCTTGCCCTGTCTGTGTCGTACCAGAGAGCCCCTGTCAGCACAAAGTTAAGTATCGTTTAAGTTTGTTTGTTTCTTTGTTTGTATCTTTATTTATATTTTGTTTAATTATTATTAAAAAAAGACTCTTTTTTGATTACACCACCCCTCTGCCTCTATGCCTGCTCCTTCCGCCCACGGCGTCAACACCTGCCGATACACCCAGATCGTGACAGAATGCTCGACCACCCAAGGCATAGCAGAGGGGGCTGGGACTTTAGACCCTTCAGCCTCACGTGGAGGCCACAGCTGCAGCACCCTTCAGCCTCACGTGGAGGCCACAGCTGCAGCACCCTTCAGCCTCACGTGGAGGCCACAGCTGCAGCACCCTTCAGCCTCACGTGGAGGCCACAGCTGCAGCACCCTTCAGCCTCACGTGGAGGCCACAGCTGCAGCACCCTTCGGCCTCACGTGGAGGCCACAGCTGCAGCACCCTTCGGCCTCACGTGGAGGCCACAGCTGCAGCACCCTTCGGCCTCACGTGGAGGCCACAGCTGCAGCACCCTTCGGCCTCACGTGGAGGTCCCGGCTGCAGCACCCTTCGGCCTCACGTGGAGGTCCCGGCTGCAGCACCCTTCGGCCTCACGTGGAGGTCCCGGCTGCAGCACCCTTCGGCCTCACGTGGAGGTCCCGGCTGCAGCACCCTTCGGCCTCACGTGGAGGTCCCGGCTGCAGCGTCGTCGAGCGCCTCACGGGGAGGTCCCGGCTGCAGCGTCGTCGAGCGCCTCACGGGGAGGTCCCGGCTGCAGCGTCGTCGAGCGCCTCACGGGGAGGTCCCGGCTGCAGCGTCGTCGAGCGCCTCACGGGGAGGTCCCGGCTGCAGCGTCGTCGAGCGCCTCACGGGGAGGTCCCGGCTGCAGCGTCGTCGAGCGCCTCACGGGGAGGTCCCGGCTGCAGCGTCGTCGAGCGCCTCACGGGGAGGTCCCGGCTGCAGCGTCGTCGAGCGCCTCACGGGGAGGTCCCGGCTGCAGCGTCGTCGAGCGCCTCACGGGGAGGTCCCAGCAACACCAGCAGGCCTCATGTGGAGGTCCCCACCTTCGTCCAGTAGCCCTTATTCAAGGCTCGCCGCCTTTGGAGCGACACCCCAGCACAGCGTCCAGCACCCGGCTTCGATGTCGGGCACCCACCACTGCACGGCGGAGGAAAAGCCAGTACTGCATCGGCCGCCCGGATTGGGGGACAACACAGCACTGTCTTCAGGGGCTCTACTTCTCAGAGCGATACAGTGCTGCCCCCTCCGCCCGGCCTACAACAGCGATCCGGTGCTGCCTCCGCCACACAGTTGACTATGGGAGCTAGCCCGTCGGGTGAAGGGACACCAGGGAAGTGCCTTGGGACCACCAATAGCGCTCCGGAGGAGCGGTTTAAGGGGGGGGGTACTGTAAGGGTCCTCCACTAGAGGTCACTGTTTTTATTTTGTAGTTTTTGTTGGCCGACTCAGTTTCCCAGCAGGCACCTCGGTCAGGTGATGCAGTGCACACCTGAACCGAGGTAGCCATCAATTAATCTATAAATAGCTGTTTAGACTGGGAAACTGGGTCGAGCATTTTTTGGGTATTACCACTGTCACATGTGTGGGCTTTTTGTTCTGTTTAGTTATATGTTTAGTTTGTGTTTTGATTTTAGTTGTGTTGACTTGGGCTCTTTTACCGGCAATGTCTCTGTGTATGTTTTGTGTGTCTGTGTTAGTGGAGCTGATTCAGTCCTGTCCTCCTGTGTTCTTGTGGTTAGCTAGAGCAGGTAAGTAGTTAGGTGTGTGTGTGGCTAGGAGCGTGCTTAGCTAAGATCTATATTGTGTTACAGTAACTAGCATGCTTCTAGCCATAACCCCTTTGTGTCTCTAGCTATCCTGTGTTTCCTCTCCCCCGAGTTGCCCAGTGAGCCTAGCCTTTAGGTGTCCCCTAGCCTAGCCTTTGATGTGTCCTCAGCCTAGCCTTTGATGTTTCCTGAACCTAGCCTTTGATGTGTCCTGAGCCTAGCCTTTGATGTGTCCTCAGCCTAGCCTTTGATGTGTCCTGAGCCTAGCCTTTGCTGGTCCCCTAGCCTAGCCTATGATGGTCCCCTAGCCTAGCCTATGATGGTCCCCTAGCCTAGCCTTGGATGGTCCCCTAGCCTAGCCTATGATGGTCCCCTAGCCTAGCATATGATGGTCCCCTAGCCTAGCCTTTGATGGTCCCCTAGCCTAGCCTGTGAGGGCCCCCTAGCCTAGCCACTGGGTATCCCTTGTCTGTGTTTCCTCTCCCCCTAGCGTCCCAGTGGGCCTAGGTTTAGAGTGCGGTCCCTCCGGGCTTTGGAGTAACGACTAGCTTGTGAGTGCTGCCTCGCTTAGCCTTGGAGGGCTGCCTCGCCTAGCCACTGGGTAGTCTTTGTCTGTGTTTCTGTGCCCCTATTCCCTAGTGTGTTTAAGCTAGTAGGTAAGTATAGCTTAGTGCATGTTGGGGCTGAAGACATGCTTAGCTAGGTGTATGTGTAGCTAACTGCCATGGTTAAGCAATGCTTAACCATGTTTAGCTAGAAGCCATGCCTAGCTGATTGCCATGTCTTTAGCCCTTGTCCTGTCCCTCTCTTGGTCTCTCGTCTCGTCTTTACGTGTCTCCTGTCCTCTCTGGTGTCTCCTGTCGTCTCTAGTGTCTCTGGTGTCTCTGAGTGTCTCTGGGTGTCTCTGAGTGTCTCTGGTGTCTCTGAGTGTCTCTGGTGTCTCTGGTGTCTCTGAGTGTCTCTGGTGTCTCTGAGTGTCTCTGGTGTCTCTGAGTGTCTCTAGTGTCTCCTGTGTCTCTAGTGTCTCCCGTGTCTCCAGTGTCTCGTTTCAGCTCCACACCTCGTTTATGTCCCGTTGTGTTTGTCCCCCGGTTATGTGTCTCGCCGCAGGGCGTGTTATGTGTCTCGCCGCAGGGCGTGTTATGTGTCTCGCCGCAGGGCGTGTTATGTGTCTCGCCGCAGGGCGTGTTATGTGTCTCGCCGCAGGGCGTGTTATGTGTCTCGCCGCAGGGCGTGTTATGTGTCTTGCCCTGTCTGTGTCGTACCAGAGAGCCCCTGTCAGCACAAAGTTAAGTATCGTTTAAGTTTGTTTGTTTCTTTGTTTGTATCTTTATTTATATTTTGTTTAATTATTATTAAAAAAAGACTCTTTTTTGATTACACCACCCCTCTGCCTCTATGCCTGCTCCTTCCGCCCACGGCGTCAACACCTGCCGATACACCCAGATTGTGACACCCCGTTCCAGTTCAAAAGAGAGATGATAACATTGAGTAGAATGTGACATTAAAACAATATTAAATGAAAACTGAAACATTTAAAATAAAATGGTTATGCAAACGGACAGTGAGTGCAGCCTTACATCATGTGGGACAAGTGCTTCTGAATAAATGCGTCTAAAGTTGAGATTTGAATGTGGTTGGAGAATCTATGTTATGAATATTTTCAGGGACTGAATTCCAGGTACGAGGAGCAGTAGAGCTAACAAGGAGGGGGTGTAACATGGAGCCTTGATGAAGAAGAGCAAAAAGTGCGAGAGGGGGTGTAGAACTACGAGCTTTGATAAATAAATACAACTGCTTGTCGTTACCTTAATGGTATCATAATTACATTGTTTTTGTAATTACTTCACTTAATGGAGAATTTTACAATTTGTTCCGAGACTTGTCCTCTTGTCTATTACCAGTGATCGACAGCTGTTTTTTTCTGCAGTACTGTCTGCTTATATTTGCACATAATTTTAATTCATCATATTAGCAGGTAATGATATCAGAGTACTATATGGGGTTATGTAATTATTTGGCAAATTAATCAGTGTTGGACATATCAAAGGTATACTTGTGACTGCACTAAATGCTTTCTTCTACAAAAAATGGATTTAAACTAGTCAAACTGCTTCTACTATTAATCTACTAGATTTACTAGTCCTGAGAATTTAAGCTAAGTAAAAACAAGCAGTTATTTGTAGATAATACACTTGTATGATATGCAAAAAAGAAAAAATATTATAAACTTCACTGTGGATAATACAATTTAGACTTATTCATACTGCATGCCTAATATAACACATTCATTCACTGTCTCACTTGCTGTCTCAGCGATAAACTGACTCTATATGAGACAATCAGAATTTTCATTCTCGTGTGACATCTATCTAGCATGTAGTGCATAAAAAGAGAAACATCAAATTCACAATCCCATTGTAATATGTAATGGAATTTTCTTCTTGCCTTTAGCTGGCATGGCAAGTCTGGTGATACATCAAACTTAATGAAACATGGGACAACATATTAAATTAATCTGCAGGAAACTTCAAGATCTTTTTTGAGCTGCGTGAGAAATGGTAGAGATGACACCCTCTTCTGATAACACCCACGGGCAAAATATTGTAGGATCCCTTAACACAGCATGAATTGTTTTTAAAGAGGACAGTTGGTACAAAATAGCTTTTTTTGTATTTGTACAATAAAAACCTCACCATTGCAGAATTGTTACATTTGACATCATCTTTGTAAACATGTTTAATTTAAAATGTATAGATTATAGGCATGTTCAGTTATTTATGGGTTGCTACAACAATAAACAATTCAACAAACACCCAGTGTAAGAAAAATATAAATATACCGTGGGGCAAAAAAGTATTTAGTCAGCCACCAATTTAGTCAGCAAGTTCTCCTACTTAAAAAGATGAGAGAGGCCTGTAATTTTCATCATAGGTATATCTCAACTATGAGAGACAAAATAAGAAAAAAATTTTTTTTTAAGAATTTATTTGCAAATTATTGTGGAAAATAAGTATTTGGTCACCTACAAAAAATAAAGATTTCTGGCTCTCACAGACCTGTAACTTCTTCTTTTAGAGGCTCAGCTGGCTTCCACTCGTTACCTGTATTAATGGCAGCTGTCATCAGTATAAAAGACACCTGTCCATAACCTCAAAGTCTGGACTGCGCCAGCAGGGAACAAAAAAATCCATGGATGTGATTGCTGTGATAGTCATTCATTACATTCCAAACAAATTCAAGCCAGTGATTAGTCTCAACAACGTATAGTTTTATTGTGTATACTGTATTGAAATGCTCTTACTTTCACTAAAAAACATAGCTTTGATTTCTACTATGCTTTGGTTTAGCTTTTTTTTTTTGTTTTTTTCATAGTGCAGCTTCACCAAGCGTTTAAATGATGTCACAGTATTTCTAGTTCAGCATTATTTTCTTAGCTGATTTCTTTGCTCGATGCGGACCAATAATTTAACCCTTCTAAAACACAATAACATCTTTACCAGGACCACTGTATATATCTTTAAACATGATTGTTTATGAATTGTTGCGAGGTGGAACATATTAATTAGTGCAGTAATAATCCCATCAAAGACTTTTAAGTATTTGCTTATTTCAGTCCAAACAATGTTCGTTCATAACATTTATACATTTTCCGACATTAACAATAAACAGTTGTTATTTTCCCCCTTTTACAAATTATGCCCATTTCTCAGTACTGAGTACACCTATTCAAACACACAGCTTGGCACAACAGTTAATATTGCATTCTAAATTCACTAAGCCTACCAAAACACTTCACATGTCTCAAAATTAATGCATTGTACCCTAAGACTGCCTAAAGAGATCTCACAACAAGATCACACATACTTTGTCATACATTACAGATTGATCTTAAAAACAGTAAGAACATGTGACATTACCAGACGCATAATATTATATTTGAAGGATCCAATTCAAAAGTTTCCAATTCAATATAAGAATAGCCCTTCATTGCTGTCTGAAATGTAATTATCAGGAGACACACAAAAGTGCTGAAGTCATGATAAAGATTAAATGAATGCTTAGTTAATAATAATTTACACGTGCAAGGCTTTGACTGGACATCCTTTAATTCAAACTTGACTATGAAGAAGTCATAAACATTAATAACTTATAAGTGCTTTATTTCTTGAAACAGTGATGAGAAGGATTGACGTACCTGACGTATGATTCAAATACCTTAGTTATAACATTAATTAATGTGACACAAATGTGCGATACTGTTAATTCATGATAGTTTACTTAGCATGAATTCATGATCTTTCATGTACTCTTAACATAAAGTTTTACGCAAATATTTAAAAGAAATTAAGCAATAATGCAGCAGTATTTTTCAAAATGCTTTAATTTCTGTGTATACACATAAGCAGGTGTAGTGCGATCCCAAAATGCCAATGCAAAATGTAACATTTACAATACTGAAATATCAGAACGAATAGACAAAAACACGTACTATAGCATACTCGTTGATAAACATTGCTTGTCAACACAGTGGATTTGGCAAAAATTTCCGATCAGCCTCCCACCTTATATTATTTAGTGCCACACATCTGAGGAACAGGACTATTTGAATGCCTTATTCATCCCTGGCAGTCTTCCACAGTTTTTTTTTTTTGCAGCATTCATTGCATCCAAGATGGAGACCTTGATCATGTGGAATGCGATTGTATAGCTCACACTATGTTGTCCTCAGTTTTTAAAAAGTTGCGCTTGAAGTCAGGTTAAGGAAATGTAAGTTTGGTCTCTTTTACTATTTATAGTGATAAACTCATTTTAAGCTGTGCCCTTTGCGCATATACAGTATGAGGTACTGTACTTTAAAAAACATATATAGTATGTTCTGTACAGACACTAGTATATGTACTTAAATACAGTACAAAATATATTGTTGGTATTAAAGTTAACAATATTCAGTCCAGACATCATATTTAGTTCCAATTGCTTTGTTTTCATGGAAATCATATAGGCAAACATCAGCAAGAAAATGTCATTGTGTCAGCTGTCAGAACCTCAGGATTTCTGTGTTCATATTGAATAAGCAACAATTGACCATAATTGAAGCCATTAGAGGGCATTAACAGAGCACTTGTGTGGCACTCACAGGGTTTAGTCTGTTTAACGCCAGGCCATTACTGCTAAACACTTAAGCAAGGCAGCATACATAGTTAATTATTCTTTTAATTGCTCATTTATGTTGGTTAATTACAACTCCAGCTAACACCTCAACATATTCAAATCTAATTCCAAAATCAGACACAAGTTATTAAGTCAGGAAGGGTACAGGCTACACAAGGGCTCCTGTCACCTCTCATTTCCAGTCAGCAGCCAGTCAATAAACAATCTGCATACCATTAGTCCATCAATATTTAATACCAGTCTACTAAAGGTCTTTTTCTCCCACACATAGTGTTTTGATGTTTTATGCTTTGAAATATGCCACAAACAGCTAGCACACAGTCCCCACAGGGTATATGTGTGTGTTTGTGTGCAACCCGGCTGTTCTTTTGAGCATGGTTCTGTGTGTTTGCATCTAGGCTGTGTCTGTTGGTGGTTTGGTAATGTCGGTTTACAGTGTGTGTGTGTGTGTGTGTGTGTGTGTGCGCGTGTGCGCGTGTGCTTCCTTCATCACACACATCCTGGACATTAAGGAATTACCCTTTACATTGAAAGCCTCTCCAAACACACAAGAGCTACAAGCAAGTTTTTATGCTGATGATGGTAATGTATTTATTTGAGAGAGTGTGTATCTCAGGCTGAATGTTAATGACCAAAACAAATGAGCCAGCTAAGACACAATTAGAGAAGAGTCATTGCTATATGTCGCCTGTAAATGAGCAACATGATGGCCTCTTTACCCCCACTTCAGGAAGACTGCAGGCCGAGAGAAGGCTCATTAGAGTGGCCACACTTTGGTAGGCGTCGGGGTTGTGGCGCCATTAAAGCTCACTAACCTTGGACGGCCCAAGTCGCGAGTCATTTTATACAACAGGGAGTTTCGATCCCAATCAATTTGAACCTTCAGCACTCCATATATTTGAATTAAATATGATTATTATTCAATTAATAATAAAGAAACAATAGCAAGCAGTAATGCTTCAGAAGTGTGAAGAGGAAATACACACACACACACACACACACACACACACACACACAATTCATACACATTAACCTCTTTACACTCCTGAAGCATTGCATATAATTGCATGTATATATAAAATCACACACACAATAATAAATATAGCAAAAATGGGTTATAATAATAATAATAATAATAATAAGAGGAAGAAGAAGAACAATAAGAATAATAAAAATAACTACAACAACAGGTTAATAAATGTATAAAAATAGTGTTTTTTAAAAATCACTCATATTCTATCAATCATTTAGTAATAGACTGTATAATTGTGACTGAATGTGAAGGAATTAAATTTTCAATTATTGTAATTTTCCTGCTGGTATTATAAAATATATGACCATAATTAGTAAAGCAATTTATACGCTTGCTGAAAATTTATCCCACGTATCACAGTTTCAACACTCCCATGGAGAGATACTGATAACTGCATGGCGGAGGAAATCCATCCATTAAAAATGTAATGGTTTTCCTTACTATGCGATAATATTATCAAAGAAAATGAAGGAATGAGTTATTATAGTGTTCAGATCTTACCCGGTCCAGCTGAGCTCTTACTTTGCTTCAGAAGGTAATGAAAGCCTCTTCAAATTGCTTATAATGAATTCTAATGCGTTTCTATCATTCAGAGACTCAAGTGTATGCATGAAATCTGATTCTCAACTAGGTGCAAAATGCAGTGTAAGGAGAATTTTCTGATATTCAAGCTGCTATTGTTTCTTCATTGGTTTTTGAAGAAAATTAAGCAGGGGATGTCATGCATTATAGCTAGCTTATGACATGATTTTAAAATATATTTTATAAACTAATCAGGATTTTGTTTTAATTAACAATTCAAGTTTAAGCTAATAACAGATTTCTACTGGTAGTGCTTTTTAGTACTTCAGCAGTCCATGTGAATACAATTTGTTATATGTTGCACACAAATGGTTTAATCTCTATGTTCTACTGAAGATTATTTGTCTCTATGTTGTTTGAAATGGCCCAGTGTGACACTTGCCATATGCTGTGTGTGTAGCACTGTATCATGATGAATTTGACTGTTACTGGCAGCTGTAATGTGAGTCAGTGCTTCCTTTGTTCATCTGGGCACCAGTTTATAGAAGACTATAGCTGTGATTAGACTGAATTGGAACACTGCCACCAGATGGCTGAGCTGCAAACATTGGGTATTACAGCAATTTATTTAGATACATTTTTAAGATAAATTTTTAACATTAAATTAAAAAAACTTGAATTGCTTATATAGTGTGGAATAAACAAATTTCATTTGTGTACTTCAAGTATTACCCCAACACCCCTAATAAGAAGCAGAAATACCTATATGTAAGCCTCATTACAGACTCTATAAAAAAATTAAAAATGGAACACTGCCTTTGAATTGACCTTCACGCTTTATTTCACACTTGATCAAATCACTTAAAAACACAGACAAATCTGGCAGTTTTTCCTTTATCCTGTTGAGCGAGCTCTTTCCTGTTTCAATGGAATATTAGCATACTGACTATTAGCTTTGGAATGGATCACACTCCACAGGCATTTAAACAACCTGCTAATCAAGAAGCAAGTAAGCGTATCTAATCTGATTAACAAGAAGGAAATGGCTTTTTTCCCCCTCACTAATTAATATTCTGCAAGTAATGTATTATCAAAACTTTGCAATATTGCATATTTTTTGGCCTGTCCTAATTTTCGGAGAACATTACTGTAAATGGTGCATTTGCAAAACTTTGTGAAAAATATCAGAGTAAACAAGAAATTCAACCTATAAATTAAGAAGATTTACAATGGGTCTACGTGTATCTCATCACTCACTCATCATCTATACCACTTTATCCTGTGTAGAAGGTCACGAGGGGCCAGGAGCCTATCCCAGGAGTCATGATACATCCTTAATGGGGTGCCAATCCATCACAGTGCAAACACACAATCATTCACACACTACGGCCAATTAGGGAATACCAATTAGTCTAATCTACATGTCTTTGGACTATGGGAGGAAACCGGGGTACCAGGAGGAAACCCACCAAGAACGGGGAAAACATGTAAACTCCATGCACACAGACCTGAGGCGGGAATCGAGCCCAGACCATGGAGGTGCAAGACGACAGTGCTAACCACTAAGCCAACGAGCCACATGGGTACAGTATATATCATTTAGAAAGTTATTTCTGTTCTTTCAAATGTGTGCAGTGCATCTTGTTTTGTTTTTACAAACACTTTTTTTTCATTCCCTCCTTTCTAGACACTGTGTCTAGACAGAACTCTCTAAATATTTAGATGGTTGATTCAACCAAGCAATTTGTGTGGCTTCTTTTGTTTTACTTAATCTATTCCCCAATTTCTATAAACATGCGGAATAACTCTTGTAGCCCAAAGCAACCACTCAGTGATGCCTTTACTGAAAATGTACTTTATACATGGGTGTACGTTTATGGCTCCCTAGATCGTCCGCCTGACACTGTATTTCTGAAGGTGGCATCATTTTTCAGGTTAATGGTGCATTTTGGGATGATTTGATGTCTTTAACCTGGGGGTGGTGCTGAGGTGGGATCTGTGATAAAGAAGCTGCTTTGCTCTCATACGCTCTTCTCTCACCACTGATGACGGATGTTCTCATTGGTCTGTCACACAAAGAAAATGCTTTCTAATATTCATATTAATTATTGATCAAATAGACTCCCAGACTTCACCCCCAGAGGCAAGTTTGTTCTGTCACTGGCAGAGACATAAAGGCCAGGACATTGTATCACGCTTCCTTTCCATTCTGATTGTCTAAGTTCATTAATACCTGCCTTACTTAGTGATGTTAGAAAGCCCAAGGCTGCAGCTTATTGTCCTTTTTTTTTAAGAAACAATGAGGAAATAGGATTTTCCGTTCAGACAGTGTGACCTCCTGAACAGTCCCCAGGTGTCCCTTTCTACAGTTAAAAAAAAAAAAAAACTTACATTTTCCCCCAATAAACTGATCCATGGGAGCAGCATGTCACTAGAGAGGATTCAATTAAACCAGTCTGTACATTTAGGAGATTTTAATCCCCCAGGCTCCGTTTATCTCCATAACCACACCTCACTTGGGCCAGAGACTGGAACAGTAATGCTTGGATTAGCGCTTTGCTCTAGACGCTTTGTGTATTATACCTCTCCTCTGTAGACAGATTAGATAAATTTAAACAAATATGTAAATATGGAGGATTGACCCTTCCATGCTTGTTGAGATAGAAGCTACCTCTTTGTGTCCACAACCCAGGGACTGTATAGCTTTATATTTTGACTTTTGTGTGTTGTTTTAACTTGTAACCCAACTGTGTGCAATTTGTGTACATCTGTCCTTGACCCAAAAATAAAGATGAAGAAATCACGAGGCCAGCATTTAAAAAAGAAATAAGTAGCATTGATGCATGGAATGTAAATTGGGGAACCAGGAAAACCTAGTCAATACCTACCCACATATTCAATCAAAAATCAGTTTTCATGCTTTTTAAATATGATACAATCTTCCTATATTAATCTAATCTATTTTATTCTTAGCACAGTGCCTGATTTTGTCTAAACATTTCACACGATAAAGCACTGATTGTGTTGTTGCTGAGTCCGTTGCGCGGAACATACAAATCCTTTCTTTAATAGTTGATTTATAGAGAAAATAAGGTTTGTTCATTCAAACAGAAAATAGATTTTTGTTTTTGTTCTGGTTTAAAGCATGTTGTGTTTGTGCTGTCACAGTTGGCTGCTCATGACGCTCACACAGCGCCAAAGACTAGAAAATATTCATTAGGAAAATATCATTAAAGCACTACATTCTTCTGTTCCGTGAACAGTCGGTGCAACCTGTACAGGAATGAGCGAAGGTGACATTTTCAGCTACTACTGACATCAAGCTACTGTATACTGTATATTTTAATACAAATTGAGTCATATGAATTGACTAATCAATTAAACACTGAACCACAATGAACACCAGTAGCCCAGAGTTTTGACTCTTCTCCTCAGCCATCATGTCTAATAGACCACTTTAAAGACAAGTGGTATAAAGAGCCATAGGAAACTCTGTACTGTCTCTTTGAAAATCCTTCTTCACTAATCCAGGGTGACATGCCCTTCCAGAGCTTTGCATATGAATTGGAGGATTACCAGCTCCTGTCCATCATCTACCTGTCTCTATTTTATAATTTACTTATTATTGGATGGTCGGCTAAGAGGAACTTCTTTTTCCTTCATCAGTCCTTTTGGAGTGTCATGGTATTTATTAGACATCCCTGTGCAAGTGGAAGTAGTAAACACTAAGCAATCAGAGATATGATTATTAATAATAGCTGATTATGTACCACAGATTTTACCTCTTTGGCCATCAATACTCTAAAATCACTTATGATGTATTTTCCTGATGCTAAACTCATGCAAAGCCATCATGAATGGTCTACAAGCTTTTATGATTTACATACAGTATGGAGCACCTACCACACCTCACTTTTTTATTTTTATTCGGCAGTTAGCTATAGTATACTGTAGTACGTATTGTGATCATTTCCAACATGCTGTAGTAAACTGTATTTTTACTATGGTAAATTACTATGTGTTGTGGTGTACTGTAGTATTAATTATAGTATGTTACTGTAAACTGTGGTACATTGTAGGATCCACTATAATGAGTTACTAAACACTGTACTACACTATTATTTATTATAAGAAATTACAAAACACTGTGGTAGACTGTGGAATTTATAACAGTAAATAACTTTACTGTAGTATTTATTATAGCAAGTTACTCTACACTTTTGTGTAATGTAATATTTATAATAGTAAGTTACTACACACTGTGGGAGACTGGAATTTATTTAACAGTAAATAACTGTACACTGTGGTATACTGTAGTATTTACTGTATTACAGTAAGTTACTATACACGTTGTGTAATGTGGTATTTATTATAGTAAGTTACTATACACGGTTGTGTAATGTGGTGTTTATTGTAGTAAGTTACTATACACGGTTGTGTAATGTGGTATTTATTATAGTAAGTTACTATACACGGTTGTGTAATGTGGTATTTATTATAGTAAGTTACTATACACGGTTGTGTAATGTGGTATTTATTATAGTAAGTAACTATACACGGTTGTGTAATGTGGTATTTATTATAGTAAGTTACTATACACTGTTGTGTAATGTGGTATTTATTATAGTAAGTTACTATACACTGTTGTGTAATGTGGTATTTATTATAGTAAGTTACTATACACGGTTGTGTAATGTGGTATTTATTATAGTAAGTTACTATACACGGTTGTGTAATGTGGTATTTATTATAGTAAGTTACTATACACGGTTGTGTAATGTGGTATTTATTATAGTAAGTTACTATACACTGTTGTGTAATGTGGTATTTATTATATTAAGTTACTATACACGGTTGTGTAATGTGGTATTTATTATATTAAGTTACTATACACTGTTGTGTAATGTGGTATTTATTATAGTAAGTTACTATACACTGTTGTGTAATGTGGTATTTATTATAGTACGTTACTATACACTGTTGTGTAATGTGGTATTTATTATAGTAGGTTACTATACACTGTTGTGTAATGTGGTATTTATTATAGTAAGTTACTATACACTGTTGTGTAATGTGGTATTTATTATAGTAAGTTACTATACACTGTTGTGTAATGTGGTATTTATTATAGTAAGTAACTATACACGGTTGTGTAATGTGGTATTTATTATAGTAAGTTACTATACACTGTTGTGTAATGTGGTATTTATTATAGTAAGTTACTATACACTGTTGTGTAATGTGGTATTTATTATAGTAAGTTACTATACACTGTTGTGTAATGTGGTATTTATTACAATATAGTAGGTTACTATACACTGTTGTGTAATGTGGTATTTATTACAATATAGTAGGTTACTATACACTGTTGTGTAATGTGGTATTTATTATAGTAAGTTACTATACACTGTTGTGTAATGTGGTATTTATTATAGTAAGTTACTATACACGGTTGTGTAATGTGGTATTTATTATAGTAAGTTACTATACACGGTTGTGTAATGTGGTATTTATTATAGTAAGTTACTATACACTGTTGTGTAATGTGGTATTTATTATATTAAGTTACTATACACGGTTGTGTAATGTGGTATTTATTATAGTAAGTTACTATACACGGTTGTGTAATGTGGTATTTATTATAGTAAGTTACTATACACGGTTGTGTAATGTGGTATTTATTATAGTAAGTAACTATACACGGTTGTGTAATGTGGTATTTATTATAGTAAGTTACTATACACTGTTGTGTAATGTGGTATTTATTATAGTAAGTTACTATACACGGTTGTGTAATGTGGTATTTATTATAGTAAGTTACTATACACGGTTGTGTAATGTGGTATTTATTATAGTAAGTTACTATACACGGTTGTGTAATGTGGTATTTATTATAGTAGGTTACTATACACTGTTGTGTAATGTGGTATTTATTATAGTAAGTTACTATACACGGTTGTGTAATGTGGTATTTATTATAGTAAGTTACTATACACTGTTGTGTAATGTGGTATTTATTATAGTAAGTTACTATACACTGTTGTGTAATGTGGTATTTATTATAGTAAGTTACTATACACTGTTGTGTAATGTGGTATTTATTATAGTAAGTTACTATACACTGTTGTGTAATGTGGTATTTATTACAATATAGTAGGTTACTATACACTGTTGTGTAATGTGGTATTTATTATAGTAAGTTACTATACACTGTTGTGTAATGTGGTATTTATTACAATATAGTAGGTTACTATACACTGTTGTGTAATGTGGTATTTATTATAGTAAGTTACTATACACGGTTGTGTAATGTGGTATTTATTATAGTAAGTTACTATACACTGTTGTGTAATGTGGTATTCATTATAGTAAGTTACTATACACTGTTGTGTTATGTGGTATTCATTATAGTAAGTTACTATACACTGTTGTGTTATGTGGTATTCATTATAGTAAGTTACTATACACGGTTGTGTAATGTGGTATTCATTATAGTAAGTTACTATACACTGTTGTGTAATGTGGTATTTATTATAGTAAGTTACTATACACTGTTGTGTAATGTGGTATTTATTATAGTAAGTTACTATACACTGTTGTGTAATGTGGTATTTATTATAATAAGTTACTATACACTGTGAGAGACTGTAGTATTTAAGATGACCTATGAATAACTTACACACTGCTATGATGTTTTTACTCAACAAATAGATTTCAAAATTACAAACATGCTTGATTTTTTTATGCTATGATTTGATGCCATTTGATAGGATCATACAGTAACAGAGACCTTTAACTGCAGATCGGGAAGGCAAGTGTCAAAACAGTTTGGTGATTCTTCTGCTCAAACAATGCAAGTTTAACTAAGGTGTTAATTACAAGGTTCAGTGAGCATTTTTAGGTGTTAGTGACTTTTCAACTATGCTGGACACTGGCGCTCCAGGGCTAGAGTTGAAGAACCCTGCAGGTCTGCAGATATTTTTACATAGGAAGGTTTTTAAGAAACTGGTTTTTAAATTTCCCAGCTTTTTAGATTCATGTTATTTCTTGTATCTTAAGTTAATGAAGAATTTTATGAAGGTGAAATTGGTTCATATTGTACAACTAGCTAGAAACGCCACTATATGCCCAAAAGTATGTGCACAACTGAGATTCACACCCATACATAAGTCCTTCTCCACATAGTTGCTATAAAGGTATAAACACACTATTGTCTAGAATGTTTGCATGCTGCACCATATGATATTGAGGGGTCTACAGACCTTGACTCGAATACACAGATCAGCCACAACACTAATACCACCACCAGATGAACTAAAGAACATTAATTACCAATTACGAGGGTGAGTCAAAGATTATCCACACCCTGGCTGTAGAATTAATTTGTATTACGTTTTGGAAAACACAAATAAATCAATTTTTGACATAATCTGCTTTTTAATACATTTTGCCCATCTGTCAACAAGCTCTCGTATTCCCTCATTAAAAATGTTTTTGGTTAAGCTGTAAATGGCCCACTATCTTCATCAGAAGTAAATCTTCATCCTCGTAGTGCAGCTTTTAGGGGGGCAAGTCTGATGGAGCAGTAAAAGTGTGATGGAACAAGATCAGGACTTAAGCGAGCATGCTTTAACACCTCAAAACTAAATTTTTGCAGTGAGTCGAAGTGTGGCCAGAAGTTTGTGCATGTGTCATGCAAAATAAATAAAAAAATTCCAAAAATCCACAGTCCAAACACCAGTGATTGTTGAACATTTTTCCTGATAATGCTCCAATATTGGCTTCTAAATTCCAGAAAACTCTAGGGATTAATTTTCCAGATGATGGTTGACTTTTGAACTTGGTCAGCAATTTCATTTCATACTCTGCCATGTACTCCTAGGCAAATGATGACTCCATGCCTCGTCACAATTCTCTTTAAGAAACTTTCACCTAACTTAGAGTATTAGTCCAAATTTAGTTTCACTCAGAAGACAGTAGTCTTGAATGGAAAGTGCTGATAAGACAGTGTGGCAAACAGAAGTTTTAATACAACCAGAGTGTTGATATATTTTAACTCACACTTGTACTGTATATGTCAGAAAACTGGTGACCAAATCATGGGCAAGACTCATCTATGTCAGTTGGGAGTATAGGCTTCCTGTCTGATCTGATCCCTCCAAAAAAGCCAATGTATTACAAATTGGTAAAAAAAAAAAGGTCAATGCTGGCTAAATAGAAAGGTATCAGGACAGACAGTGTATCACAGCAAGCTGTGTGTGGGGTTTAGCTAGCAAACAATTCAAAGTTGTTGATCTGGTCCCACCCTGGAATACACATCGAAGGATCTGCCCTAATGTTCCGTTGCTAGAGCACACCCCCTGAGGTTTTGCAGTTACCTGTGGTGGAGGATTTAAATTCAGTGTTAATTCATTTCTTTTAAATCAGTTTATTTAATGATCAGGTTGTCCTCTGATCCATAACACCAACATTATAATTTCACTCTGCCGCACGTCACCTAATGAGTCAAAAGAGCTGTTTATTAGGCCACAAGCCTGATGTTTCTTTGAATCAGAAGCAGTTATAGCATGTTACACTAATTGTTTGAACGAAACGAAAATATTCTTGGCTGTTTTCCAGTGCTGTGCTTTGCATCCATAACCTAAGTAAGATAATTTCTCTTTATATCCTCATTCATCTTTACACCTCAGGCAAATGTGATTATTATTTAACCACTTACTGCATGTTCAGGCTTATTTCTATACCTCACACAGACCCCTTTTTAACCACAGGCTAAAATTCTATTATATTCTGAACTTTTGCAAATGTGTAATTTTCGATACCGGTCTTCCAAATGACACCCATTGTGTAAAAAAATGCTCACATGCATCATCAGAAATATGATTTCACTATTCTAAATGCATGCATCCATCCATAGACAAAGAAAAATGGCTCCTACTAAAAGAAGAGCAATGAGTTTCATTTAAACAAATGGTGACAAGGTTGACACATTCAGGATATTAATATGTCTAATAATAAAAGTCCTGAATGCATCTTGTCTGGCACAAGGACTAACTATGAACTCTAGCCCTAAATCACTTTTCATGCATGTTATTACTCAATGCAGATGATTGCCTCAGCATTTTTTTTTACACAGTGTGAAGGGTATAAGGTTGTGTTTAATCCAGAATATGCTAGGGTTTAGAAACTGCTACTGGCCAACACGTTGCAATTTTTTTTCTTTGTCTGATGGTGACAACAACAAACTGTGGTAAGATAGTTTGGTAGATATAATATATAAATCTTTTTAATAAACATGTTGAGTGATCTTTGATGATGGCTACTGACAAATTGTTCAATGTTAACAGTGAGATGAAATTTAAGGGAAACCAGTAAACATGGGAAAATTACAAATCAAGAAAACCACTACGCATTTAAATTCCGTAAATAAAGTAGACTTGCAAACAAGTATTCAAATACAGTATAAATGAATATAGTATATATGAGGTATTTTTGATGAGGTTTAATCTGGCCTCCTTGGCCTGTGAGACATTATTTATGCAGCCCAATAAAACAATTCCCTGGTGGTAAACAGTAGCTACCATAGTAGTTACAATAGAAAACAGTGTGTGGACCTGCTTAAAATCAATACTGTACAGTGTTTAATTATTAATGAGAAAAATTATTACATTCATTAAAAGAAACCCCCTAGATATTTTTCTTTTTTATTTTCCTTCTTATTATGCACCATTGCCATTTAATATTGGGTTCGTCTCTTCACCTGGGGAATCTTGCTATTGTGCAATTTATTTTATTATTTTATTTTATTTTCATACAGCTTTGTTGTACATGGTGCTCTTTTCACAAGCTAAAAGTGATAACCTTGGAAAGTGTGCTTCCAATGGTGATTCAAATAGCGGTGCATCCGTACTGGTATCGGATATCACCATAATCATTTACTCATAGTCGAAAAAAAAATAATGCTCTGATAGTACCTGATGCATCAAATAATGTGACATAAGCCTCGTGCATGTTGTTTCCTAATGAACATAAAATGCAAAAATTAAAATAAATGAAAACAAATCTGTTTGTATCTTATGACTGATGAGCAAAAGCAACATACAGTAATGTAAACTATAGTTTATGAAAGTATCAAGCAGTATCATAGATTGTGAATACAACGAGCTGTGAATTGAGAATGCATTGAAGTAAGAATTCAGTCAAACATGAGTGCACTTCAGTTTAGCTATTAAAAAATTGAGTCAGATACTGAGAATCAAAATATTTATGCTTCCTTTTGCCAGGGTGAACAATTTGCTTGCTAATTAAATTGCAATTCAAAGCACCTCAAGTCAATTGTAAAAACTGTACTGCTCTGTGTGCTGTTCTTAAGTCACTGCCCTTACAGTCTCTACTAAAGATACCATTTAAGGTCCATAACATCATAAACATAAAATTTTGATTAGGTGTTCATTTCTAATAATACATGGCAACAGCCCCGCCCCCCCCCCCCCCCCCCCCCCACCACCACCATCACCACCAGAGTTAAAGAGACGTAAATTAAATGAGACTTAAATAAAATACACCAAACTGCTTAAGACTAATAGGTTAGTTGTTTTTAGAATTTGAAGTTGGTATCAGATTTTGTTTTAATGAACAACAAAACGCATGTGCCAGTACGTGTGCTCTGTCTACAAAAAGTTAAGAATGTTCTGCTAATTTTAAAGAACCCCAAAAAACTGACTCAATTTTTTAATTCTTACATAATCATAGGAAGTTATGAAAAGTTTGTAAACAATGTTAAGTGGATAGACTTGTCAAACTATTCATCAACCTCCTACACTTGTTATTGTAACTGCCGATAAACACACTTTTTCATATGACCTTGTTTGATGCTGTGTGATCACGTAGGTGTGAAAGTTATTAGCATTGTAATTAGTGCATAATGCATAATTCATAGAAAGTCCTTGTGAGAGTTATGTTTAGAACTATAAAATCTTTTAATTAAACCCAATGCAGGCATTCGCTATTTTTTGTGTGTCAGGATTTCTTTGTGTTCATTCATTACACACTTTTTCGCCTTTTCGCCTTATGTTTCACTTTCAAATCGAATTGCCATTGAGATGCTGTTTGTTTAGATGAAATAGGCAATCACAGGCAGAATGTTTAAATAAGTGTCACTGCTGCTATAGGCACAGAGGAGGGTAGTGTACAGAACCTCTAAACCTTGACCTTTGTGCTTCAAGTGTCATTTTTTCCCCTTGGTCCTCTGACAAGACTGCCCTTATAGAAATTGAAAAGCGGGATGGAGCCCAGACTGTATAGCGTATGTGGCATAGGAGTAGCAACCTTAATTTCCTCTCAGCTCATGAGCCTGAAAAAAAAATCCACATCCAAACAGAGGAGCCACTGAACACAATTGGCAGCAGGAGATCTAAACACCAGACCTCAGTTTCAAACTTAACCCATTCATGCATGAAAATGTAAATCCATTCTCATCCCATCCTCTACTGCTTTAAACATCAAACTACAATCTTCTGTATTGTAATTTATGTGCATCACTCATCCTATTTTATTCTCTCATCCTGTTATGTGGGATAAATAAGTGCGATTCAATGTATTCTGTGCTCGGAAGGTTGAAAATTCTATGCTGATCTGTGACAGCCATCATCATCTGATCTCTCGTCAGCATTACATCCATAAATGCACCACTGAAACGGCACGCACCAGACGGAGTAATATAGTCATCAATAATTTCATTTGGGGGGCGTCATTGGGGTATTTCAGTAGTACTGGAGGAAACTGGGGGAGTGTTGGGGTTTTGGGGAAAGGGCTGATCATCAGGGGTCAGACCACTATGCTGAAACATTAATGTGACCCTCCCCCTCCTGTCTGTTATTTGCCACCATGCAAGATACCCCAACGTGCACACAGAAGCAGACACACCTCTGCGTGTTTGAAAGAATACTCACAAACTTGGGTTTTAGGATACAGTAACAATAATGATGCCACTGAATTACATTTAAAGTATATTCTGTTTTATATCACAGTTTCTTTATAAACATTTATAAGCCCCACAAATAATTCAGCGAACACAAATAAAAAAGGAATTAACTTCCATTTCAACCTTTCATAGAGTTAATTAGACAATTATTTTTATCTCTATTTTAAGTCAATTAATGCAGCTCTTGTATCCAGCATGCATTTGTCCAAGATTAATTATTCTCTGTGTAGTTATTGTTCTCCTTCCCCTCCATTTTCCAATGTTTGTCCTTCGTCATGTACTACACACACACACACACACACGCACACACACACACACACACACACACACACACACACACACACACACACACACACACACACACACACCTATAGGTCCCTGAGCTCCTCCTTTCTGTTTAAAATAAAGCATCTTTATTTTCTGAGAAATCCTAAAAAAAAAGCCCACCTGTGCTCTAAGATAACTTTTACTGCAGTACCATTGAGGATATCTAAATCAACTGCATCTCAGTGTGGTATGACAAACTGCAAGGCAAAATACTACAAAGTCCTTCAGCAATGTGAAAACCACCAGCACTCAGCTACCCACAATGGACGACATCTATAAAAAGCGCTGTGTGCAAAAGGCAAAAGGCATTATCAAAGACACCCATCACCCCTATAATGAACTATTTACCCTCCATCCATTAGGCTAATGCTACAGGTGCATTAGCGCATGCACAACCTGACTGAGAAACAGATTTATCTTTGTGGCTGTTTCCATGCATCTTTGCATTACCCATAACTTACAATGCACTACTGTACATTTCATCTAGATTTATTTTGTATAGACATTCTCTATTATAGACATGGATATATGTACAAGTGTATATGCAGTAAAGCAAAATAGCTCTACTATATTGCAGCAGGAAATCAGTGTTTGTAGTGTTATAACATGGCTGATGGCCAGGCGGCGTCTATCCTCTTTACTGAGATCATTTCGGTAATATGATAAGACAATATGCTACTCCTCATAATTCTATTGTAAATGTGTCATAAATTAGAAAATGGACACATGCTGAGAGGAGAGCAGTACTGGAGCCCTCTGATGATGCTTATGTTATAACTAAGATTTTAAAAGCAAGCATCAACACCCAGCTATAAAATAGCATATACCCAAACCTTTTACTGCTACTTATTTGTGAAATTTTATATATATATATATGAAAATATATGAAGAAAAAAAAAAAATATATATATATATATATAATGGCATTATTATTTATTAATTTTATAAAAACAAAGCAAAAAAAAAAAAACATGTGAAAACAAAAAACATGTTGGTTTAATAACTTGTAGATCCCTTTTAGAAGAAAATCGCTTCCTGGATGACTGTATATTACTCAGGTATATAGTGGAATTGTACAGTATCGCTCCAGTTCACTGAGGGTTTTTTTTTTTTGTATCCGCTTATGCACAGCTCTCTTAGAGTTCCACCACAGCATTTCAGTTAGGTTGAGGTTAGGACTTTAACTTTGATTTTTCAGCCATTCTGATGTAGATTTACTGGTGTGACTCGGGTCATTGCCCTGTTGCATGACCCAAGTTGGCTTCATGTTTGCCTCTAGAATACTCTGGTATAGGAAGGAGTTGATGGGAGAGCCCAGGTCCTGTCAAAATCATCACCCCTCCACCACTGTGCTTGATGGAGGGGTTTCTGCTCAGATTCAGCTCAAATGCTGTTTGATTTTGTCAAACATGACACTGAGCTTTAAATTCAAACAATGGGCTACAGAATGTTTACAGAGATGAAACCATTGACAAGAGCAATGTTCACAGATACTGTAGACGATGCTTAAACAGGGGGAAACCAGTAGGGAAGAATAACATGCAGTAAGGGAACATCAACTGTGACCAGTAACAAGAAAGTGGGTACAACACTTCACACTTTAATTTTTCAGAGTTGATTTAAGCTTTGGGTTCAGTGCAAATGCATCACTTGTGATGGAGACTACTGTATGTGGAGTAGTACCTACATCAGTTAATAAAACGACCTACATCAGTTAATAAAAAGGTTTACAACTAAATTGATGCTGGCAACTACAGTTACGTTATTATAAAAAGCAGGTTCAAGACATTGAAAACCTAAAACCTTAAACAACCTTAAACCTTAGAGCTCATAACCTCCTGTCAATGCACCTTAAAACATTACAGCTGCTACAAATGTCACTTATTTAACCTGTAAACTCATAATTGTTCCAGATTTTACAATAAACCTACTACACCATTTAATATGTTGCCTACAGTACATGCAGCACAAACCAGATTTCTGTTTCCTATCAGAACTACAGAAATGTAATTAGTGAAAAAGTCTCAAATAGACCCTCATGCAGATACATAATTACTGCAGGAGACTTCTTCACATCATGAAAACATGGATAAGAAATAGCCCTAATCCCATTAGTTCCACTCTAGCCTTTCTTCTTATGAAACCTGAAGCTTGAAATTCCAGTGTCTAAGCTAGGATTTGATGCCACGGGGAAGAAGAGTGAGATGGGGAAAAAGCTATTATGACGCCTTCATGTGCCACTCAAGTGATTTGACCTTCATGTGCATTATCCGTTAAAATACTCGGCGGGAATGATATTGCACCTGTGCCTTATGTTAATTGGCTGTAAAGTACACACATTTAAATTCATACCTAAAAGGAACAGAAATAGAAGCTAAACAGTATGCTGGATTTTATTCCATTTGCTTTCTTGTGCATGTTTTTTTGGAGGAAATTCAGGAGTTTTTCCTTTATGAACTGTCGGCTATCCCTAGGAACCATGTAAAATCCATCTCCTTAAAAGTTAGAGCAGATGTGTTTGGCATTTGTCCAGAGTTGTTAGATTTTCCATCAATTTTCAATCTTCTTTCAGATTGCCTGCCTCTACAAAATCCCTTGTAGTCAAATCATTAGATTCAGTTTAACCCCCATTAATGGCTGGCTATTCAGAATCATAGATTGCTTTCAATTGTATAATTACTGTTAATTATGATTTGCATAAAGATTTACTGAGCCTCTCTTGAACCCCTAGACCCATTGTTACATATGTAAATGAGTGGCAATCATAATGAGAACACTGGTCTAGTGCAGAGGACAATGAAAGATAAAACCTGTAAAATGAAGTGTAAAGCTGACCACTATGGAAGAAAAACACTGTTCTTTTCTCTGTTATCATCGGCCATGTGGTTAATTATGCAGCTTAAATCTGTGTCACTGTATACTGCACTGATAGCAGAATGTTGAATAATTGAATAAGGAGTAATTAAAGTAAATATAAATGGTTTTAATGAGATACAGCTAGATTTAGAGACTTCCCATAAAGAGAAGCTCACGGGGGCTTGTAAAATGCAATGTAGTGTCGATGTACACAGTGCAGACCATATACAGACTACAAATTTTTATTTGCTGTTGGATGATATGTTTTTGAGATGCTCTGTTGGACATGGCCTTGAATTAACTTTGGCCTTGCTCCCATAATGACCATGTGTTATTTATTTTATTCTAGACATCATGTTGCCCTAATACCAAACATCAAGTTCTGCTCTCTCTTTTCTCAGCTGAACAGCCAAGGCTACTTAAAATTCTGTTCTCTATAGTCTTTATTTTTATGTTTTGCAAAGGCAAAAAAAATTATAGGATAATCTGACAAAGTCAAATGCAAGTCAAATGCAAACTATTTGTCTTTATGTATTACCTTGGGCTAACAAAGATTTAGATTTTTTTTATGCTCAACAATTTAAGAAGAAGCAATTCTGAACATGTTTGATAATGCAGTGCATAATGGAAAGTTTGGATTTCAAATGAAGTAATAAAACATATTTTATTAGCAACTGTCTGCCAAACATTTAGATAATTTCTGCTGTTACAGATTCCTGATTTTAATGTTAGGCTAAATATAAAAACACAAAGTATAACTGGTTGTTTCTATTACAGTATATAAAAAAAGTTGCAAAGAGGATATTTGTATTCTGAAATTTACAACCTTTAAAAGAATGCACAAAAGTAATTAAGTATATTAATTGTATGTTGAATAAAGTGTAAAAGTGTATGTAGAAAATCGTTATACTATATGTAGAACTAGTTTTGGCTTTTATACTTGTTTGCAACTGTACATGGCTAGCTTACTTTTCTTATCTTGCCATTCTGGTGAAGCTGAATGACTAAAGACCTACCAACATTCAATCAGTTAAATCTAATAGATTGTATACTCCTTATCATGGCCTCACAAATCTCAAAATTATAACCATAACCATTAGACTCATAGGTATTACCTTGTCCTTAATGTAAGGAATCGCCACTAGAGTGCACTGTTTTGTCGTTTGTAGTTTTTGTTTTGCAGACTCAGTTTCCCAGAAGGCACCTCGGTCAGGTTATGCGGGAGCACACCTGAAACGTGGCATGTCATTAAATCTTCAATTAATAGCTGATTAGGCTGGGTAACTGGGTTGAGCATGTTTGTTTGTGTGGACTGTTTATGTGGGCACTTTGTTTGGTATTTTGGTTTGTTTATATTGTGGCGTGGGCGGGGCGGCGGCTGACGACCAGCATGCCTTGCGGGAATGTCGGTGTGTTCACCATGATGGGGAAAGGTGTTTGGGTTGGTGGCTTCGGCCCTGTTTGTGTGTGTAGGGTGTGACGTGTGAAATGTGCTCCAGTTCAAGCTAGTGCTGAATTGGATGTAGGCTCCTGAGTGAAGGTGCTGCTCATGCCTTACATGCTGTGTGCTTAATAAAGTACTCCCAGCCCTTGCATTGGGTAGCAAATAAGCTCACTCGTCTTTCCAGCATTCTTCCCGGCGTAAAAATGCTACAATATATATATATATATAAATATATATTGGTTTTATTGCTTTACCTTGGACTATGACTTAAAAACTTGTCCCAAGGCACTACTCTATGTAAGTTTTTTGGTGTTTAGTGTGCGTGGAGCTGATTCGGTGTTGTCAAGTTGTGTTGTGAGAGCAGGTAACTAAATAGCCTTTGCGCGTCCCAGAGCCCCTAGTGTTGTGTTTAGCTATTTAGTAAGTGTAGCTAGTTGTATATTTAGCTAACTGCCATGGTTAGCCAATGACCATGTTTAGCTGATTGCCATGTCTTTAGCTCTAGCCTCGTCTCTCTCCATTTTTTGTCCCGTGTCAGCTCCAAACTTACTTTATGGGTAATGTCCAGTATGTCGTCCAGAAGCCTCTGTCACAAAACAGAGCTAGTTCTGGGTATCGGGTATTAGAGCCTGTAAGTTTTTCTGTAAGCCTGTGTTTCGCCATAAGGCTTAGCGTTTATGTACCAGGTATTGGAGCCTGAGTGTTCGTCTGTAAGCTTGTTTCACCTGATGTATGTGTCTCATTCCGGTTATAAAGTATGAGTGTTTGTTTCTTTTGTTACTTGTTTTGCTATTAAAGGATGATTAACATGCTGTAATTCCAAGACCTTTTGAATAAATGTTCAACTACATGTTTAAAACCAGTTCACAACACAATAAACTGTTTACTGATCATTAGAACTCACAAGGCAAGTAACTAATATAAATTCAAATTTATTTAATCAAAACATTTTAAAATAGAAACTAAAAATGCAACAAAAGATTAGTATTTTAGTATCCAATTAGTATTAATACACCATATAATTCACATTTACCAATATACAGTATATTTTTACAATGTAATATACACTACCGTTCAAAAATTTGGGGTCACTTGCAAATTTCTTAGTTTTTATTTAGTGATTTTTTTTTTCCTCATTCTGCAACAATACTGGGGATTTGAAAACTATAAAATAACACATACTTTATGGAATTAGGTAATTATGTAACAACAACAAAAACGACAGTTATTTTAAAACACAGAGGTCAGCCTTTCTGTAATAGTTCTTGCAAGAATAGTATCGTCAAGTGCATTTGCAAAATCCGTCAAGCACCATAATAAAACTGGCTCTCATGAAGGCCATCCCAGGAGGGCGAGACTAAAACCTACCTCTGCCGCAGATGAGAAGTTCATTTAGAGTTATCAGCCTGAAAAATGTCCAATTAACAGCACCTCAGATTAGAGGTTATATTTAAGTCTTTACAGAGCATAAGTAGCAGATACATGTCAACATTAACTGTT
This sequence comes from Clarias gariepinus, assembly GCF_024256425.1. Classification (NCBI taxonomy): domain Eukaryota; kingdom Metazoa; phylum Chordata; class Actinopteri; order Siluriformes; family Clariidae; genus Clarias; species Clarias gariepinus. The sequence continues at coordinate 16,095,981 of NC_071112.1, forward strand.
CAAAGGAGATTAATGCATTTTTTGGATGCCTTTAGCATTCCTTTACAATGTAGAAAGAAATAAAAATCAGGAACGATCATGGAGTTAGAAGGTGACCCCAAACTTTTGAAAGGTAGTGTGTCTGTATATTAAACATGCTTGACAGCTTGCAGAGCAGAAAATGTAAACTAATATTTAAATGTGTGGATATACAGTATAATTTAACAAGTACTGAAAACCTTTAAAGAAACCAGACTCAAAACTGAACCCTTCTCATTTGCATGATACTGGATAGCACAACCAGAAATAAATCACTTCTGTAACTGTATTATATGGTCAAAGTGTAACTGTATAACAGAAAACGTATGAAGATGGTCATAAAGAACCATCAGATTGACAACAATCATAAGACACGCAGTCAATTCAAATGTAATCCAAATCATGTGCGTAATTAAGTCAGTTTCATGGATTATAAGTAGAATTGTCCCCAGTAGTCACGTCTCCATCTTTATGCAGACCATATGGGAACATCCTTCCTGCAGTTCTTTAAATAATTATATATATATATATTTATATATATATATATATATAATTATATATATAACAGCCATATATATATATTTTTTTTTTCTTACAAAAGCTGTTTTTTTTTTTAATAGGAAAAGCTACTTTCATTATAACTTCGCAGCTTTTCTCAGTCAAATCAATAGAGAAATTTTAAATCTTTTGTTCATACTAGGACGTAAGTCTATTAACACATTACAAGAACCGTACAGTTAAATATTGGTCCTGATCTGTACATGTTGACTTAAATACTCAAACATACCTGTGATTATTACTACCCCTCTCTGGTGACTAGTTAAAAAATATGAAGCAGCCAATGCAGGGTGACACTTAATATTTTTGCAGAGATATTGACTGATGCACCTCATTGATGCCAATTATTTCTTTAGCCCTAAATAAGTAACTCACTCGATCATCTTCTTCTTTTGTGGAAAATCAGCATCAAAAACTGCACTTCCATTTTGCCTAGTGTGTAAATTACCCCACCTGACCCATCCATCAAGCCCAGTGATGGCATCATAGGTCATTAGTATCCGTGTGGTTAACTGAGGACAGCCTTATTTGGTTTATATCATTGCTTGATTAGTGTTGCTAATGGACGACTTGCTTGCTTGTGTGTCTCTTGGTGACAGCATATAAATTGGCATCCACCAACCATTTCTGAGTCTAATGTAACAACAGCCATTAGCTGTGGTGGGCCAAATTGATCAAGGTGTCTAGATGCAGCGAGCCAACCCACTTACTAACTGGCATGAAGCATTAGGTGATTTCAAGATTTTCCATGTTAATGTCTCATGATGAGATTATTTTGTGCTTATGGTTCTACACGATGCTACTGCATCAATGTCATGAGGCATCCTGTTCAGTTACATTTAAAGACATCATATTTCTTTATTAACTTATGGTAAAATGTGTGCACATTTAAAAATAACAGAAAATGTAAACATGCTGATGTTTATGCAAGAGAAAGTGATTATGTGTATTGTCTATGCCAAATCCCCCCTAGGTGTGAATGAGTAAATGTACACTATATGGGCAAAAGCTTGTGGACCATATTTAGTTTCTTTTTACTGTTATTACAACCTTCACTCTTTTCAAAAGGCTTTCGACTAAATTCTGGTGAGGACTTTGCCTATTTATCTAGTCATAAAAGCATAAATGTCTCCTGCAGGCATGGGTTTGAATCCCACTTCTGACAATGACCTGAGTAAAGAAAATGTAAGAAAAAATTTCACTGTCCAGTGATGTATATGTGAAAAATAAAGGCTTAACTTAGTGAGGGCATGTACCGATGTGTGGTGAGGAGGCCTGGGATGAAGTCAGGCTTTCAATTCCAAAGATTTTCAGTATGGTTGAGGTCAAGGCTTTCTGGAGGCCACTTGAGTTCTTCCACTCTAACCTTGGAAAAGCATGTCTTCATGGACCTGGTATTGTGAGCATGGCATTGTCTTGAAGAAACAGGTTTGGGGTTCACAGTTCCAGTGTAGCAAAACTGTAATATTTAAGCAGATAAATATGATTTTTTTTCTTTGTGATATGGTGCATTATCATTCTGGAACTAGTGATTAGAAGATGACCATGAAGGGATACACATAGTCAGTAACAATTGTCAAATAGGCTGTGGCATTCAAGCGATGACTGACTGGTACTAATGTGTCAATGTGAAAAAACTTTCCACACACCATTATACCACCTCCATCAGTCTAGACTGTTGACTCCAGACAGGGTGGATCCATAGATTCATGCTGTTGGCATCAAATTATGACCCTACCATCTGTATGCAGTCAGTTGTTATCTGACTTTCTTTAGCCTTTTTGCTAGAGTAAGAGCTTTTTGCTCAGCTTGAGCCTGTTTGCCCATTCTCTGTTGATCTCTTTCATCAACAAAGAATTTCTGTCCACTGAACTGCCTGCCTCTGTCTGGATATTTTTCTTTATTGTACTATTCTGCATACACTTTCAAGACAGTTGTGTGTGTGAAAATCCCAGGAGAGTGTAAGGAAGATACATACAACTTGATAAACGAGCGAGGTCTTGACATACAAGTAGCACGCCTCCGCTTCGTCTGCCAAGAGCTGAGGTGATGTAAGCTAATGGTTCTTCTCCCTCATGCACTGCAGGATTATGGGTAATCGCATCCCATGCTCAGGCTCAGACCACGTACGTCAGTCATATAGTCAAAATACGTGCATGCATTTACTGTTTACTATAACATTGTGACCACATGTGTGTGCATGCACATAACGCAAAAGTGTAATTAGAAAGGCCTTTTGTTAAAGATCCAGTTTACAGTAACAGTTTTCACGTTAGTGTGTGTATCTTATTAGAGAGGTTACTTGTTCCTTAAATGCGTTTGTGTTTGTGCGCACATGGGTGCTCATGTGTGAAAGTCGTCCTATACAGTAGCCCCCTCCCTTCTCCTCTCCTCTCGTCTTACTTCAATTTCACACACACACACACACACACACACACACACACACACAGAACTCTGCTCTGTTTTGAGTTTTATTAAAGGTAAAGTCCAGGGTAATTTGGTTTAGTTTTAAATTATTCTTATATTAATATTTTTGGGATGTGGAACAAATAATCAGATTTTCCATTATTTCTTATGGAAAGATTTGCTTATACAAGCATGCTTCCAGAATGAACTATGCTCGCAATCCAAGGTTTAACAGTACAATAAAAATAATGATGATTTAAACAGAACATTTTCATCTTCAATTTTAAAACTTACCTCATTGCAAAATGAGCTAAAATTTTATACCAGTTACAAAAGATTTATAAATATGAAAAATATGTCAAGCATATGAACCTTCATAGTGCAAAGGTTGTTTAGTAAAATACAGTACTGACCTATTCTTGCTTTGAATAGCACTTTCAATAAGACATAAAAATAGGCCATTTTGATCTGACAAGGTTAGGGGTTTAGAATAATGCATTCACTGTAAATGCTTCCTGTAGTGCAGAAAGAGAGCGAGAGGGCGAGAGAGAGAAAGAGAAAAGGGGAGAGAGAGAGAGAGAGTAATGCTCTTGTTTTGGCCATTTCTTTTAAACTCTGAGACCCTATAGTCGTTTAGATTCTACAATGGCAGCACTTGTTAGAGTACAGCAGATGAGTGTCTCATGTATTCTCTTGGGGCATTAAGCACCCACTAACAGCATGCTAACACAGCTTGTCTTTTAGTGGTCTTAGTAAGGCTCCTGTCTCCGTGTCACTTTTATCTTGCTCTCTTTGCCCTCTGCATTCAGATTCTGCATGAGGACATGGCTGACTAGCACAGCTCCCATGAGAGGCTACAGTCTTTAAAATTATGCTGTCGTTTCACATTGTCATGCAGTCTACCTTTTTACTTGCTTCTTTCTGTCATTTCTTCTCACCCTCTTCATCTAGTTTTTTTTCTTTTTTCACCTAGCCTTTCACCTCAGTCACTTTCTCATAGTCATCTGCATGATTGTCTTCATTTTTTTTTCAACTGTTCTAAAACCATTTAAGTTGCATTATTCTCTATTGGTGGGTATATTTGCCCTTTACACCGTTTGTCCTTTCTCCCCTTCTCTAAATTTGCTTAAATAGATCCAAACATCATAAATCATTAATGCTCTGGTTATGAATTAAAGTGTTTTTTTTCTCACTATCTCTTATTGATTTGCCTAAATTTGTCTATACACAGACAAAACACTGTTTTATTTCTCAGAATCCTGATGTTACTATCAGGATCTGCCGGATTTAGAGGAGGAGCTGGCGACCTTTGCTTAACTAATAGCTCCTTCATCATAGGCTGCTCACCGTCAGCGCAGACTTCCATTTTATTGCTCTTTATTTCAAATTAAAGCAGCAGTAGCAGTCATCCATCATGGCCAGGCCTGACCTTTATCAGAAAAGATGGCTGGGTGCTTGCACACATAACACACACAGACACACACACACACACACACACTACACACACATACACATAAACACACATCCGGCATACAGAGTGCATCCATATGTGGTCCTTGGCAACAAAAATGACATATGTTTACAAGAACTACTTAACATTACATGACTCACTATTAGATGACCACAGCTCAGGTTGATGTTTAGCTAATTATGTAATTATGTAATTAGTTAAACACACTCTCCCTCCCTCCCTCTGTCTCTCTCTCTCTCTCTCTCTCTCTCTCTCATACTCTATACTGCTTATCCTGTACATGGTTGCAGGAGGCCTGGATCCTATCCCAAGGAATCGGGGCGCTAGGTGGGGCACCCTGGAAGGTTCATAGGGCATCAGCATGCACCTGTTTTACTCATTATAGGCAATTAAGAAATGCCAATTGCTCTGCATGTATTTGGACAGTCGGAGATACTGGAGTACCTGGAGGAAACCCGGCAAGCGTGGGCGGACCTGGCCCTGGAGGTGCTAACCACTACAACTACTACTGTACATAGGTTATTTACATTACCTGTTCTATACTGTATAAAATGTTTTTTGGAGAGATATAAAGAGTTTTAAGTGATTCTGTCTTCCATTGTTCTTTTCACTTTAGAGTCATTAAGTCCTCTATTTTTTTAAAGGCTTAGAGACTTTGCTTTAAAAAAAAAAAAGCACTTTGCGTTAAGTGTTTTGTCCATTATACCTTTTATGCAGATTGTGTGTGTGTGTGTGTGTGCGTGTGTGTGTGTATGTGTGTGTGAGAGAGAGAGAGAGAGAGAGAGAGAATGGGAAAATTTGACTGACTATTTGCAAGTAGAATTACAATTTTAAAAGCAGAATTGAGTGACTTTGTCTGTCTGGATAATTGCAGATGTGATGATGAACAAAGGCAGAACCACAGAAATACACTTAGCATCGATTGTGTTATAATGACTGCTATCATCATGCAAAACTGTACAACGTAACACAAGAGGGGATGAAGGAGGCGGATACGATTTCCTCTTACAGTGCGTTGTTTCTTTAGCCAGTTTCACTGTATAACTCTGCTTGTCACTATCGTCCTTTTGACACTGTTTGTGCAGATCAAGATCTAGCTAGGTAATTTGTAGATTAGAAGAAGGTCAGGAGTCTTAGGAAAGGCTAGTGTTACCTGATGTATTCCTAGTGAAACAGCAGTGACATATCCTGTTCACATATTCTGTTAGACCTCTTTCAAGAAATTCTAATTTTCTCTTTACGACTGGGAATTCAGTGAAGAAAGCAAAGGAACAACAACAAAAAACAAAACTCTCGTTCATTAATGGCAGTACACCTAAGATGCATCTTAAAATCTGTATGTACCCACTGGCAATCTAATCCAATTCCATTTTATTGTTTATTTCCTCTATTTTCAAAAATGGCACATGTTTACAAGCTCAGTGTTCAGTGAGCTGGTGGTTCCACATTTAAGAGAGTAGATGGCTTGTGAATAATAAAAGAAGGCCTTTTTAAAGGAGCTCAATATTGAATTCTATCTTTATGATCCCCCAGTGTATCTTTATAATGATGAGGTTAATGAGGTGAATGCACAAATTCATTTTGCAAATTGATGTGGATCCTTTTTATTTTCCATCCTCTGGTTTATTCACTGGTTTATTCGTTCGAGATGTAAAACTTCGAGAAAGACATCGCAAGAATGAAGAATTTAATGTTTAGGAAATTAATGAGGGGAATAATCACTTGTGAATAATAACTGGTGTAGGCAAAAAGTAGCAATGTAATTAGGTGGAAAGCAATTTCTCTTTTTTAAACAGTATTTCCAGCATTCGCGGATAATTCACTGAACTTAGTCACCTGGATTTAATGTTTTATCACTGTGTCCCTTGTGCATGTTTGATAAGTTAGGCTCTATTTTAAAGATGAGTTTGCAAGATGGTGTTTTCATTATTTTGGTAAGGATGAGACAAATGATATGAGAACTGTTTTATAATATTTCGAAATTGTTAGAATGTTAGAAATTATGTCAAAATTATCCACTCAATCATTTAAAAAAAATTATGGTTACTGTATGTGCTGTATGATGGTACCATCTGAAAGAAATACAAACTACACCTAAAGCACGAATGAAGTAGCACCTTTATATGGTCTGTCATGCATGCTGAAAAATAAAAAGGTCTACCCTCTTATAGAAACTTATAATTGTTGAATACAGGTGGATCACATTGAGAGTTTTAGACTCTGATTATTAAGTCAATTACAGCACTTTTATGTCAGGGTGCACTACCACACACTGCTGCATGTACAACAGAAACACAGACAGACCAGTTGCCTACCTAATACCCTACAGTGCAGAGAGAGAGAGAGAGATAAAAGAGCGCTAGGCACTATCTTAAATAGAGCAGCAGTTTCCAGGCTGTCACTGAGGCCAATATATCTCTCCTTCCAGCTCATGTTTTGGTGAAAAGAGATGTTATGATTAAAATGTGTTTGTTGGTCTTTTTTTTTTTTTTTAAACTTCAATTTCCAAAAGCCCTAAGTGCATTTTGTCCAACTGTGGTTTTGCATACAAATATACAGTCCTTGCAATTAAACTATTTATGTTTCAAATCTCTGTGTGCTAACGTAAAGATGCAGAATCCTAGTTTTATTATAAATACAGTAAGTATGCAATGTGCAAACCGTGATCCATGAGTGCCTCTGTAACTGCCATCAAATTTCATCACGTACCTCCATGGAGAAAAGGCAATCTCATACGGTCCATATAGTTTAAATCATATTTCCTCAGTTTTACAAGGGAGGAATTCATTTCTTTTACATCAGGCATCTTTGGCAAAAATTATATTTGATGGAAGAAAGGGTTTATGCACCAGAAAAGCCCATCTGCATGTCCATATCCATGAGATTCTCGTGAAAGCATTAATAAGTGGAGTATACTGCCAATTAATTATCTTTAAACCCCATCTGAAGATTCTATTTTTCTAAACATAAATTTAAATGGCTAGTTATATAAAAAAATAAAGACTTGTTTATTGTAGTGTAACTTGAACACATTACAAATGCTTAATTTCTCTATATCCCATCCACCTCTATTCTTACAGTAAGTGATCTAATTATAGCAAATAAACTGTCCTGCTCACCTTAACCTTGTACATTGACATTGGCATCTATGAATGTAAAATCATTATGCTATCCATTATGCAACATTTTTTGGCACCTCATAAACTGTACGCTTTATTATCTGCTGCTTTTGTGTTGTAGACCTGATTCTTTAACATGAGCCTCTGTCACTATCAAGGATTCATTTTCTTTTCTTTCTTTTTCTTAAACTACAATCCTTGTGTACGTGGCTGTTCATTGTCGGTCAGCCTGAGATATTGCACCCCCCCCCCCCCATGTACACCACAGTGATGCACTCATCCAAAGCCCTATCACAATTATCTCTTCTACAAAGAGCACAACCATGTGAGTCCTCCTGTGTAAGTGTGGCCTTCTTTTCTCTTTGAGGATCTCAGGATGATTTGTTGAGAGCATATTTGGGAGGCAACAGAAGAAGCGAAGGAGTTCAGACACACATCTGATCTGGCATGGGGCCTGAAAGCTGAGACGCCCTCAGCCAGAGTGGGAGGAAGACCAACATGGGTTCACTCAGGGTTTTATTATTTAACCCGCCTCAAGTTCCACAGTCTGTCTTTCAGACTTTTTTTTTTTTTGTTGTTGTTTTAGGATGTTTTTATTCTATCCTATTTTATGACCCCAAAGTTTGTAGTGGACGTGACTAAAGTGCCATAACTGGTACCTGTGCACTGCTATAAGCTAGTATATATATAAATGTCAGTCTCTACAGTACATGTGTAAGTGTCAGGTTTATGATTTCACTGTAAACTAAGTCACTCCATGACTCTCACCCTTGGTGTAACCTTGCCACTGACAGCAGCCCTGTGTGGCATGCTCAGGGGGGAGGTTTGGGGGAAACTGAGCGCTTGGAGATTGCTTTTCAATCATATCACGTCTCAAGCTTGAACCCAAAATGTGCCAAAATGTATACTCCCCTTACATCACACAGTAGATGTTCACATAAAGTATAATAAAATTACAGTCAAATGTACTAAAAAAGTCCTAAAAATGCCCCTTACTCAGGCTTTGGAGGCAGAAGGGCATCAAGTCAAATTTAATTCTAATGTTTACTGTCGTCTGAGGAACTTTTATGTCCTTCATTTCCTATCTTCCATAAATCCGCACATCAGCTCTGAGCAAGGGGTGTCATATAGCACCAGGGTGAGAAAGCAGTTTGTGAAATAATCTGTAATTCATTTTTTATTTAGTTTCGGACATAAAACACCCGTTGTAGTTACAGCATATTTGTTCACAACAATACTTTATTCCAAGCAATTTAACAGGCCCTTCAGTTAAACGGCCATCTATAACACAGGCTTATGAGACAGAATAGACAACATGGAAGCCGCGGTCTGCTTTAGCTATAATTCATCCAAAGTCTTCAATTTTGTTAGGAGCTTAAATGTATTCATAATTAATTAAATCTTATAGTTGTTTACTCATTTTGTAATGTACATAATGTCACATATGCAATTAGCCCCACCCCATTGTTTGATTGACAAGGTCATGTACTAGTCATCTGAAAGCAGTGTCATGTCTAACAAAAGCAATGACATGAAATGTCTGAATTTTCTCATCCTCAAATTTGCTAACACCTCTTCAAGATTAACTTGTCATCTTCTTTGGTCTTCATTCAGTGTCACAATATTCCTTCCTTTTCTTTTCTTTTGTAACGTGTTGTCTTCAGCTGACATGTTTGCAGCAGCTGCATTATCACACGTGAATACTAATCACTGAAAAAGCCCTCTATTACCTTCGCTGTGAAATGTGTTTCAGACCCCTCTGTGCACAATATTTTTTTACGTGAAACACATGATACACAAATACTGATGACCCACTTTATCCTTAAATGCCATGCAATGCCACTACATCAAGGTGGGAACTCAAAATCTCAAGATAAAACATGAACGCCAAGCCATATTTTTTAGGCTAAGAACTGAATAATATGTGATTCTCACACTGGGCTCACACTAGGATCCATATTAATCACTGGGAAGCAAGATACACACAGAACACAGAACAGAGTGATAGTGCTTGTGAGCAGAAAAAGATCTTGTTTCAAGGAACTGAGCTATGTGTCCGTTTTGAAGTTGGGTACAAGACCTGCAACCTGTGTGGGTGTTGGCAGCTATCAACTTGTAGCTACTCGGCTTAAAAAAAAAACAGTTTGTGCTGCTGTAGATTGGTTCACATCTGTTGTTGTAACACTCTTGATTTTGTCCTTGTTCCAACCCATAGAGATCCAGCACTGTAGTTTGCCCTGCTCTCAGTAATTGGGCTGGGACTCAATCATCCCCAGTACAGGGCACTGGGTTGGTATTTATGCTAATAGTTAGAGCAATTAGCCTCAGGTTGTGCAAACACCAGAACTGAGACATAGAATACACCAGTCTAAAAAAAAAAAAAGTTAACAAAAATGTTTTTTCATTTAAATAAAAAACGGTCATATGCTGTTTTATTTTTTTACACTGATATTCCTAAGTTTTCAATACCTTCCTTTAAAAAGTACATTTAGTAGATTTAATTAAATACTGATGCTGGAAAAAATGAGCTGCTAACAAAAAGGGTGCCTATAAATTTTAAAGTAAGCAGTTATAGTGTGGAATGAAAGGAATAAAAGATTAATGAGCGTGTTTACTCACATCTCTTGTATGACCATGTTCACCTGGGGCGGTCTTAAAAAGGAAAGCCGCTACTCAGATAACCATTTCAATACAAAACAATTCTAGTTTGGATCTCACCTAGAAAGCGTTTGACTAATTGAATACACACGCTTTCTATAGGTATTCTGAAAAATCTTCAAAAAACACTTACAGATACTCCTATCAGACAATTGCAACATTTCTGCTGTATGATTTAAATAGGTTGTTTAACCTATTTAGTCTTGAATAGGAGCTCTTTGTGAGAATTAAATCATTTTGAAAATTAAGAAGTAAGAAGTTATTTTTGGAATGACATGTAGAATCTGTTAAATGTTGAAATTATTTAATGTTCTGGTACATTTAGAAGCATAACTAACTACAAAATCCACCATGTTCGAAGTATATTAGACAAAAGAAATAATATATGTGACTTTAAAAAATATTTAGGAGATATAAGACCTTCCATTTTCTAGAAAATAACATCATTTTAGCACCACCTCTTGTGTGTGTATGTGTGTTTGTGTGTGTTCACGCGTGTATGTGTGTAGGTCAGTCACTCAGTCTGCCACTCTCAGACTGTCTCAGAGGACACTGATGGCAGAGGGAGACTATTGACCGGCAAGTTCCACCGAGGAGACTTTGATGAGGGGGCCTCTTGACAATGATAATTGGAAAGTGTTTATGCGCAGCTGACATTTAAATATTTGTGGAGAGACTCCAACTAATCCATGAAGGCCCTACACAGAAGGTGTTGCACATGTAATCGCATGTGACATTTAAGTTTGTTACAGACCAGTGTGCAACAAAATGACATGAGCATGACTTCTCATTAGCATCAGTAATTACATTAAATATTTCATAATATTACATTATTTGTTGGCATCTTATTTTCTCAGTCATGATGTCTTTTTAAGAAATGCGACCTAGATATTGTGTGCTAGTTAAAACACTTTTTCACTGCCCTTCTTAAACTGCATTTAAGAAAGGCAGTGATTCACAGGATGTATGGAGAAAGTTACTTGTACTAATCACAGGTAGCACTGTTAATGTCATAATAGTGCTTGCTGTTTATATTTGCATCTCAGGTATCCGTTATCCTCTTACAACTTTTTTTGGTAACAGTGCTCATCCAGGGCTTGTCTACAGTATGTTGTCTGAACATGTTTCTTGTCTTTTTAATGATGTGTTATATTCTAACTCATCTTGCTCGGTTATGTTGCTCTTATCTGGGTCAGTGAGTGAACATTTGTCTCATCCCACTCTTTCAACATACTTATTAAGTGCTTTTGCAGCATACTCCCTGTATTTCTAAAGGCATATTCAAGAATGTTGTCTTTTTTTTTTTTAGCGGAGCTGTATCATAATCCTTTCTTTATATACTCATCATTAAAATAAAAAATAAAAAATCAGTGTCAAACATGTATGTCAATGAGTGGCTCCAAATTCAGGAAAGGACATATCTGATCAATATCTGTATATATTTGTATTTATTTCTATATTTCTGTTAAGTAATTTTACCAGACAATTTGATCAAGAGTGACTTATAAATGTGTGGAATGTAATGCAAGTGAATCTGAAAGGATCTATAACTAAAAAATAATTTCTCATTTTGCCGGTACAGGTGATTGATACATGGGTCTAGATTTAGAACCATTTAAGACTGAAATTCATTCTTTTTAAGTAATCACTTTATCTTGGTCAACGTCACATTTCCTAGTGGCAGGCACTGAATCAGACACTAGTCTATAGACAAAGTACATAACATACTGCACAAAAGGCAATCGGAAATTAGATAGCTATTTAAAACCTAAATGTATAAATAGTAATAAAATAAAATAAAATAAAATAAAATAAGCTGAAAAAGATCATCCCTATAAGACACTGGTCTGTTTAGAATGAAAGGAGAAACTCATTCCACCAGTGATGAGGCAAGACACTAAAGCAGTTAGATATTGCATTACAAGCATATTTATACCTCCTCCAAGCCAAGCTCCCTAAAGGTGAGTTAGTCTGCACCAGGTGTGTAGTTCTGAACCAGGGTGCATAGATAATCTGGTGCAGACCCTTTGATCCCGGAAATGCCAAAAGTTCTAAAGTTGATTGTTGCAGGAATGAAGGAAGGAAGCCGGGACTGCAACCTCAGTAGGTAGAGTAACATGAAAGAAGCAGGTTATAAACCAGGTGGGTGGGGGAGAGCATACTCTGTACACAGGATATGGCACATAAAGGGAGACCACCAAGAAGAGAGCTGCAGTGGTGAAATTTATTTATGTTTCCTCAGCATGTATTGTAATGGTTTGTATTTGCTGCCACACCAATACTATAGTCAGAAAAGGGTGTATTCTTCTGATGTTATGAAGAAAAAAGTCTGGTGGTTGAGGAAATGTCATTAAATATTTTAAGTCCATAATATAAAAAACAAAAGTAATAAACAAAAATAACGTCAGTGGGTGTTCTTCACTGTCATGGATGTCACTTTCTTTTTTGCCCTGGTTGAGGTTCCATTTTGAGTTTCAGAGTCTTCAGCTAGAAAGCAAAGCATTCCCATACCGTATCTTCCGAGTGTGGAGGAAAAACAGAACAATATACAGTAGTAATGTTAAAAGAATCACTGGGCCATGATAACCAAGTTCAGTGATTTAGTATAAAGAAATGTCCCTGTGGCAATTTGATGTGATGAAACTAAACTTCTCCAGGCAACGCAATAGGAATAGGAATAGTCCTCCAAATATGAGGAGAATCAAGTTAGGGAGCAGTTTCCACTTTTAAAATTGGGAAAAGAGGAATCTGGTGATTTAAATTGCCCAAGGCAGCAGACAGGTCAAGGATGATGAAGACAGAAGATGTTGTTTTCTAACTTTCTGTAACCAGACTAGTTAACTTCCAGATGATCATCTGGTTATACTGTAGATATGAAGACAGAATTTTTCAGAGTCTTGGATCACAAAAGGAGCAGGGAAGCAGGTATGTAGTGAGTGACATTATTCCAGCTCAGAGAGACTAATTAATAGTGATACATTAATCAGAGCGATTTACAGTCAGGTACTGTGGATAGCAGTGGTCTGAATGAGCAGGTTGTTATAGTTAAGTGGCTTAAATGTGTACAAAGTTAAACCCATTTTGTGTATGTGGGTTCATTCTACCTTGGCTTGATGAATGATGAAGATTACTGGCTGAAAGTTAGTGATGTTCTCTGTTGCATTCAACAATGAAAGAGAATGAGTGAGTGGGAGGATAGAGGTGCAGGGAGGTAGAGTGGTGTAGATGACCGGTTGATGACACAAATATGGTACTGTATGTGAAGGGGAGTAGCTGTGAGGGATGATGTGGTGAAGTTACTGGTCAAGAGGTTTCCAGCTTGTGATCCTGGTCAGAAAATCTACAATAGTTGATGCAGACAGGGTGCTGTTGGTTTAAAGATGAATAGAGTGTTGTGTCAAGGTTTACAAACAGGAACAATATGAAAGTCAAAATGTTGTCCACAGCTGACTGGCAGTGCCAAGGGCCTCCATCAAGGAGAAGCTCCACAGTTGAAGATCTGGTTGGACACTTAAGATGGATGAGGTCATCAGGGCATAGGGCCTCTATAATTAGGAGCAGTGAGGATGGAAATTCTCCAGCAACACATGACTGACTGATTTAGAAATTAAGTTGAGTTCTTAAGTTGTTAAGTAGGTCAGAAAGAAGAAACTGGCAAGGTTTCCATCCTGTTTGTCATTTCTTGGCAGACTCACTGAAAACTAAATGCTTACCAGAAGCTGTTTAAGCGTTTACCAAAAGCACAACCCACTTACCATGACATTAACATTAAAGCATTTTGGTTGACCATGTTTCAGTGTCAGTGTGTTAGATATTAAAATGTTAAATAAATACATGGATTAATAAGTAACTAACTAAATAAATAACAAGCACCACTCTCAAAACATAATAGGAAACTGAAAAGTATATAATAGTATGTGACAGTTGAAAGAGAGATTTTGTTAATTGAAAAAATAATACAAGTAAACTGAATGTATATTAATTACAATGAAAACAAGAAAAACTGCAAATACCACTAATATTTTACTTATTTAACAATTTACTTTGCAATTACAGTAGACATGCAGTGTTATACACTTTCTTTTTTTAGTGAAACAAATATCACCCTTTAAGTTTATTTTTCTGCATGTGCATTATTTGAAAAATAAGGTTCTTTCAGGTGTTGAGGAGATTTCAGATTTACTTAGGCCATATTTAGTTACAGTAGGAGCAAATGAATCAATTTGCAAACCATGTTGCTTGGCTGAATCTGTACTGCTGATATTGGCACAGATATGTTTCAAGTTAAAGTATGTCAGTCCTTTTGAAAAATTTAGGAGTAATTCCTCTACTTAGTTCAGATAATATGAACAATAGGAACTTTTTTTTTTTTATCCCCAAGCTGTAGTCAGTTATAGGAAAACGGGTCAAGAAAAGTGTCTATGGATGAATGACACAATATGAAATTATAATATGAAAGAAAACCATTAATCCATAAATCATTCTTGTAGATTAGATTTTTCAAGGCTATGCCAAAACAAAGACACAGTGCATGCGTCAATTCCTCAGTCAGAGCAAGATCAGTCCTTCATAGTTTTGTTTGGCACTTTTATATTAGCTATTGTCTTTGCATATCTGCCTTTTGGCATTTTTTTCTGTGTAAAGAACATCTAAAAAGTCTAAAAAGTGCCTGCTGGGCCAGTTTTTTTTTTTTTTTGTTTTTAATTCTTTATCATGTAAAAGCATCATTCGCACACTAATAATATCATCTGAGCCTTTTAATGTCACTTCTCAGTTTGTTGGTCACAGGGACACAGAACGAAGCATTTGCCAATCGAAAAGGTTGATTTTGGACCTACTGCTGGTTTACTATGAAAAAGTTCAAAGATGTTGTCATGTGAAATACAATAACCTTGGATGAAAGGGTTGACCCCCAAGAGGTCGTAAGTGTAAAATCTCAGCAGGTGTGTGAATTTTTAAGAGGGAATGAGGACTGTAGGAATGGCCCATTACAAGGAGCATGCACCCAAAAGATAATCAGAAACTGCCTAAATTAGGCACAGCTGGAGGCCAAGATGCATTTTGGAAGAGGAACAGACAAGTCTATCTCTCTTCCTCTATTTCTTGCTCATGCATTACAATTATGATTTAACAGAACAGTGTTCAGGACTTTGACCCAATAAGCAGGTTTCGTGAATTATGGACCACTCCTCTACACTTACACACACACACACACACACACACACAGACAAGGGGCCAATTGGAGTAGCAGCTGTTGGGTCTTTCATTCCATGACGTCCTCGATTTAGTTTCATACAGAGGTGGGTAGAGTAACCAAAAATTGTACTCAAGTAAGAGTACGTGTACTTCAAAATAATAATACTCAAGAAGAAGTAAAAAGTAGTCATCCAAAATATTACTCAAGTAATAGTACATTTCCAAATAACAAAATTAATTAAATAAATAAAATAAAATAAATGAATAAAAATAAAATAGCAAATGTAAGAAACATATATATTTCTAACCTTTAGCTTATTTGCTAATTATATACGTTAACATTGCAACATTAAATAAAACAGCTAAACTAACCGTAACACTGTAAAAATTTAATCATGAGGCTTGTAATTTTTATTTAAAAAATTGACGTAATCATTAAAAATAATGTGCATATTTCATTTTTTAAAATGGTTTTCTGTGTTTCTTATAATAGAGAACATTTTACTAATAAAATTAAGAAATAAATTATACCTATTTTTTAAGGAAATGAGTGCAATTTTTGGGCTTAATTTGAAGAACCATTTAGGCAAATATTTTGAGGGAAAAAGGCTTATATTTATTTTAAGAGAATTGGCCCAATTATCCGGGTTTGATTAAGTCACCTTCATTTGAATCTCAACAACAGCAGTGATGAACAGTGTAAAATCTTAAGTAAGTTAAGCCCCTTACTAATTTCATATTTTATTTTGATTTCTTAAATAAGCTCCTTTCTTGCACTAGTGTCAGCAATATAAATGAAATAAATTAAACACTGTGAACATTTCTGAAAACATTCTCTCCGCAATTAGCATACTTGAGTTTGTTGTAGTGTCAGTCTCCACAGTTCACTGAAACAATTTTTGGGGAGTTAAGTGTTTTACAATGTTCCAAAGATATGAACCTAGAAATGGTTTACTGTACAAGTTCTTTTAGGTTTTAGTACAGAATGTGACTATTTTCACAAAAAGAAGTTAGCATATAATGATAAACATTTGATTTCATTGGCATAGAAATTGTCAGTTACAAACTGCTTTACAAATTGTTTTACAGATCTTAAAACTGCTGTAAATGTTATATTACAATATATTGAACACTATTTTACACAGTGTTTAATATTTTGATACCAGTGAAATATGAAATAAAAGCATGTTTAACACCAAAATGCATTATGTATTCATTTCATTATAAAATGTTTTTTTATATTATTAAGTAATTTCCCTTAATACATATGAGTACCTTTTGTTTTATCTGCTTAAACTAAAACCGATTATTCAACTAATATTGTTAAAATCATCATGGGTCTGGCTAAATAATTTAGGATGTTTTACATGATTTATTCAAGTAGACTCTGTTAGGGAAAAAAATCAAGCCGTAAATACTTAAAAAATAATATGTGTCTGGCTAAATAATTTAGGCTTTTTTACTTGATTTATTTAAGTAGATTCTACAAAAAAAAATCAAGCCTTAAAAACTGCTTAAAAATAATATGTGCAAAATTGTTACCATATTCTTTTTAAGTAGATAGCTATGCAGCCAGTTTCTGTGTGGTCATGTGACTACATGTGGTTATTGTTATTGCGGCTGATTGGTCAAACGGAGTCATGTGATTATTGTTGCTATGTCTGATTGGTGGAACATCATGTGGTCATGTGATAGATCCACCGGCTGCATTTCTCTGGAAAAAATAAAGAATATCTAATGCGTAGAATAAATGCTTAGAAAATTACCGAGTGTAGCCGAATGTAGCAGAGTAAGAGTAGCTTTTCTTCTTCACAAATAACTCGCTACTGCCCACCTCTGGTTTCATATAATGCATGTAAGGTAATAGAGAAGCAAATGATGTGATGGTTGTTTCCTATTAATACAAGTACTTTATCACAGAGGATACAGAACATTTAAGCTATGTTTATTCCAACACCTTGTGGCCTCAGAATCTTTAAATGAGAGTAAAGTACTGTACAGTGTTTTGTAAATACCTCATTTTTCCCCACTATTGTTTGTCAGTATGTGTATCCATATGAAGTATTTTATGCTAAGAAATGACTCACAAGCTAGTTTTGCCTGCTGTTCTCTCCACATCTCCCCTGATGGCTGGGAAACCAGCAGTTGAAAGAGGGGGAGAAAATCTGTCCATTCTCCTCTGATTTACTGAGCCCTGTAAACCACTCCATGCGATAGCAGCAAGATTATAGATGCCCCTAGATTATAGGTGCGAGGTGTGGAGTGCACTATTTTTATTTAGAGGTATAGAGAGCACAAGATATGTAAGCAGTGAGTGAGACAAAAGGTGTGTGCTGGGGAATGTCAATTTTCCATTGACATGCATGGACAGATGAAAAGGAGATTGGAATGTTACGTGCAGAATTGAGATTGTGTGAAGGAAAGTAGTGTGTATACTTTAGAGCTAGTGTAACTGATTGTTAGAAGAAGGTGAAGGATACACTGACAAGTTTACAAGAGTGCGGCTTTGTAATTATGGCTGCGGATTATTATTTATACGGCCAGCTGACTTCTTTTATATTCAGGATACATCCCACAATTTGAAAGGAATTTACAAGATGCAAGTGTGTGCAATTTGGTAGATGTGGGTGTGCGTATAAAGACGGTTTGAAATAACTGACATTAAACTCTCCGACCTCAGAATGTGAGTTCAGCAGAAAGACAGATGCATAAAAGTGTGTTAAAGATTATTCAGGCAGAATCTTCTTCTTTTTTTTGTGGTACATGATAAGATTGAAAACTGCTTCGGCAGTCTGTGATATAGAGCTGGTGATGTGAAGAGTAGTCACTCTTTTCTGCACCTCGGAAAATATGGGCGACATGAGCGGAGGTGATAGTGTGCAACCGCATTGTATATCTCAAACTGTCCATGTAGCAAGGCTCAAATTGAAAATCGATGGAGAGCTTTTCAATGTTTAGATAGAAAATATGATGTCTCAGGAGGATGGCACTGCTTTGGACGGGAAATACATATCACAGAGGATAAACATATGCTTTTTGTCAGCATGAAAGCCAAATCAGCAAAGAAAACCAATGAATAATCAGATGACATTTTGTAGAACAGCAGGCAGTATATTGCAAAGTGAACAAGCTACACAGTTTGGAATTCTGATTGAGGCTAGTGGGTAGGTAAGTGGAAATGCAGTCCCACAAACATGTCTCTCTTGTAGATCCAGTGATTTATCTTAGCGTTAACAGCAAGACCATCTTCCATTTAATCTTAAAACATACAGTCCAAGATGCAGACAGGCGTTTTCTTCCATTTGACTTTGGATTTGACTGGAAAGAAAACCCAATATTGTTCTTTTCTTTAAAAATAATAATAATAATGGGACAATTTGTCTTTCTCCTTCTTGTTATCATCTCCTTTTGTCCTGGGATCATGGGATGCGTTGTTCAATTAAAAATGACATATGGTGGAAAGGTTGGTAGATACTGTATTAAGATTTCAAGTCATTTCTCTGTATCATTTGTGTGAATTACACAAAAAGGTCACCTTGTCTTATTGGCTACAGATATTTTGTTCGAGCAGGTTTTTTCCCTGAATGTAAAGCCAGTGGTCTGAGGACTGGTTTCGACTCTACATATCGCACTGTGTAAATGCCGTAGATGTAAAAAGATTATTGTGCTGAAGATTACCTCATAAAACCCTTAGACCAGTATGGATGAGTCCATTACTCTGGCATAGGCATTGTGCTCCTGATGTGATTTCTCTTGCAATGATCTTTAATATACCCATGACTTCCATGAGCAGGAGTTTTGCTAATATACTGTCTTTACAAGCACCACTGCTAGAGCTGAGCTGGCCTGTGAAATGCCGCCTTAACCGCTCATTTTTCATTGTAACAATAGTTTTTTGATTTTCCACATTGATTTTCCATATTATAGTGAATATTTAGGGTAAAAGGGACCTTGTACAGTTTTATTTATTGTCTTAGTGGGGCTGTATTTTGCTGGCATGTAGGCAGGTGTGACAGTGTCTCACAGATAAGCACATTACATTTATATATACACACATTAATACACAGCACATGGAATTTGTTATTTAATATACAAGCAGTGCTTTTTACCCTATTTCTGGTGTCTGGTGGTGGACCACATTAATGTATCACTACATGTATTGTGACATGACTGTATGTATTTATGTGTGTGTATGTGAGAGAGAGATAGAGAGAGAGAAAGAGAGAGAGAGAGAGACAGGGAGAGAGAGTTTTAAAAGGGAGAAAGGGCAAGGCCACAGCATAGCGCATGCCAAGCATAAACACACCTGTCACTCAGAATGAGTGATTACCTCTTCCTACCAGTGAGGAAAAGTCAATTTCACACTTCCTTCCAACCCCCAACTATACACACACACACACACACACACACACACAGACATTTCCTATAATATAAAATAATACCAGTTCAGTACTGTTTTTTTTTTCCAGGTATATCTATTGAAAATCATTGCGCTGGTTCCCCTCTGCTCTTTGACTGACTGAAGTTGTTGGAATGAATGATGAACACAAAGTAAAGATATACAGCATTTGCCTGTATTTGCTTTACAGTAACCTTTTAATAGTCATTCAATATATTTTGACAGCAATCATTCAGAACATTCATATCTTGGGTGCTTTTTGCTTTAGACTGTCAAGGCTACATTTTGATCTGTTTGAAAATTGACAACACCTTCTCTACATAACATCAAAGGGCTTATATATTGGCAAGGTGTTATAGCAGTTCTATTATAGCAGATAGGCCTATGTTTAAAATACTTTGACAATATGTTGCTTTATGTTGGGCAAGTAAAGTTGAATTGGTTTACTGATGGTCGTTTTTGTGTTAAAGCTCACCAGTCAGGTGCTGGAGCTCTTATGTATATATATATATATATATATATATATATGGTCCATGAGTGAGACGCACTTTCCCTCACCTCACAGAAACCCTATCCCCTCCCCAATGTGCATAATCTGCCCCAAGGCATGATTCTTAGCAGCTTTCTATAATGGCCACCCATGGCTCCCTCACATTCTGTGATTTATGCAGTTTTCCACAAATAACGGGTACCAAGGACACACACACACAGATTTCCAAGCACTTGATTTCTGCAGAGTCCCAGGACCTGCCTCACTAATGTCCTGTGGGGTCAAAGGGCATCCAGGGAATGTCAGTGAAGCATGTCAGGGGTGACAGGGGTCCAATGGGAATACTGCCCACTCATACAACACTAGATGTCTTTGCAGGGGGATGGACATTAATGATACCTCTGTATAAAGTGAAAACTGTGTGTGTACATATTGGTTCAACGTGCTGGACTTCTGTGTGTGTGGTTTCCCACATCCTTTTGTTTTTATGTACACAGCAAGTCCTCCCTCGGAACAACCCAGGGCTTTACAAGGCCATGAATTGGGCTGTGTTTAATTGGCCTGGTGTGAGTAGAGAGAAGCCTGAAGCTCCTTTAAGATTATCAGCTCCTTGCCTCCATCAATAATGCATGTACAGTGTATTAACGTTCCCTGTTCTGCCTGTTAGCAAGAACAGCAGAGTTCTGGCAGGTTTTATCGCTCAGGAGAGGGATGGAAGGATCAGCAGCCACAGCTCACAGATGGAGGAGGTAGGGAATAGACACCATCTCTCCTGCATCTCAACCAACCTGAAGCCTTCCCAAAGGTGCGTTGCATACAAACACACATCCACGGTGCTTTTTAAAGAAGGTGGTTTAAGATGAATTACCAGGCAATTGTATCTTGTTTAATATGCAGCATAAAATGCAGTTCAAGCATGTAAAACACAACACCATTTTATTTTCCTGTTATCACAAAGTAAGTAAACCATAACCACAGTGACACTGATCCAAGTTTTTTCCATGCTAAGGAAAAAGGGATACTGTGCTTATGCAAACACTCACTAGTAACATTTAACGAATAGTTACAAAAAGAAAAATCCACATTCAGCTCAAGTAGTCAGATACTGAGCTCAGATGCAACAGAATGTGGCACACACTTGTACATCAAAGGTATGGCAAGCGCCCAGAAACCTGATGCATGGTGGGAAGAAAACCCCCCTTACATGGAAGGCCAATCAATTATGGTAATGCTTTTGTGCACAAGGAGAACACAGCCTGAGGTTAGGAGGGGGATCAAAGCTCCAGCTCTCGCTCTCTCTGGACTTTGTGTGACTCTTCTGAACTCCCCTTCCTCTGCAGTAAAACCCTGTGGCTGCAGAGCATCTGCTTGAAAGGTAATATTAGGTAACTTGCTGTACAGAATACCAATAGTTGCCGCTAGAAAGCATATGTGTGGGAATAAGTTCCTTTTGAAACAATGTATAAAGAAAATTTCATGCAAAATGTGTAACAAAGTGTTATATACAGTACAAAGGTGACTGGGTATTGGAACAGGTTTCAATTCTAAAAAACCTGAAGACCTGTGTGTACTGTACCTTGTTTGCTAGACGCAGAAAAGACATGTTAACAAAAGTTAAACATCTTTTTAAAAAGTTCACATATTTTTACATGAAGGCAAGCATGTCATTTATTTTACATATATTTGTAAATTTAGTTTATTCATAGGGTTCCTGTTGTGCACAAGATGAAACCAGTGTTACCCTGCAGTAATGCCATCTGACACAAAATCTGGCAAAAGTAATCAGTACTGCATTGTGCAAATGTCTTAGACGTATGTATAGAACATCTGTATTAGCATAGATGCTTTCAGAAAAGAACAAAAAGAGAAAGACATTCTCTATATCTGTGTTTCGTTATATTTTTAGATTTTAAACTTGGTCGTATAGGGCTGAGTCATCTATGGTATTGAGTTGTTTGGCCCTACTGTACTTGTACATCAACGACTATGTTTTAGATTTTGCCAGACGGGAAAAAAAATATACATATTACATATTTCATTCATTTACAGAGAACAAAAATTTGCTTACAAAAAATACAATGCTAAGCAGTGGTTGAATAATTGGTCCATGTGCCAATTATTATGTGAGTAAAATATGCAGGCATAACAGTAAGTGTCTATTATGTGGTTTGGGACATTGTTGATAATTTCACTCTGAAGAAAGACTGGTTTGACAAACGTTACCATAAAATTAATAATAGAGTACAATAATGCACTGCAACACATGTAACATGGGATAAAAAGCCCATATGTTGTTGATCTTTCGGCCGCTTCCTCATCAAGGTGCCGCCACAGCAGACCATCAGTTTTTACACCAGATGCCCTTCCTGACACAACCCACCCATTTTATCCAGGCTTGGGACCAGCATATATTATCCCATATTCTTCTTATTAATATTATTTATAAATGTGTGTGTGATTATAATATGTGTTGATTATGTTTGTAAATGCGTAGTGCATGGTGCTTATGGGATTTGTTTGTTTGTTAAAAAATAAATGTTTGGAAATCTAAAATTGACATTTTGATTGATACATACTCACAGTATGCAGAAAACACATTTCAGATTCAATAATTTAAAATATAGTTGGCTATGATTTATGCAGCAAACTATGTATGCAGAATTGTCATTATTTTCTACATAATACAATGAGCAGATTTTACTTCATACAAGCCCCAAAACCCATTTAAAACTCGACTTGCCAGAAAATACACCATGGCAGGTAAATATGGACCACAATCCCCAGAGCAAGACTCCTCCACCTCGTTCACGGTCTCCCTTATTCTAATCATGCACACCTGTTTCCAATTACACTCAACCACTATTTAAACAGACTTTCAGGCATTAACTCAGTTGTTGCACTTAGTAACATGCAGTGTGCTCATACGAAGAAATTAACAAGCCTAACATATCCTGCATACTTTATGTTCTGCTCTGTTTTTATCCCTCGACTTTTAAGGTTCCATCACAGGGTTGTTTGTAGATTGTCTGATGTCTTGTCTGCCTCAGCCTATAATTTTTGCTCCATGGTTTGGGACTGTTTGCACTAAGTTCCATTTGAATTTGTCTCAGATTCCACCGTATGAGACAAAAAGCCTATTTAAGTTTTGTTTTATAAAAGAATGTAAAACAGATTTAAATCCTTATATGGGCTAAATGTATGATTTACCATTACATTTGATAACACTGAGAAAATGTGTCCTAAAGCTTCCAGAAAAAAATCCAGATTTAAAAATAAAGAATCTAGATCAGCACTATAGCATTAATGAAGATTACTGTACTGTTTAGTACTATAGGAAAGCAATTATAGCCAAATTCATTATCAGAACAAGTCTGTGCTGACTGACCCATTGACCAACCAGTGACCCGAATTGCTCTTACAGTTCAACATCAGTAACTAATCTTCTGCATTAAATTTTAATTCGAATCTTTGATTTTTTTAATCTTATTTGAACTGAACAATTGAACTGTTTAGAGAAATCTGTAAAGTGCAGACAAAACTGCTTTTACAATAGAATTTAACTCAAACCATGATATGATAAGCAGGTTTGTCTTACCAAATTGACACACACACACAAACAGTCTTCTCTGTGAAGCAGGATATATGTAGGTTTTATTCTATCACAGATCTTTGACATGAATAATCCCTTTTGTGGTACCACTGGGTCCTAAAGAACTGGTCTTCTAAAAAAGGCTGGAGTCTACAAGACCCCAATGCATACACAGGCCCTTTCACTACATAAAGGTCTGAGGGAATGTATTAACAACTGTACTCTTGACTATTAACTGCATGCTGGTGTATGAAAGTAGGAGAGATAAAATATGAGTTAGAAATACTCATATAGCATTGATGAGCAGAGTTCTGCAGTTCTGCCAAGTTCTGCCTGCTGTATTTGTGCAGGACTAAAAACACTGCACTCCTCCTAATCTAATCAAAGAAATACTGGTTACAGTGATGCGGGCCTTGTGCTACTGCTGGCACACAGTACAGCTGAGAATAAAACTTCTCCCTGCGCTGTAAAAGTAAAGCTGGATGAGCTATGGGGCCTTATTATAATTGCAACATGTTTAGTCTGGCCTTCACATACCTTTGCATAAACACATACACACGCACACACAGCCAGCTCTGGCAGGAGAAAACTCGCTGCTCTCCAACTCTCCCAGATGATTTATCTTGTGCAGCTGGGGTGCAACAGGAGTGAGAAAAAGAACGCACTTTCTTTTAATGCAACTTGTTCTACTTGTTTGTGTTCTTGTGTTTGAAAGTGCATGGCTGATAATTCATCAGACTTGCTGATTGAGAGGATTAACTGTTGCCATGATATAAGGTTTTAAAAAAAGATTAAAAAAAAAAAGGTAATGTCACAACTTTCTTGCCTCAGCTGTCACACGACTATAGACGCCATCACTAAACAGCTTACAATACTTGACAGGCATTCATAGATCATCTTTTAAAACACTAATCTGGCCTGTTTTGTCTGTATTTCACTTTGACCTCATTTTGCAACAGGAGCTTTGATATCCCCTGTTAAGAGTTGATACATTATACTTTCACATGCTATAAGACAACTGCCTTTTAATGTGAACATGCAGTATATATTTCTCTGAAACAAAACAACATTGACAATAGGATTAGCATGCTAATTAGTTGGCCTCCTGGTTTAGTCAGAGTAAATTTATCATGTTGTTCACACCAGGCAGTAAACCCTGTACATATTGTGCAACAGTAGCATGTAAATCATTTTTCATAATCATATTTAATGGAAGTGAGACCAGGTTTGATATAGGAGTCGACATAATGAAGACGATGGCTTTGCTTTAGAGGTCCTCAGAGGAAGCTGGCGATTCCTGCCTTATGAATTCCAAACGTGTTGCGGTAAATTTTGCTGTACAATTAAAAAGGTCTACTACTTTCACAGTTTAGGTATGTCGGAAAATGAATTAAAGTGCTTTTACTAAACTACAGATGTCAAACTACTTTTTGTTTAAAATACTGTGGAATACTTCCAATATTTAAGACAATTGTTATGGATAAGATGGATGGATTACTAATCAGTTGCATGGGTTCCGAATTTAACAATCTGCTCTTGATTAAAATAGTGAACAATCACTATACACTCAGAGAAAACTGAACAATCAAGTTACTGTAAGCATGTTTTCTCTGTGCAGACGATGCATACATGGTTTTAAGTGTCTTGCATAGTACTATGATTACACAAAGCACCTGAAATCCCTCTTATTCCTCTTTCATGTCACCTTCATACCTCTCACACAGAAGGTCACGTAAAGAAGCTTATCAGCATCTTTTTCAATTCCGTTTTTCCCCAAGCACTCAAAGGCTTGAATCCCCTTTTCATATAAATAAATTGATGAGATCTGAAATATACACTAAAAAATGCATGAGGTAAGGCACGTCCTGCTTAAGATTTTCTAGTTATTCCTGTTTATTTTAAAAAACAAAAATCATATTCAGACCTTTTTTGACATCCCCATTCTGAAAACTTACTAAAACTGATTTTTCTTTCTCAGCTTATAGCATTATTTCATTAACAGACAGAAAGCTTTAGGATTTGTTCTTGATAAGAACACATTCTTCATTTTTTATGCACAACTTGGCCCTGTTAATGCATCCTTGATCAAGAATGTGGAAAAAGCATATGCATCACACAGTCATGAGCTATCTATTATGATCTCAAATAAAGCAGAAGCCATTACTGTCATGGTCCTCACTTCACTTTTTTTTAATACATTATGAATACTGAAATCAAACAGTGAAACTGGAATAAAACTGGTATAGCTCTGGGGTCTAGTTATGTAAAACGAAACACAAGTTAAGTTCAAATTGGAAATGTATTATGACGCACAACACTCATGGATTAGTTCACACAAGTAAATACATTAAATTTTATTAAAAATAAAATAATGCCATATTACTTGTTTTTAATGATGGCAAACTCTTGTTGCCAGACTGTAAACCTTGGTGTCTCTATCGTTGCAGTATAAATGTGCTGCGCAATGAATCATATTTTTGAATCAGTATCATTAGAATTAAGCATAATGGACTGTCAGGTGGTGCAGTGGCACAGTGTGGCTCCAGGGTTCCCAGTTTGATCATGAGCACAGTTTACTGTCTCGGTGGAGTTTTTGTGTTTTTTACTTTCCTCCCACAACTCAAAACGAGGATATGAACTGGATACACTAAACTGCCTCTAGGTGTGAGTATGTGTATGAATGTTGAGTGCATGGTGCCCTCATGTCTCATCCAGAGTATATTCCTGCTGAACACTCCCAGTAATAGCTTGGTCACCATGACAAATAGAAAAAAGCTACTGTAGATGGTGAAATAAACATGTAATAATTGTAAGCTTATCTTAAATTATATATTGAACTGTTAATTCATATGTTTTAACTGTCTATTTGCATACTGAGGTAAGGAATTTATTTATTTTTCCATTATATATGCAGCTTATTCTGTAAAGTGTTGCAGGGCGCCCAAAGCCTATCCCACAGAACTCAAAAAACAAAGCAGGGGACATCCAGGACGGGTGCCAACTGATTGCAGGGTACAAGGCTCATACACATGCACTACAGCCAATTTGAAAACACCAACCAGCCTAAAACACAAGGCTTTGGACTGTGGGAGGAAACCAGAGTATCTGGAGAAAACCCACCAAGCATCAGACCCACATGGGAAATCCACACACAAAGCAGAGACAAAGTTAGAACCACCAACCCTAGATGTGCCACTAAGCCATTGTGCCTATTGTGCTTTGCCATCTTTGCCATCTGTTTGTTTATTTAACTAACAATTTTAAATATTATAATTTAATACATCTATATGTTTAATATTAATTAATTTAAAATATGTTTTAAAAGAACAGGCAAGATTCTGCTTATTTAAATTAGTACAATTTATAAAAAAGTACAAAGATCCAGCCTTCGTTGACTTAATAATTCTGAGAAAAATGTATAGCCCCAAAAACCAGTAATGATTTCAGCTGTTATTGTGCTTCTTTAAATGTCCAAATACATTAGCACACATAAAGGAGGATTTTGCTAAAGCCTCAGCCTCTTTTTTTAGATCCTTGATGCCTACTCAGCTTCTCAGCCTTGCCTCAATATTATTGATTTAGGCCTGCCAGAAGCGTCTCAGGAGAACATGGAGTAAGCATTAGATTTTTATCTTTTTTATTACGTGTGAGGAATTTAAGCAAGTAATGATGGCCGAGCAAAAATGTGGAGGTGGATAGGTGTTTTCATTCAGCTAAATCTCAAGTATGCTTCCATTTTGAATGCCTGGCTTCTGTAGCTCTTCCCAATAAGAAGTTGTCATGAGGTGTGCAGATAAAATAGCTGCCTAGAATAAAAGCTGAAAGAGGGTGCTTCGGGAGCTACATCTCACAGCATGTTACAAACAGCATGAACCAAAGATGTTCTGATCAAACATCATGGCTGTCACTGTGATAGCAGTAATCTGTGTGAGACGTGTCTCTATTGGGAAAACACCAGGGTACCTGAGGAACCTGTATCACTGGGAGAAAGGGATCTTCCAGTTTATTCTGGACTTTCATGTGCTGAATCTTTCATTTGAAGTTTATCTTAAGATTAAATGCTTGTCATATTTGTGTGTGGAAATATAATGCATTCGATATATGTGGTTTAGGCCACTGAAATGTTTTATTCAAATAAAAGCACAAGACGCATTTTAAAAGCTTCTATTCAATTTCAGTTGCCCATGCTCCTTTATCTGGATTTGAGTTATTCCTTCGTGCGTCCATTATGAGCCCACCAAGGTTGTGCAGAGGTGCTTGGCCAGGAAATGATGCTGCAAATTGACTTCAGAATAGATCTCCACTCTTGTGGTCCACTGTGTCCCAGCCAATTCCATTCGTGACCAGTCCTCAGACAGGTAATCAGGACCTGCATGCCAATGACCTTTATTCCCATTCAGTTCCAGCTCTGAATATGGCTGACGTTGCTGTAATGGTTGCTACTAAGCACACAATGACCTGTATTGTGCTTTCTTATTGAGATATGGAAGATTTCATATTGCATCAGGGTGTCTTGGTGTTGAATTGTGCAGGTGATAAAATCAGTGTTATATGAAGCTTATGCCTGGTGACTCCCTGTCTTGCCGCTGTGCCCCTTTATCAGCTTTACAGTGTATTAGAAGTAAAATACTGGTCCTCGGAAAATCATTTGGCACCTAATTGAGCAATCCTATTACTTTCTACTCCCACTAGACAGAGACGGTGGGGTTTGTATGTGTGGGTGAGAGAGAGAGAGTGACAGAGAGAGTTCCTGGAAAGTAGATAAGTCTTTCTCTCTGTGCCATTTCCATAAACAGCCAAAACATGAATGTTGGGTCTTCCTAGTGCATTTAATATTTAGACTACAGTTTATTATAACTGAAGAAAAATTATTCTATGAATATATCTTTTTAGATAAATGCAAACCCTTAATAACAGCTGAGGAAGTGGTAATGTTGCTTCATTGGTGCACAACATAGGCAAGAAGACTGATTTACTGTAATAAGTGGCAAATCATTATTTACAAGGAAGGTTTAAATCAAGTGGGATTTTTGATTATGTTGAATAACAGAACACGGTTATAAGAGTAAAAACTACCTTCTTTTTTCGACTGCTCTCATGGGGGTCGCCACAGTGTACCATTTGTCACCATTTAACTCTGTCTATCACTACTTCCCTTGTCACTCCAACCTCCAGCATGTCCTCCCTTACCATATCCATAAACCTCCTCTTCGGCCACCTTCTTTTTCTCCTTTTGCCTCGTAGCTCCATCTCTAACATTCTCAGGATAAAAACTACTTTAGTTTCTCAATATAATTCCCTGCTACTGTACACTAATGAACTTTGATGTCACTAGTGCTCCAATACCATCAAGGTTTCTCAGTACACAAGGGTCATGAGCAGACTGGCTGCTTCTCCAGGATCTGCCTTACTGGCCAGTCACTTGCAACCAGGTCAGGACTGTATGGGGATGTGGGAATAAATCCCAGTTGTGTTCTTGTAATGTGAATTATTGTGTTTACAGTTCCCACAGGCAGATGGGTCTCTTCCGCATTGGCGACAAGTCACCTGTCGATTTTCAAGGATAATGTTACTTGTTTTTACCTGTTGATTTTCAAGGATCACTAGCTGAATGTTCATGGGAACAACTGCGGTGCACTCCAAGCCACCTCGGGGAGGATCGCCATTTACATACATACAACCTCCTTTAAAAATATTTGCACAATTCAAATGTTTTACTCCAGCAACTTGGCTCATTCTTGTAATGTGCTTGAAGTCGTCTGTAAATGTCAATGCTTTATGTCTTCATTCATGAGAAATTTCATTACAAGTCTTGGGTTGGCTTGAATGGCCCTTGTAGAATACCAAATACCCCCCCCCCCCCTCTCTCTTGCTCAAAATGTGCCTGTCTTTATTACATTACATTGTGCTGGTTGGTGCATATCTGCCTTCCTTTTGCAGATGTTTCAGATGGGGTTGTAGATCTGTACTGTTTTGTATGGTGCTTGCTTGAACAAGCATAGACTTACAACTTTTCTGATTAGTCATTTGAATTATCAGAATTCATCATGTGATATTCCTGATTTGCTTGTACTGTAAATTCAACTAGAGCAGCAGGTGCATTTGCCAGTAACAATAAATCTTAGTGAACAAACAACTTCATGACGTATGTAGGTTATGAATTATGTATGTTGCATAGCTTGTTTTGCAAGTGTTTCCCAAAAACGGTTCTAAGTACCTTTTTGTTGACTCAGTCAAAATCAAGTCATGTGAAAGCAGGCAAAAATCAATAATCAAGCCATCGATCAGCAGAATGTAGATAATTTCTGTATATGGTTCAGTGACCAAAACAGTACAAATGCATGCTGGTATTTTTACTGCTGAATATTAGCATGAGCACTATTAACACATTTCAATACAAATCATGTTTTCTATTTTCTAAATCTTGTGGCAGGTTAGCTTTCAAAAAAATGAAGGTAAAAGGGCCCTGATATTGCATAGAGATCTCACAAATCTTACATCAAAACGTGATGCCAATGATGTGGGAATAAAAATGGAGGTATTTACAGTAAGAGTAGAGCTATGATGAAAATCAGAATTTATAAATAATAAAGTAATTATTTTAAAGCAGTTTCTTTTTAGAAGCACAAAATAAGCCTTCAATATACTGTACACTGCTGGGGGAAAAAAGTCTCACACTCTAGGATTTCATTCATCACCTTTAGCTTGGAATACAGCACACAATGTAGTGTGTAAAAATGCCATGTGTAAAAATCATTTCTCATGCTTCCAGAACCACTCTTTCACTATTAGGGTCCTGGAAAATGCCTGTGCCATTAAAGAAAAAAAAATCTATAAATGTAAAAAAAAAAAATTGCCATTCAGTAAATTCAGGTCATCAGGTGACTTAATTTTATTGCCAGATAACATTGCTGAGTCTAGACCTGACCAAACTAAAACAATGATAATCTGTTGATTCAAAATGTTTAATTTAAAATCTCTTTTAAATTCTCTAGAATCATCTGTTCACTTGGTTGCCTATTTTGAGCAATAAATGTAATAAATAAACCAAGCTTATTTCGCAAGCTTGGGTACCTGCCCTACGTTGGATTTGCCACCCTGGCCAGTGTGTACCCCGCCTTTCTCCATCTATGTCTCCTGGGATAGGCTCCCGGCCCCCCGCAAGGCAAGGCAAGTTTATTTGTATAGCACATTTCATACACAATGGTAAATCAAAGTGCTTTACATAAAAGAGAAGAAAACAGTTATAAAAAAATTGAAAACAGTAGCACTTAAACTTTTTAAATTATTTAAACTTAATAAAAAATAAAAACTGTTCGTATTGACGCTTTTAAAACTACTTAAAATTAGATTTAGAAGCAGTTAAAAAAAAGAATAAATAAATCTTGTACACAGGATATGCAGTATACAGTAGAAGATGAAGCCGAGCGTCACATGATCACAACTGAGCCGATGGTTCTTTTTCTCACTTTCGTGCTAAGGGATTATGGGTAATCGTCTCCAATGCTCAGTCTCAGTGCATTCTTATAGTCAACATCCAAGCGCACACACACTGTTTACTATTACATTGTGACCATGTGTGTGCGTGCGTAAAGCATCTTTTTAATTTTGTGTCCAAGTGTAGTGACTTTAGTAACTGTACTGCAACAACGGCCCTCATGAAGAAAAAGGTTAAAAAGGCTGTAGCAGTGCAGGAGATGATTCCGTTTAACAAAAATGCAACGTCACATTTCCATGGAATCCTCAACTGGGGGCAAATGCAAGTGTCATTAGAGAGGTTCCTCATCAAAGATTCCAGTTTGCCGACAGAGACATGCGTGCACACACACACACACTGACAGAGTGTCAAAGAGCAGTGATTCCGTTAGTGTGTGAAAGTGACCCTACACAGTAGCCCCCCTCCTCCTCTTCTCTCTCGTCTTACTCCACCATGATTCTTTTCAAAAGTAAAGTTCAGGTTAATTTATTTTATTTTTACTTTACATTTTTAATTGAATATTTTTATATGAATATTTTTGGGCTGTGGAACGAATCATCGAAGTTCCATTATTTCTTATGCGGAAATTTGCTTACGATTCTTGCTTGTAAAAATGTTTTGGATTACAAGCATGCTTCTGGAACCAATTATGCTCGCAATCCAAGGTTTAACAGTAAAGCATATAAAAAAGAATATTTTTCCTTGTTTGTTTACTACACTCATTAGCATGAAGGCCATTGGTTGTAGTTTGTATTAGTTTTTAGATTTATACTATACATGAACTGTTTTAGAGAGCATTGCTAAATATGCAACTATGTGTTTGATTTAATTCTGTAAGCTTTGCTCATTGATAAGTGAAATCATGGGTCATGTATCATTCCTAATTAGCACAATCACTAAAAAATAACATAATAGGTAGCACATAGTAATTTGGTCCAAAAGAAAGCTAGTGCTTCACCACACCACTCTGCCACTATTATAGTTTTGACCAAGTGGAAAACCCAATTTCCTCCATGCTTCAGTGGCTCAGCATGCACTGGGGACCGCATCACTCACACCATTTGCTTGCTAGGAATAATTGTGCCAGGACAAGATACAATGTTTATTCATGCAGTCATGCGTTTATGGCCTTTCACCTGCCTGAATCTGTTGAATATGAAAATGTGCTCACCCTCTGTGACACTGTGCTGCCACACACACACACACACACACACACCAAAA
Source organism: Clarias gariepinus (assembly GCF_024256425.1). Classification (NCBI taxonomy): domain Eukaryota; kingdom Metazoa; phylum Chordata; class Actinopteri; order Siluriformes; family Clariidae; genus Clarias; species Clarias gariepinus. The sequence goes on from NC_071112.1 coordinate 16,128,583, forward strand.
TATACATACACTTTCACTTCTTTTGAAGATTAGAACCTTGTCTCTAGCTTTGGGTCCGCATCAGTGACATGAAAAATATTCTTTTTCAGGACAGAATGTGTGTGTTTTTTTTCTTTTTTGTGGAACAATCCTTTGCTTAGAAGACAGAGTGGAATGATTACGTTTGATAAATGGGTTTTCCTTCAAGTAGACACCCACAGAAAAAAAAACCATGCCTATAACCCCAATCAATCACACTTATACAGTGCCACAGTGCCATATGCTGTGTGATTTTGTTTCTCTTCTTTAATGTGAATTAAATAAATCAATAATAACAAGCAAATAAAATGCAAAACAAATCTTTAAATTAGATGTTATAAGAAGTGGGGAAATTATAATTCCCTGCATTGGCCTGGATCCCAGTGGCTTTAGTGCTAATCGCAGGATGCAATCCTCCAAAAGCAGCTGCTGTTGCAGGGGTCATGAGGAACAGCTGGCACCACGGATGAAGAGCAGAGGCTGCAGGTGGCACAGGGCAACAGGAGGGACAGACTGTGACTCCAGGTGGCACCCAGTGCCACTTTCTGGTTTGAGGTCAATGGCCTTGTGTCAAAGTAAAAGCTGTTTGCTGCCCAGTGACACGCTCACACCTTAGAAAGGCTACACGGTCAACTCGAAGTGACCTAAAGCACTAAACGCTGCTTCTCATTTGATATTTCATGAGACATAATGTTTCCTCCATGTTTCTTTTGGGATCTGCTGCTGGAAAAAATGCACCACTATGTGGGCTTGGTTAAATTTTTGTCTCATTAAATATTCTGTGGCGGCTTTGTGGGTAGTACTGTCGCCTTGCACCTCCAGGTTCCGGGTTTGATTCCCACCCCATGCACTGTGTGCATGTTCTCTCCGTGATTGGTAGGTTGCCTCCGGGTGCTCCAATTTTTTTCCACAGTCCAAAGACATGCAGATTAGGCTAATTGGTGTTCCCAAATTGCCTGTAGTGTGTGTGTGTGTGTGTGTGTGTGTGTGTAACCTGCGATAGAATTGCAAACTTGTCCAGGGTTTACTCCACCTTGTGCTTTCCTGGAATAGGCTTCAGATCCACCGCGACCCTGTACACAGTATAAAGTCGTATAAAGATAGTTGATGTGAGAGTGAGACAGTTAATATTGTGTACAGAAGCAAAAAACGTTGCAAAAAAAGATTTTTTAAAGGAGGCAGTACAAAAATAATTGAACAAAACCTTTGTGACATCTTTGCAGGGGCTGCCGAAATCCCAGTTAAAGCAAACAGCACCTGGCTGTTGGTTGGAACACACCCACTTGCCGCAATTACCACAAGCTAGGTATGTTAGCGTTAGCTTGTCTAAAATGCTAAGGTGGGTAATGTGAATCTATATGTCAATGTTACTTTGCATTTGATTTAACTCTCACCAATACCCTAGATGTCAACTCCCAGATTCCAGATAGCTGGTTAGCCTATGTGATGCATTAAATACAGCTAAAGGTGTTACACCAGCATTGCAGCTTTCACTCAAATAGACCACACCCTAATTTATGTAGAATTTTATGGCCTAATAAACATTATTTATTTATAAAAAATAAATTTATATAAAAAATTACACAATAATGTTGCATAAAAATTTACCAGTCACGAATATAAAATCTAGCTATTGAGACCAAAAATGTTTTTTTTTGCACATGCAAACGTTTACTTCTTTTGTAAAATTGTTAATTTTAATATTAGAGTCTGTTTGGCCAGAAACACTTTTGGAGCAAGTTCCCAGTTGACATTCGAGGAACATTTTGCACTTCTGTGTTGGCTTCATTTTTCTGAAATGTAAGTTGCCCCTTGATTTTAGACTAAACTTTAACCTGAGTAAATAATCTGGAAATTTTTTTTCGGCTTGTGAGCAGTTAGACTTGAACAGTTCAGGAAAGGATTTCTATATATTTTTTTTAAAATCCATAGTATCACTGCAAAATTGAAGATCCAGAGTACAAGCTCGAGCCTCTCATGCTTCATCAACCCACTTTAGGGAGCGGTAAAAGTAATGTGGATCACATTTTCCCTTATGGTTTAAGAGGTAGGACATTCTTTTGATAAAAAAGGAGACAAAAGGCCGAGAGAATAAAAAGTGGGGAGCAGGATAGAGAAGCAGGAGCAAGCAGAATACCAAGTAGCTAAATTGGTACAGTACAGAAAAAAACTACAGGACACAGAAAACACCTAGACAGGAGATGGAATATGATTGGATTGTGAGAGAGTGCAAAAGTTCAAGAGTGAGAAAGAAAAGGCAGAATAAAGAGACAGCAGAAGGGGGTGGGATTTAGCCACAGACCAAAGAGCATTAATTACTCATGATAAACCACAGTGCTGGAGCTGTCACTGCTACCACCGCTCAGGACACTCAAGGTCAGACTGACACCTCTGTATAAGTCAGATTGATTGTATTTTATGCCTTAACTCATTAACGTCGTACCTTGACAGAACATAAGTAAGCTTAAAATTAAAATGATTTATGAGTGACATCTATAACGAGTCATTCGTGAGTGATTTCTCAGTCATAGGCAAAATCAGTCTTGCATTACACAGATGAACTAGCAAGAAGTTCTAGTAAGGAGATAGATGAATATCTGACACTGGTTCAATAATACTGCAATTCCAGACGGCCTGTTTTTCTAAATTAAGGGTTAAGAGGATTTGAGGTTGTTTTGTTGATATATGAGGCTGGCAGAGGATAATAAAGCAGGAAGGCAGTGTGCAGGTGTACCGACTAAAGCCTGGCTTATTACACTGGCATCTATGCAAATCCACCTAGAGGGAAAAGGACAGAATGCCACATTGTGCCATATTTGGGAAGTGCATTTTGTTTACGGCGGGCACAAATTGTTTCTCATCTTTCACATTTCCAGAGGATTCCTAGGACTTTGCAATTATAAACAAAGTGTGCATATATGGGGTATTTCAGTTTGACATCTTTAATCTTTAATCCCCCTGTTAACTTTTAAATTATAAGATTATAATAGCCATTTATTTGCAAAAAAAAAAATCTTTCTATTATTACTTTCCAGATAATGCTTCATATTTCACAGTACATCACTGTTTTCAGTAACAAAATAAGCTTTCCTGTATATGATTAATTATGTCTCTGCTATACAAAGTATATCTATCAAAAAAAAAAATCAGCAGGTCTTTGTGTCATTTCTTGACAGTCTTTGGCCACGCTCCAGTGCTAATAGCCATGAGGTTCAAGCACGTCCTTTGAACTAGAGCTGCCTGACTGACTGCAGCGATGGAAGCTGAGACTGGCTCCTGGTGTGTCCTTAGTAAGGAGACAAATTAACCATAATCAGGAATAGGGGAATTCCCTTTAGCACAGAACAGCCTCCTTTCCCCTTCGGCAGGAAGAAAAATGACTGATGCATACCCCACCTGTCATATGGCCCACCACATGTGGTGTAAGAGTATTTAAATAAGCAGACATTTCTGTCGGTTTATCTGTGTGCACGTACTGATGTAGTGCATTATCGTCAGATTTTCGTGTCTGTGAGGCAGTGTGCACTTGCATTGGTAAAATTGATAGGATTTGCCAGTTGCAATCCAGTCCTTAGACTGTCACAAAACCTTTTAGACACACTCCAAGCTCAGCACTCTTCTCTGTCCATATAATACAGCAGACACTTAAAGTACTTCAGATCGACTTTGGTAAGAAATGGAGGAGTCTTACAGTGCTCGGATTACTGGCCCATTCTTTGTTGTAGGATTACCGCACTGTGAATGAAGCCTGCTATTTAACAAAGCGGCTCAGAAAACTCTAAAGCTGTGCCTTGGACACAATGGCTGTCTCCTTGGAGGAATTACAGGGTCATGCTAAATGCACTGAATCCCTATTGCTTTGCTGAAATAACTTTCAAATAAATCAATTTATCTCAATCATGCTTCTGAATGCAAACATGTTATTCTATCAAGATTGATAGGGAAGGTTTTGGATTTTATCGATTAATTAAGCAATTGATCATTGCCTAACGTCCAATCCATCCTTCAGTTGTGGGTGATGTAGCTGTCTGAACTATCCTCATGTTCATCTATCATCCACCTAATGAATCAATCAATGGAGTGTATGAACACATTCACATACAAATGCATCACTTTACCCCTCACTCACCATAAACATTATACAAAACTGAATGCGAGTTCAGGGCCAGTGCTTCTTGATGAAAACCACTAGTTCTTGTAGATTTTGCAAGAAATCTGAAGCAACCAAGAGACATCATCTGTTCAATTAAGCTGCTGACTTTCTGTGGTGCTTCGGTCCAAATTGTTCTCATAATTAAAATGGCACTGGATGAAGGGTGTTCTTTTCAGGATCAGTATAATAGAGTCCATGAGGGTGTTTGTGCACATCCACAGATTTTGTTGCCAGGTGTGTCGAACTGTACGAACTATTACAGAGATATTTGTATATGTGAGAATCATAAGACTGGCAAGAATGATAAATTGACATTGACCTACTCCACTCACACCCTCTCTGATTCCCAATACTGCTTATCCTGTACAGGACCAGAAATCTGTAGCTATCGCAGGGGACTTGGGACATGAGGCAGGGGTGACAATGACATGACATGAATGGGGTGTCAATCCGTCATAGGGCACACAAGCACACACACACATTCTCACACTCACTCACACACTACAGGCTAAATGGAAATGCCAATTAGCCTACTCTGCATGTCTTTGGACGATGAAATTGGAGTACCTGGAGAAAACCCACCATGCATGGAGAGACCATGCAAACTCCACACACACATACCTGAGGCAGGAAGCAATCCCCCAACCCTAAAGGTGTGAGATCAAAGGCCTCACTTAAAAAAACATGCATTACATTTTTGTTTCATAGATTGATGAATTGTGACACTGTGATATCCTACTGTACTCTATGTATTGTTGTTGCTACCTTAGATTCTCAACAATGAAATCAGTCAGTGGGTAAAATTCTCCACGTTTTATATTTAGGAAAATAATTTAAACATTCATCAGACACAATTTTTAAAATCCTGACAGTCTTGAGATGCTGATACAAGCAGTCATCATAAATTTTGACCCTCTTGCTGCGGTCATGAAATAAACAGCCACCATGCACTGGATGGATCCTGCTTGAAATCACTTGCATTTGTATTCCAGTACCTGTGTGTCTTTTTTCTTTTTCTTGGTCAGCATACAGTAATGACATCAACTTTGAATAATGCTGCAGTCTTTTTCCTGGCTGATTTATGCATTCTGACTTCATGACAAAACCCTTTGTTTTCATCCTTTTTAAGATACACAATTAAGATGTTTGTAATATTTTAACTAAAGAATACTTTGTGCCCAAAACTGTCAGTTACATTTAATCCATATTTCGTTTTTTTTTTTTTTTTTTTTTGATATCGAAAATTGTATCTCAGGCTTCTTTTTTATAGAGGTGTGTGTCTATTGGTTTCCACCATATATACATTATTCCTTCTAAGAAGTGTACATGGCCAACATACTAAGTCAGTTCTTACCCTGTAACCACCAATCTTACTTGAGATTTCCACTATCATACTTTCAATTGCTCGGTCAATAAATTGCTTTAGGGTGGTGTGATCACTAACATTGTCCATTTTTGTCCCTTATTGTCAGGGTAATTGAAGAAATATATGTCATATATACAGTACTGTAGATAAATACTGCTAGAGAAAATCAGTGGAATGATCAGGTCACAATCCAATAAAATCAAAAATACTCTTTTTGCATTTAAGATTCATAAATTATTTGCAGAAAATGTTGCAATTTATATTCAAGCACAAGGATACTAACAGAATCTGCTGCTTAACCGAATGATGTGGATTTAATTCTTCCTGAAGCCGGGTGTGGTCTGCTTCTGATTGACAGATCGTAGCAAATTGTCTTTAAGTCTTAAATTAAAAAAAGATAATCATTTTGCCATGACAGTCTAACTAATCAGTCATCTTTAATCAGTCATCAATAAAAGGCATATGCTGTCATAGAGAGAGAATGGTGTCATACAATGTACTAGGTAGACTTGTGTCTCAAGCAAGTCCATCTAAGATGACTGTCTCCCCCTTGTGGTCATCTGTCCCTTAAGAAATATTCTTTCTTCATATTTTCTTAATGTGTGAAAATGAAATCTTTAAAAATTATTTCCATGCAAGTGTGTATAACCAGTTATGTTCTCAAATGCTATTGTAAGTATGATCACATTTATTTAACTTTCCAAAACCAATGCTCTGTCCCTAAAAAGTACAATACCTCTAAATGTGTGCCGTGGTATCTAGCGCCAAGACTTTAACAGCAGATCCTTTAAGTCCTGTAGGGTGCAAAGTGGGGCCTTGTTGGATTGGCCATGTTTGCCCAGCACATCCCACTAAGCCTTTATCAGATTTACATCTGAGAAATTTGTTGGCCAAGGCAACACTTTGAACTCTGCCGTCCACATGTGATTCATCAGACAAGGCCACTTTCTTCCTTTACTCCATGATACAGTTGTGGTTCTCTCATGCTGAGTGTTGACGTTTTTTGCAATAAACAAGGGTGAGCATCCGCGTTCTGACTAGTCTGTGATATTGCAGCCCAATACATAGCAAGCTGTAATGCATTATATGTTCTGACATGTATTAGATCCAGCATTTATTTTTACAGTAATTTGTGCAATACGTGTTCCAGAACTGAACTAGGCAAACTATCATTCATGCTACACATTCTTCAGTAACCCTTGGGTGACCCCATGATCCTGTCTTCAGTTCACTGGTTGTCCTTCCTTGGACTACTTTTAGTAAGCTCTAACCACTATATAACAGGAACATCCCATGAGACCTGCCATTTTGGAAATGTTCTGACCCAGAGGTCTAGCCATACATTTTGGCCCTTGTCCAAATTAGACAGATGTTATTCACTTCACCTGTCAGTAATTTTAATGTTATGGAGGATTGGCGAATGTTCTAAAGGAAAAATACGCATCACAGGTTCTGCACAAACTTCCACACTTAATGTGCCACGCTCTCATGCTAGTCATGTACGGAGATGTTGCAGCTCAGTTTTCCCTCCCAAGCTCCTTATTCCCTGTTGCTCTAATCAGTCATGTACTATAGCAGCTAATGTGGCATTGATGAGTCTGACTTAGGGAGTAAAAAATAACTCATCCACATAGGGAAGAAAAGAGAAAGATTGGAGCAAATGTGCATAGATTACTCTGGGGTCTAATTGATCTGACCTGCACAATTATGAATGGGCACTTAAGTAACTACTGAGCCATCCATTTGAATCTTTATAGTTTTTTCCCCAAGAAATGCTTTGAGGGAGGACTACTTTATGAGTGCTTTAGGACTGTTCTATAAGCCTTAAGATTGCCTTTTGGTACTGCTTAAAGAATAAATATGAAGTGTGGAAATAATGGTTTGATAATTTTATAGATCAATCACAGTTTTTGCTATTAGGGTATCTGCTCGAAGATGAAAATTAGCGTTATAATGCAATACGGTAAAAAAACTAAAAAAATTGTTTGGTAAGGGAAGCTTCCTGCTAGCATGCCATGTTTTATCAAACCGCTGCAGATATACAGTTATGGCCATCTTCACTGGGTTAGCATAGCCTTAACAGCACAAATAATTTCGAACATTTTCTTATCGCAGTATACCAGTACACTGTCACAACTGAATGTGAATGATTTTATCAATTTTCTCTGCCAGGGTTAAAGGAAAACCTGGTAATGTTTTTCCCCTGTCACTCTGCTTGCCAGTGCATTGTGGAAACTGTGCATTAGTGGAAAGTAGCTCATGCTCATTTTGAGCGTTGTGTGTTTTTCAGCCCAAGCCATCTTGTATTTCTTTTTGCGAGGAGCTCTTTTTGCCATCAGTAGTGTGGTGTGGGATCGATAAAAACATACTGTATCTCACCGGCTCAGCACACAGCATGGGGAAGACAATTCAGCAAACATACATTTTTAATAAAGTGGAATTTCGTCTCCAATCTCTGACCTTCAGCCCTGAAAACTCTTCTCAATAATTCATTATTTTTTGCTTTCCATCCCGTATTGCAGGGTAGTCAAGCCCCAGGTCCTAAAACCCCCAATTCTACAGAGATTTGTGTTTTTTCCCCTTTTTTTTACCATTTCAAACTTAGCTTATGAAAGTCTTGCTAATTATTTGAATCAGGTATATCTATCAGGTATTGTATGTCAAACACTGCTCATCCACATACGCCCCCCACCATTCCATCAACCATAACCCCCACACATAAACACATTCATCTTAACATCATTGTGAGGACCTTAATACAGCTACTTAATGCTGTTCCTGCACCTAAATCTAACCTAATAATTTTGATTTTTTAATGAAAAGCGACATTTTAGTTGAATGTTTGTGAGACATTTAGTCCCCACCAAGATATAAAGCGTGCCAATCTAGATCAAATGGTGTGCAATATGTCGGCTTTGTTTCGTTAATCTGTTTGAGAGACTTGGATTTAGGGCATTATTGTTCAACGGTTGTTTATTTTATCCATCTGCCAAAGTTCAATAAATGTTGCGGTTGTTTCCATCAATAATGAAACAGTTCTGTTAAATGAAAAAGCATTGTTTACGTGCCTCACATCTTCCTATTTTTCTTTGATATGGGGTAGCATTTCTTTAAAACGTTCACGACTTTTGTGACAATGACTAGTCCAAATGCCAGGCTGTATACAACGGCTGTATCAGAATGTTGGCTTCATATTGAATTTCACAGCTGAGTGAGTTCTAACCCACGGCAAGGAAAAGAGCTCTCCTTCACCATGATTGTGTGTGTGTGTGTCATTTTGTCCCAATATGCCAAACTCTACCCACATACTGTATTCTAGTAGTCTTTCTAAGACTTAAAAAAATCAACAGGTGTATCTATATAAATAAAAGAGAGGTTTTGTCTGTACATTAACCAGAACTCGCTGTTGCAGTGGTATCTATGGTTCATACATTGGAGGACCTGAAAACAGTCTCAGAAAATTTTCTGTCTGTATGTCTGTATGTCTGTCCAGCCAAATTTTGTTACTGCATCACACAAAACTTGCAGGACAGAATTTAATGAAACTTTGCCAGTTCTTCGGTATTTCCCTGAAGTTAAACCTGCTGCATAAATGAAATGAAAATGTTGAGTAGAAGCGACAGTATGAGCAGTTATGTTCCGATTATGTCACAGCATCTCGCGCTTTTTTTTGGCCAAATATAGTGCTTTTTCCCTTAAGGCTATATGTTTCCCTCAATAGAGCAAATCAATGAGAGAGTTTACTGTGTATGCACAGAGTATGTACAGTATGTGCAAGTTACAGAAACAACCTTAAAGCACTTTCCAGGTGCCTTATGAAACAAAAAAGAAATTGTGACCTACTGTAGCTTGGCTTACTTTAAAAAATTGACAAGTAAACTATGAAAATTTAATCTACAAAGGTAAATGGGCTAATCAATGTATTTTTATTCTTCCTGCGGGAAGCTTAAAACCAGTTTGTCTCATTGTCTCATTTTGTTCAAAGCTCTTGTTTCAAAATATTACATATACGCACTTTTTTCCCTTTGTCAAAGCTTTTTTTTTATCAACAATCATGTATAACAATGAGCTGTTTATCTGGCAGTATGTTTCTGTATAATAAACACTATGTAGCCCTTCAGATGATGAATTCCAAAATTCCAAACAGGTGAAGGGCTACATATTGTTTATTCCAAACAGAACTAACACAGTTAATCAGAACTTAAACAGGTAAACCCGTGAAGGTTGTGGGATCTGCAATCAGCATGAACCAGTCAGGGCTGGAACAAGATCCGAAATAGACAAGTAAAAAATACAAATTGGGAGATCTAACAGAAAACTGTGAGTAAAAGAAAGTTTTGGTACAACCAGCATGTGTGATTGTAATACTTGTAAGCTGTCGCGCATGAGCTGAGAGTTGAGGTCTGTATAGCTGCCCTGTCTGAGTCTGGTGCTGATTGAGGCATAGATCTGACACTAATACTTTGTTTTTATTTTGCATTTAAAAAGTAGCATTTCTTTTAAGCACCTTGGTACTTGTTTTTCAATTGGCTTTCTTGAATTGTGTCACAGTGCTGTTGCCATTTATCAGCATTTGTGGAAAGCCTTTCGTCCAATCAGATGACTTGGTCAGAACTAACTGTTGAGAAAAATTCCTGAATTGCAAACTGGTTAAACTGGTCAATAACAATCTATTATTCAAATTGAACATTTTTAAAAGTCACTTCTTTCATCCTCATTTCAAATCCTGTAGCATGCAGGAGTCTTTTATTTGAGTCCATCATCCATTCCTCCCTGAGGTAACACTGGCTAACACATTACACAGCTCACTGGTGCTTTGCCATCACCGCAGGCTGCCTGCTGTCTTTTATTGCGATTAGCATAAAGAGGCCATTATTGCACCTGTGGGTGCCTGTGAATGCTACGTTAAATGGGTGCAGCATACAAAAAGGTTCCACAGAATTTAATAAAAATGAGAAAGAAAAAGAAAAACTTTCTATTTAGGAAATAACCAAAGCACCCTGACTGAATCTTGCTCTTCCTCATTAACATGTATTTAGTTAAAAAGAGAAAGATACAAAATGAAAGCCTAAAGTATTGTTTTTTGTTCTTGTCTTATTTAGCATCAGTGGCTGAAAGGATTGTAAGACCATTGTGTTAGAGTCTGATTAATGTGATTTAATTACAACTGTCAATATTCCAAAATAGGAAACAGCCTTTCATTTTATGAATATTTTGATACTTACTCCAACTACCTTACATTCTTTGATGTATTTATATTCTCTGAGTACTACTTCAGACAAAAAAAAAAAAACATATTTTGTTCAGAACAAGCACTATACTGTTATACTTTACAAAGTTGTCAGATTTTTGAGAATCAAAATTTAAGTGAGGAAAGTTTTTATTTTTTAATAGGGTAATAACTATTCTGATAGCATAAGTCTGTACACCTTTTACCGAATTCTGTGTTAAGGCACTTTTGCTTGTAATACAGCACTCCTTAACCTTAGTCTTAATCTAGGAAAGAATCCACAGTACCTTAATCAAACTTTTTTCATTTGCCATGGTCTCATTTGTCAAATCTACCAAATTCTGTATGGATCTCCCATGCACAACCTTCTCCACATTATTCCACCTGTTTCTGATATGTAATTAATCTGATATGGATTAATCCCTTAATCTTTTTCCTCTAAACCTATTTTCTTGCTGACTTGGATTTGTGCTTCAGGTCACTGTCCTGCTGGAATGTACATTTTTTCCTTCATTGTCATCTGTCTGCACACAACTTGAAGGATCTCTGTACAGTGTTCTCCTAACATGACAAGCTCTACTATTTAGATTATACTGTATATGATTCTTGATTCGTGTTTTATTTCTTGGTTAGTAATTTTTGCTTTGGTCTACTCTAGCCTGTTTGCTCATTGTTGGACATTTTCCTGTGTTTTTGCCCACAATTTTGTGTTTTTGAATTTATTTATTTATTTATTTATTTATTTATTGATCAATGACCATACCCCAACATGTGAAGAGATATTTACATCATGGGCAGGTAGTGACCAAGTCATGTCAGATTTTCCTGGAGCTACTTTACTCGTAGCAGCCTTCCTGGTAAGTATTTTTTCTCATCCTTTCTAAAAAATTTCTACGTTAACGTCACCGTGACACTTCATTTTCTCCACTTGTCGATGATGGACTAGATTGTATTCCATGGCACATGTAACATTTTTGTGTACTCCTCATCTGATCAAAACCAAAATTAACAACCTGAACATGCTTTGTAAGGTCAGTGCAGATAATTTGGGGCTAATCAGAATCACTTCACTAAGGAAAGATGTGCTATTAAATGGGGAAATACGACATAATACAGCTTAGTTTAAGTTTTAAAATCACAAAAGCAGGGATCTTTTGTTTTTAATGTTTTGAATATGTAGACTTTTTTATGTAAGTACTCTAGACAGCAGTATGTGTGGTGTGTTGTGCACAGTCCTGGTGTTCTCACCGCACCCTCTTTACTTTTTAACCCTTTAAAATTCTTGATTTAATTTACTTATTACAGTTCATGAAACACTAAGCGAACTTTTAGCTCTAGCTCATGTGATTAAAAACCCTGAACAGGATAAGTTCCTTTCAAAAGGATCCAAAAATCTCAGACAGTGTTTGGATGCTACTGTGACCTCTTGCAGTGTCCCTTCAGGATTGGCAAAAGGAAGTGTTAAATAATTGAACAGAGATGTCTTCTTACACAAACATGCAGGGGATGTTGATAACAAATTGAGTATGATGTCATCCCTACAGAATCAGCCACATCTTTGACAACATGTGTTGATGTCTTCTGGTCCATGTTCCTGTTTTACTTGCCTTAGCAGGTTTGTCATGACACAATTTGTCTTTGTATTGTAGGTTATTTCAGACGTGTTTATAATTATATTTGAATCAATTAGCATATACTGTATACAGTAGTAGTGTTTAACTAGAAATAAAATTCTGTAACTGCAATGCAAATTTTTTTGAAAAGCCCAGCAGACCAGGTTTTCTTTTGTTGTATAGAGCAAATTATTATGGTTTACTCCTTCTTTTGGTTTACTTGACATCAGTGAAATATGTTTATATCCTTTTAGATATTTTCTGGCAAATGTAGTGATGACAGGGAAGTTTCATATACAGTAACATATGGGATGATCAGATGTTGCGTATTGGAGCGGTTTTATGACCTTGGCATAGTTTTATCTAGTCAGTTGGGTAGTTTTGTCACACAGACCAGGCAACCCTGGCACATGGCAGCAATAATGTAGATTGCCTCCTCCAACAATAATGCAGTCATTATCACCTCCTTTGACTTTCTATTCACCTCCAATTTTAAATACTTCCCAGCAAAAATGAATTAACTGATATCCTATACTATGTTATCTTAAATTAAGTATAAAACATAAAACAATGGGGAGAGAGTAAATATAGGGGAAGTGGTAGTTTATCTCCTTAGATAAATGACTAGTACTAATAATCTGTTTTTATCAGGAGCAGCCAGGAATGGCAGTGCACCGTCTCTGTCACTCTGTCCCTGTCATCAGCTCTCAATAAAGCAGGGAGAAATTGCTTACACTGCTGTGGACCAACGTAGATTTTAATGAGGGGCTCAGACTCGTGTCTGCCTTCATCACGCTGATTTAATGGAAATAGAGCAGTGGGGACAGTAGTAATATATTCTTAATCAACGCATTTGTACAGCCTTAAACCTCAGTTTAACATCATTTACGTTTGTCTATAGAATATGATCTTGAACTAAATCTCCATATTTGTGGTGTCTCATGTCCTCAACCACCAGTAAAGGTTATGTCTTCCCTCACAGAGTGATCATCACCAGTCTAAGTGCAGATGTGGGTTGACAGGGCAACACTCGAGGGCGCAAGAATATTTAGGTCAGACAGCCATTAAGAATGTCTAGTGTGCCAAAGAGGTACACTTCACTCTGAAAGTCACATGGGTCAATACTTACAGTACAGGAGGGGACCTTGTATGCTTATCAAAGGTGCAACGGTAAATATCTTATAAGACAAATATTAAATCAACACAGAAATATTTGTATGCCTTCATCATGTCTCAGCCTAAGATATTACCTTATCATTTTTTATAAAGTTCTCACTTAGCGACTAAGCCAAGAAAAAATGTAACAGCACCTCATTTGGAGCCACCCACTGGTAAGTGATATTGATTGAGACAACACTCATTTGAAGCACAGGCTTGAAGATAAGGCTCACAAGAAAGGTACTGGAACATGTAATTCCCCTGTCACGTTTTGGGGTTGCCGTGTCACTCCCTATTATCTTCACTTGGATAGTAATGCTTTTATTTTCCCTTTTTTCCCTTCCCTCTCTTCACTCTTTTTAGAATGACACTAAAAAGATTCCACTCCTACTGTTTCTCTGCGTGTGCAGTGATGACAAGCCATGTAGAACTATAGTGTTTCTGAGTTTATATTCAGATAGTCAATGAAACAGTTGTGATGAAATTATCTAAATTTGTATAAATTAATCAGCCCTATTAGGTGGCAAAAAAAAAATCTGAATTTAGGTGCATGTTGTAAATATTTTTCAACATTCTTGCAGCTCTGTAGAGATTTTTCTAATAAAATCATGCTGTTTCAGACGGTAATAATAATAACCTTTTATTTGTCTTTTTATTCCCCTATTTAATTTTTATTTCATCCATTATGTTTTGTTATACCTTTTGGAGTCTTTGTGCAGCTACTAAATGCAGCATCATTGGTGAGATCATCATAGTGAGTAATAGTAATGTAGATTGCGGACTGGCACTAAATGTCTTTTCATAACCTGCCTGCACATTGAGGTAGTACTAAACTGCCTGAGAGGTGATTTGTTATTTAATTAGAAATGGCATAGCTAACATGATTTTTTAATGAGAGGACCAGATTTACCAGACTCAGAAAGTCATTTAGCGTCCATGGATCACTCTGGGGAGTGCTAACACTTGTCCATGGGGCTTAAGTGATTTGGGATAAAGTCATTTTCTGAAATGTTTTGTTTATTAAAGATATTTGCACGGAAATTAAAACCACATAGTAGGGGCCCATCCATAGCCTTTTGGGAACCCTAAGCAGAATGTGATTTGCGTGCCCCTGCCACAGCAATTTACATACCAACACTCTGCACCTCTCTAACACAGAATACAGCACTAACATGATAAACGTGCAAAACATGCAAAAGTTAACTTGCTTTAGAAATATTACAAAGGGGACAGAGTAAATAATTAAATAAGTAAACAATTTGTTTACCAAAGGAGAACATTAGATTATAGGTAAGGTGTGGTAATCTCCGAAACAAATAATACATGGCTTAAAACAAATTCTATTCATCGCCCCAGAGAGTGAACTTTGTTGAAAATTCAATTTCACTGTGCTCCAAAAGAATATGAATAATCTTAAAATAAATGCCTGCAGCATGTTGTCTTCAAACGTATTCGTTCCAATTGGTAGTCTAATTATATGAATACCAAGCAGCAGCCTAATTATATAAACATAGTAAAAGATTGACTAAATAATGTGTGATGCACTTTCTTTAAACCCACACACACATGCACACACACACATCTAGCAAACTAAAGCATTCTTCATCCCTTTCATTTCCCTAGTTCTATGTGGAACCATTTTAAAAAAGCTGGCTATACAAAGAACCCTTGAGGATCAAGCTATGTAATGCACCATATCAATATCAAACATAAACGTGTTTAGGTAGAGGCAAAATTCATTAATAAAAACTAAATTGAATGATTAAGATTAATAATAGGCTGTCATAGGAAAGCTGTCTTAAAATATCGGGCGAGGTATCTAATGATAAACTTTTAAATGAGTACTGTATGAGCTTGATTAGATAATAGATTTAACCTAAGAAAACGGGCAGATTCCTTTACCTCCAAAATTCTGACAAAATGTCTTCTTCCATCTTCACTTTGTTACCCTTTCCTGGTAACTGGTAATCCCACTAGTTTTGTAAAAGAACAGCATGTACTGTATTGTGATCTTTTTTTTTTCTCTTGTGTGCACTCATCATGCATATTGGCCGCTGTACTGTACAAGCCTCTGGAAGCAGAGTGTTCAGAGGTAGGCAAGTTCGGTCCCAGTGATCCGCAATCCTGCCGAGTTCAGCAGGTAAGGGTTTTTTTTTTTTTTTTTGGGTTGCGCTGAAATCTGCAGGACTGCGGCTACCTAGGACCAAACTTGCCTACCCTTGCTTTAGTGAGTCAGATCTAGGCTCAGGCACATTATGGGTAATGACCAAGTTATTACGTCACTGTATATTTACTCCTTGATGGCACAGGCATACTGTATTCCAGGTAAAAAAAAATGTGGCACACTTTCACACATGAACTGGCCACCACAATGTGTGCTGTAAACAAAGCTAAATATGAATGAATAATATCTTAAAATGTGTGTGTGTTTTTTTTTGTGTGTGTGTGTGTGTGTGTGTGTGTGTGTGTGTGTGTAATGTGACAAAAATGTTTATCACTTTTTATGTAAAATTATTTTTATCTTTCTTCAACAATTTGTACTACACTACATTGATTGCGGAAATACTGTAATGCTTTGTTTGCAAAGATGTATTGTGATTCGGACATGGTCCAGTGCCACACTGTGAAGAGAGCAGGGGTCAGGTGAGTGGGAAGGAATGCACACCTAATGAGAATGTGTCTAATTAGTGTTTATCTGTTTCAGTAAGCCGTGAAGGAATAATGAGCAAGTAGAGTGAATGGGTAAGAGGGAGAGATAAGTTCACTTGCAGCACCCAGAGGTTTTGTGTGTGTGTGTGTGTGTGTGTGTGTGTGTGGGTGTGTGTGTGTGTGTGTGTGTGTGTGTGTGTGTTTACTCTTGACTGAAAAGCAACTGTTAAATACCTAATGAGTGCTAAAATAAATGTTAACTCACATCTAGAGCTTCTCTCTATCATTAATTGCAAGATATCTCCCGACACTAGTTTGGATACATTGCTACAGTAAGTGTGATTCCACACCCGAGTCTAAGACTAACAGCTGATGGGGTTTTTTCCACAATCAAGTTAATGGCTTTGTTTATTAATTAACTTAATAAGCATACATAATGAATTGTCGAGTGCTTGAAGATTAACACGCGATGCATTTGCAAATGAAAAGGTTAATGTACGATCTGTGTAGGTTATTTTGGGGAAAAGCACATCACCTCCTGAGTCTATGCATCATAACTCATCATTAAGCTCTAGCTGTATAATTTATGCTCTTACCAACTGAAATTTGAACGTTCCTGTTGTGTATGTGTACTTGCACAATAAGTAATAAAGCTTTGAAATTGCTTTACTCTAAACCCACACAGTATCACTGGATATGATATGCATGCATCACACCCTCTACCCATCTACTGTACATACTGTATTACCCTTTATTCAACTGACAACTTTCACAGATCTTGTTCTCCTCATGCTGAACTTATTGAGATCAGTTTCCATAGCCACGTGACACAAATAAAGATGTCTGGGTTCTGTTGAGTTCTTGCTAGCAAACAGATTATTTCTGTTCAAGCATGTGATAGAGGTCAGTGACATGCTGCTGGAGTCGTACCATCCCCAGATCCTGCTGATATGTGACTCTCGGATGACATCTGCATCATGGGCATAGAAAGGAGAAATGAGCAGCCTTAAATCTGTTATCATGGACACCTTGTAGAGATGACTGGTGTTTACTTTTAGATCGATGTCCCCCAGTGCTGCAGAATTAGATCAGGATGAAAGGCTGCTTTATTGTGATTTTCAGCTACTGTGGAGCAGCTTACCCTTCCTGTGTGCGCCCTGCTTCCCTGCCTCACATGCTGTTATCATTTATCTCCCTTGTTTTGTTAGGCATTATGGTGTGTGTGTGTGTGTGTGTGTGTGTGCTGTATATGTGTTTTTTTGGTGATGTCTCTATGTCCTATGTCTGGTTTGAGGTTTCCCTATTACATTAGCAAATATAATTTGGAATTAGTTTGAATGATTGATTGTAGCTGTAAGTGACAGATCTGTTTCTCTATGTCAGTGTCAGTAGTTGTGTGTACTTGCATCAGGAATAACATCATTGCTTTTGACCATTTGTCTCGCAGCACCGTCACAGACATACTGCACACACAAACACCCCTAGAACAACAAGGAGCACACTCCGTATTTGACATGGCTAGGGTTCACAAAGATTAGATTTGAATTTATGAAGATTGGTTCACCTGGGTCGGTGGCGTAATCTATGCTGTTGTTGTATTTCACATGTGGCCCAGCGTCTCCAAGCAGTCCAAGGGCCTCCGTATTTCACCATGACAATGTAATCACAGCTTCACATTAAAAAGTCATTATTGTTTAGAATGGAAGGCTCGTCCAGAAAAACACTGCCTATAAAATCTCTTAGCCTTTGCCTCTCAGAGCACTTGTTTACTCAAGAATGCAAGCTCAGGTGATTTAAATGGGCGACTTACACCCCCACTGGTTTGTAAAAGGATTTTCTCCATATGTCTATAAACACTCTTTTGGGCCTTATACAAGCATGTACAGTTCAAACTGATTTTCCTGGCTATACTGAAAGATCTCATTTCAAATACCTACTATTCATACAATCTACTATATATCTCTACAGTATTTTTTTTTAAAGTAAATGCATTAAATAATTAATTCATCTTTTGCAACTTTATCCCAGTCAGGATGGTGGTATAACCTGGCAACACTTGGATGTTGGATGGAGTATGTATGATTCAGTTAAGTAAACCATTTTTTAAGGGGGAAATACATCTAACATTACATCAAATGTAGGCTGCTGCCTAATTGCTAGAAATTAGGAATGGAATGCATGAGTGGTCCAATGCAAAAATGTTTGAGATTATGAGTTTGAATCATGATGAGTGTGAGCTAAGAGAGCAAAACTGTTCCCTGGGTGGGAGGAATGACATAACATCTCTTCCCCTGCCAATCACAAAGAAATGCCAACTGTAGGCAATTGTGAGCTCATGTATGCAGAAATGCTTTTTGCATAGCAGTGTCTCTGAGGAAGTGTACAGTACAGTATGTTAACCCTCACCCTCCCAAGTTCGTAGCTGTTGTGTGATAAGGTACAGCTGGCTGAAGATCAATCTGTGGAAAACATCGGAAAATAAACAGAATGTCAACAGAATTTTTTTTGGGACAAAATATATATTTTTTTATTTGCCTAGAAAAAAAAGGATAGCAGTTGACCTGCTATCTATACTGTAGGTTAATTCATTATTTTAATACTTTAAAACATCATCTCATGTAAAAACCCCACCATGAATCTTCACAGATTTAAAATCCTTATAATCCTCTTTCCACAAAATAAACCCTAATCCAAGGATTGCACCTTTTCTTAGATCTAAGGGGCTAATGCAACAATCATAATGGTTTGATTGCTTGCCAATATGAAGCCGACGCATTTATGGAGACTGAGATCAAGGGTCAGCCATGCTCTGTGGTGGCTCAGAGCTTCTCACTGGAGCCGAGATAAGACGCAAGATGGACGCTGAGGATCCTTTGGTGAAAAAAGGTTGATTTATTGGCTGTTTCTGTAGGGATGGCACATGGGGTATAATTATATATTAAGGAATGGCTGCTGAGTGAGAATAGGGCTTAAAGACTGACAGAGCGAAAACACTGTACTGGAATATTTTCTAGCTATAGATCCCCATGTGTTGATCTTTTTCCCCTATTGCCTTCTCTTTTTGCAAGCAAATCAATATTGATTTTTTATGTACCTGCATCTCTTATGAAGTTTGATTTTTTTTCTAAAGTCAATAAATTCCCAGTTGGTTGCATCATTGCCTCCTCAGTCTAATCATGCCCTGAAAACACTGGAACTCCCAGGCCAAGAGGATATTAGTCCCACATACAGTATTGATTGTACACTGTTTGTCTTATTAGTCTTGTCAGTGTTCTGTCAGAGCAGACTGGAAGGGGGTTATCATATGAGACTTATGGTGAATATACTGTATTGCTGTGACAGTGCCAGACTGATGTCTAAAGACTTGAGATAAGTATAACTGGATGTGACAAAGCTTTATTTTTTTAATTTAAGGAATTGGTAAAGTAGCTGAACAAATAAGTAATAGGTTTTGAGTGAGCCTATATAATGCAAATATACTGTAGGACTTCTAAAAAAATGTTACAACTACATAGTGAGCATCAAGTAAAGTCAAATAGCATATATTCGCTTATATTCGCTAACTATTTACATTACAGTACAACCACTTATTATTTCCAGCTGCTTGGGTTTTGTTGTGCTCAGACTCCATTTCATTTGTAGATTTATTGCTGTTCAGGGTAGAATAAGAACCCAAGCCTGTTTGATCACTCCTTACATACTGATTTACAATCCACAATTTAATTATGTTACAGCGTGATGTGGTGTTAGGTAGCGGCCCAGAGGTTGGGGGTGGACTGTCCTGGTAACCAAACCCTCACATGTCTCCCTGGGGAAGGTTCAGGCCAAGCAGCGGCCTCTATGAAAATCACCCAACCAGGTTTGATTGATGCGTGTTTATAGTTATATAATTCTTGAGGCGCTGTTATAATTAAACAATAGCATCTTGTATATAAGTATATACGAACATGTAACATATAAGAAAAAACATTTAACATAACAGACATATGGTGGTAGCCTATATCAATAGTCATGTATGGATCATTTGCAGGGCAAACTGTTGATTTGATTGACAGTTGCATTAATTTTGTATGTAGGTCTTAAATAAAACAAAATAAATAAAAGAATAAGATATACAGTATTTTAGGGATGTGTTTAATAAATTACATTAAATTGGAATAAGCATTTTTTGCGTATTTTGGATCCTAAGAAAGAATAAAAACATGACCCATTGGAAATGAATGCAGCCATTACTATAATGTTAATTTATAACTGTTTACGCCAATGTGATGCACTTGGTTGCAATATGTATATGGACCAAATGCAAGTAAACATTTTGAAGGCTGGCTGAGTGGGAGTGTTTATTGAGATGGGACAGGATGTTTGTTTCGCTTCTATGTGATAGACAATTTGGGACAGGATGTTTGTTTTGCTTCTATGTGATAGACAATTTAAAGAATTATATATTTTTTTCCCATGGTAGATACAGTACAATAACAAATCACACATATGCAGACTGCAAAGATGTGAAAAGAAACAAGTGCCTTCGTTTACTATCTCTCCTTTAAATTAAATTCTTGATTCATTGCATAATTGAAATGCTATCTACAGTATATTTAGTGGGTAGTTTATGTGCACAAAGATCAATCAAGACTATTAAACCTTGATAATGAGATTTGCATTATGGAATGAAGAGGAATGGATTTATGGTTTTCCAGGGAAAGATGAAAAATACAATATAGCCTACCGCTATCAATTTCCAAATCATTAGATAGGCCAACAATCTCCAAATAAAAAAGAAATATATAAATAAAAATAAAAGATAGGGGCTTATTTTAATCATAAACATTTCAATTATCTTTTAATTATTCGAAAAAAGTGCTTCATATATAACATTAGTACTCTTTTCATTCTCTTTTTAATTTTTTTTCCTCAATCATATTTTGTATATACAGTACTTGTATGTATCATGCATTATATATTGATATAAAGATTTTTGCACAGCCAGCCCATTGTCTGGACTGGATCCTTGCCATATCCTATTACCCCAGTTAGCAGGATCTTTTTATCAGTGTAAATTCAGTAATGAATTCTGGGGGTGATCTCACAGCCAGGGCCAATCTTATCCAGATTGTCTTCATGTTCCTGCTTCTGCCTCGGTCTTTAAATCAATATTAGGCTAGAATTTCCTATGCTTCATTCTTTTTCTCTAATTATTGGACTCCTGTAGTGCAGACAGAATAAAATGGGCTTATTTATATCCCAAATACCCCACTGAATCTGATGACTTAATTATACTTTCTCACTAGTTTGGAGACAAAGTGTTAAAAATGAGGTAAAGCGTAAGTTTGCAGTGTTTTCAAAGGATGGCTCTACATGTATGTATATGTTTTCTACATAGATATGAAGAAATATAGAATTTGTTTAGGGTTATTACGGGCTCTTTTAAGGAATTGGGATGCTAATGTATAGGGATGCTAAGGGGCAGAGCCACTTACAAACATTGTTTATAATTTTATAAATTCCATGAATACAGATTGGGAGACAGATGCTACAGTACTGTTAGTGAAGTTAGTGAAAATAAAATAATACCTTCCATCACAAAGTTAAAAAAGTAGTCCATACTGATAATTGTAAAGTCCCCTTTTTCTCTCAGCTACAGTATCATTAATGTAATCACATAAATAAAAGTTCTTCTTACTGGTTTTGACATTAGACTTATAAAATATCATTGCTTAGTTTTTACTTTAATAAAAGAAAAAAAAGATGTACAGTATATAATCGTTGTAAATGTCTTATGAAGGTCCTTAAAATAACTGAATACTTGCTTTTATAAATTCAAATTAATAATAAAATAATCCTCTCCAATATGTCACACTCAGTAAGCCAAGCTGACAGTCCTAATCAGGCCATCACATCATTCAGTCATTTCTACACAAGCTTTGTGGACCCATGCTGCTGATTATTGTTTTAACGACCATAAATGAAGACTGCAGGGTCCCGTGGAGAAAAGGGCAAGCTAGCGATTCATTTATTCAAGGGACTGCTTATGTCTTTCATAATCATTTTTAATGTCACACATTACAACATCCCTACGGAGGAGCACTATTGTCATTCTTTTTGGTGTGCATGGACATGGTATCATTACTTCCCTGCATTCTAATTAACCTTTCATCTGCTCCTTAATCGGCTCTATCTGCCAGCCAAGCAGCCGCTGGATTAGTGAAGAGTGACTCGGCATTAATTGACTAGGACGTGGAGAAATAGGGGAAGAGAAATGAAAGGAGATGAAGAGACAAAGCGATGGATGAGCAAGAATTACAACTAACATGGCACCATCTTAGCTCTAAAACAGGCAAATTTATAGGTGTCCTAATCATGTAAAGACAATGGCAGCACTAGATCAATTTAGAAACTTTTTGTGCTTCCTATTTTAGACTCAGTACAATGCAATGTAACAGATATTAAATCTCTTTTCGATATCATCAATTCCACTAATGCCCAGGTTCTTTGGGGAGGTTATAGGTAGACTAGAGGGCTGACTAAAGCAGAATTATACATATCAAGTTAGATATATAATCGACATCCTTTTTTCCTTTTGTTCCTTGGATTGTTCTTACCTGATATTATCAGGAATAACAAAGTGACAGCAAAGGACACTGGCTGGCTTTAAAGCAGTGAACTTTACAACATAGCCAAGATTAAGCACCCTGACCACAAGCCTGAGGCTCACCACTCTAATCTAGAGATCTTATTCATTACCAGCACACATCCACTCTGAATCTGCTAGGAGTTCTGCTCCACATGCAGTATACTGTACACCACAGTGATTGAACTTTCCTCAAGCCATTTACATGGACCACAAGTATTTTGGCCAGAAAAGAGTTAAATAAATGCAATAACGTTTTATTCAATGTGGAAATAAAATCCAAATTGCTTGGGACACTTTGGGGCCAGGAAAATGTGATAAGAATAAAGTGTTTAAACAAGTTAAAATCTA
Source organism: Clarias gariepinus (assembly GCF_024256425.1). Lineage (NCBI taxonomy): Eukaryota > Metazoa > Chordata > Actinopteri > Siluriformes > Clariidae > Clarias > Clarias gariepinus. Next base: position 16,151,749 of record NC_071112.1, read on the forward strand.
ATGAAGTAAGCTGATGCTCAGTAGCTTTTTGTTTTTTATGTAAAATATAGAATTTACATAGAATGAACCTGAAGAAAACATTTCTACATTCTACGTTATACATCAACATTTACATCATTTTTTTAAGGGTTCTCCACTTTAACATAAGAAGCTGTGTAAGGCATATTACCATAAAGTTGGGCTCAAATATAAACCCATAACACTTCAAAAGTATTTTTGTCATAGAGTATATAATAAAGAAAGCAGAAAGCGAATGAGGAGTCCATATAATGCGTTGAGGCTCAACTGGAATAATTGTCCCTGTGGAATGATAAAATTATTGGTTTTTGAAAAGTTTGCCCAGTGTCTTTTTCCTAATCTAATCAGCATGGCGGTTGTTCATGGTGCAGCACACAGCTATAATCAAGTTACAGTCTCATGCTATCACCCATCCTTCTGCCTGCCACTCACAAGAGAACCCCACATGCATTTTCCTTTTATTTATTTTTCTCTCGCACAAAGGTCAATCAGTTCATATGGCATTGATTTTCCAAATTTTCCTCATAATAGCTCTGAATGCAGTTTGGGTGGATGCAAAGCTTTCCTTACTGTGACCACTTATCTATACATCTTCTTCCAGTAAATATAGTTTAAAATATGAATTAATCATGATATAGTCCCATAAGTCACACTCCAATAATCTGAAAATCTGCTCCGAATCTCTCTGTTATTGCACGTAGCCTGTGGAACGATCGCAGCAATGTAGCAGCATAATGTCTGCAAATAAAGGCCCACATCAGGAGCACAGCTGTGCACTGAGACAATAAGCATCCAGTCAGCACAACAGGGATGCAGCATCCATAAAGTCCAGCCTATCACAAATATACCCCCCCCCCCTCCTCCTCTTCAACCATCCCAAAATGGTCTTCTGCCTCTTCTGTCCCATAATGGAGCATTTCTCCTTTCTTTCAACCTCATTTGTTTTGTGGTAGATTTTTGGGCTGTTAAACTGAAGGATGGCTTTGGGGGGAATTGAAGCTTTTTTTTTAATGTTATAGGTTATTATCTGCCTGTCACAGTGTGTATGAAAAGGCGAGGGATAACAGTGACATCTCTGTTACTTTAGTGCATGGGTCCTGCAGTGCAGTCTATCAGAATGATGGGATAGAGGAGGTGAAACAAAAGACAGCGCGCTTGTGCCAGAGCCATAATATTCACTTTCTCCAAGACATTGAGATATCGTGGCACTTTAGCCGAGTAGAGGTAATTGTGTGGATATGTGTGAGCTATTATAAAGCCTGAGGTGTAATCCCTCTCAAACCACTTCAACATGTATAAGAATGACACCCCTCAGTGCTTCTTGCATGTGTGTGTGTGTGTGTGTGTGTGAGAGAGAGAGAGAGAGAGAGAGAGAGAATGTTTGGGGAAATTGCATCATATCCTACTTTAAAGACAATGGTGAGCACTCATTCTACTAGTCAAAATGTGATTGTGATTATGTGAGGTATACCACAATTTTATTTTGTTTTATTTTTTCACCATCCCGTAAATTTCCCCAAAACTGCCTTTTAAGAGCCCATCTATCACAGTCCTATCTCTGTACTCCACATTGAACATTCTGGATGAATGTATGGATTTGCATTTTCATCTTCTAAAGTATGACACTCAGGCAGGGGTTTTCAAAGCTTCCCGAGCAAATGAACTAAATCTCACTAGATACGGATTCAGTATATATTTCATGAACCTGCATGAAAACTGCATTATTGATATTCATGACCTACTCCCCAACAATGTTCAATCCTTTCTTTGTTCACTGGTCAGTATGATTGGAAATGTCTACACAGTGAATATGAAGAAGAGGTATATAATCAATACCCCAGGCTACTCATAAAAAGATATACTCAATTAAAGAATGAAGCATTTTCTCCTAATTGGATTTCTTCCTAAATAGGATCCACTTGATAATATCATTACTTTACCTTTCATAACCTTCCATTAGTGCAAAACTGTAATTAAAGTGTCAAATAAAGTAAATCTATTCCCACCAATTGTGCCAAATGTGGCCTGAGTGTCTTTATGATGGATCTTACTTGGACTGTTGGCAGTACTGTGCAATGAGGCAGTACTGTGATATGAGCAATTTAGCTTCCTACTTTAAAAAAAAATCAAATAAAGTCCACAGTAAAGGCCTTGACAATCCTAAGAGGGAAAAAAGAAGTTTTGGGACAATGCTAATTTTTAGATTCATAATAGAACTTTGCAACACAATGTGGCTCTATCATAAAAAATGAGACTGCCTTGCATTTAAGCAGAACAGGTAGCACGGTGGCATGGTGGTTAGCACTGTGGCTTCGCACCTACTGTATAGGATTAAAGGTTCAACTCCATCCTTGGGTCTGTGCTTGTGGAATTTGTATGTTCTTCCTCTGTTTATTGGGTTTCCTCCAGGAGCTCTGGTTTTCTCCCACAATCCAAAGACATGCAGATTAGACTAACTGGTGTTTCCAATATTGCTCGTGGTGTGTGAGTATGTGTGTTTCCTCATCCAGAGTGTACCCCACCTCATGCACCCCTGGGATAAGCTTCAGGCCTCCTGCTATGTATCATTATGATATACAATAGCATTTCTCTGCTGCCTGCTGAGTATACATATTAAGCCACTGTCACAGCTTAACAAGTGAGGTGAATCACCCAGGAAGCAATGAGGCTTCTTACATGTAAATATATCTTGCTCATCATACAGTATGTTGCAAATAGATTGGACATGCAATACCTCAATGCGATGAATGGCATCCCATCCCAACTTACTCAGTGTTTTTATGAAATGCTCAGTATCCAATCGAAAGTTTCTGGAAATGAACAAATGAATAAATGAATAGATAAATTTATGAGTGAATGATGTCAATATTGAAATGCCAAACAAGTTGTAGCTCAAACATTATTTATTTAGGACTCAACGTATGTCAAAGGTATCAAATAGAACAGTGACCTTGACCATGACCTTTGACACTGTATAAGGACCTTTTTTCAACCCTTTTTAAAAAGCATTCGATTGCAATGGGGTTTCAGGCATGAACGTGATGCTGCATTTTAGTTGAAGATTTGTGTTTTTTTCATTCTTTGTCAATAACTGCTTTATACTAGTCAGGGATGCAGTGGATGACCTTTAAGGTAGTGCTTTTAAAATATATTTCCCATAGAAATAGGAAATGGTTCTCATTCATAAATATTACAACTAATGTTGTTTTTGCTAAGCAAGTGAAGAAGATATAGTACATCACTGTAGCTCTAATTTGCATCTTGCCCATACAGTATCTCTACATATTATGGTTACATTCGTTTCAGTTTGATAAATACCAATTTCTGTCTCTCTCAAAAAAAGACAGTTGTGGTATGTTGTCGTGATAGAATCTTGAGTCTGCCGGTTTTTTCACTTTAATGGAGGTGCACATTTTACTTCCACATATGATAAGTTCATTTCACATAGGGCCTGAGGCAAGGTGAATATCTCTCGCTGCACTATTACAAGCTCCCTAGCTGAGCAAGAGCTACATTTCCACATTTCACTATTTCATGGTGGTGGTAGATGAGAGACTCACAGCATGGTTTCCAGTGTTCATACACAGCTATGGCGGAAAGTTGATTCTGTCTAGCTGCAGAAATAGCATTTGTGATTCTGGGTGTAATGCCCATTCAGTCCTGTGCCTTATAGCACCAGGTGACCTGAGAAGCAGGAATGCAATTATAGGAAAAGGTATTTTCCTGATGGGCGGCCTACATGTTATTTCTGTCTCTGTCTCAGTCTCAGTCTCTCTCTCTCTTTCTCTCTCTCTCTCTCACTATATCATGATAGGTAAATATAATAGAGCTTAAACCAAACTGGTTCTTGTGCAGGACAACAGGGCACAGTTATGACAGTAAAAACTCCCTTCTTTTCTATATAATCCTTGTTACACTAATGCACTTATTCCAGCATTTTCCTAGTGATTACTGTAGATATCATCAAGTTAGAAAGTTTTCTCAGTATGCCGGAGCCATGTTCAAACTGCTTTCTCCCCTCTGAAACACTAGCTGCCCAGAAACTCCGTTGATGGCCAAACATGTGAAAATGGCTTCTGTATTGTGCTCAAACTCTTCTGTAAATTTAAATTGGTTTCACGTCTTACTTACGAGTCCCAAGTTTATTTAAATTCACTTCATAGTATAGTACACTATTCAGTATATAGTACAGCGCAGACAAGTATTATTCTAATCCTTTTCATATTGAACAAGTAAAAGTGCTTTTGAATGTCTTAAAGTCAAATTTAAGTGTCTTAAAATGTCAAAATATAGAGTGAAAAACTGGCCCAAATCTGTACTTAAATGTGCATGAGATTTTTGAATAGCCATATTTTCTGAAATTGGAAAACCAAATAGCATGAGCCTCCAGTGACAAAACTAATATTGCGTGATAATTATCATGGATTTTTACAATATGCTGAGCACATTTTTTTTTCCTAAAGGGGAATCTGTCAGCATTTCTGCTGATGGAATTGGCCTTTTATGAGCTCTCAGTAAAATTATCCTTTATAACAGGCTGTAGAAAATGAATTGGCATTGGTGGCAATTGTTTTTATAATAGAATACAGTAGGAAGAAACTGGACTTCAAGAAGTCAGCAGCCTTTATAAGAAGGTAAAATTGCTGCACAGAATTCAATAAATAATGTTCTTCAATAGATATGTGTTGACACTGAGTTATCTTCACTTGTTCCATAAGGATGCTAGGCATTCTGAACAGGTTTACAGATGGTAATTAACTAAAGCTATTGGATGATCAAACACATATTTTAACTCAATCACACACACCAATAATTTAATTAATAAATTAAATAAAAATAAAAATAAGAGCAGCTGTGTAAAACTGCCACATGGGGTGGTTCTTTATGCTTTTTGTCAATAATTTTTATAATACTGATGTCTTTAAATTCATATCCATGTTTTAGCTATACATTTTAAATCAAAATTGCTTTAAAATGGTCATGGTGTGACCATGATGCCAAGAAATGACAAGGGAAATGAAGTGCACTTTGCAACATTTTCCATCCAGATGTTTTTTTCCATCTGTGAACATCGCAAAATACTCTTTGCATTATAATGAGGCATGGCAACACAAGTTTCCTACAAATAAAGACTGTGTGGAAAGCTGTGACCCAAACCCACCCATAGCACCTAATGTAGCACATTTGACACATGAGATCATTGCCTGGTGGTGATTCAATTAATTACCTCAGGATGAAAAAACACTTGTTTATTCATCCTGAGTTATTGCCATGACAGAGACACCAAAAGGAGCATCATGTCCAACATGAAGATACATTTCACAGGAAGAGTTGCATTCAGGATTTCTTTGTTCTGCACCACACAAATCACAAGATTTCCCAGGGGAGCCCACTACTGCTCTCATCTATATTTTACTGCTGTCTGTAGCCTACAGAAACTAGACAAAATAGGGTGTTCTAGGTGTAGTCCCTCTTGTGAACATAAATCTACTGTTTTCAGTAATGTACTGGCAAGACCGATGATATTTAAATAGATATACAATAAAAAACAGCAATGCATGTTGCTTTTAATTTAGTTTAACAGCATGCACTGTGAAGGGTAGAGTGAGTAAGGGACATTTGATGGTGTATTGTTTATTATCTGATTGTGTATTACCTGGGGGTATAAAAAAGCTTCTTGGTTTATAAAGGTATTTTGGCTTCAGTATTTGGAGGATACTTTGTCAGGGTGGTACTTACTGTTCAACAGTCAAACATGAACAGTAATATCCACAGCTGCAAATCTGTTGAGCAGTTTTCCCTGTTGCACTATTATTATTGGATTCAACAGGAAGTTGTACCTCCTAATGTCAAAAAATGGATGCCTTTTTTTCATTAAGCAAAAACTAAACATTTTATACAAGAGCAAGAAGGTGTGCTTACAGATTATTTGTTTACGATTCAGTTCCACCCATCTTGATCTCTACATGTAAATCTCAATATGATAAAATGTAAAAGAAACACTGAAAAGCATAAATCCTATTTTAACTCACACCACAAGAAGCAGAAAAGGCAAGAGGAAAAGCAACAGATACTGACATGACAAGAATAGATGGCAGGTTCCATTTTTCCGGTGCCATAACACTACTGCTAAAATACATTAATACTATACACTCAATTATGGAACTACACCACTATTTGCTATTCACGATGTTTCAGATTCCTCCCCATCCATCAATGGAAAGAGATAAAACTACAGTATGTCTATCACTGGTGAGATATTATTTGGCTGACTGATGTTGGAGAAGTGCTGGGATGAGGCACAGAGTCGTGGGAGGTTTTTTAAGGGTACATTTATTAGAAGCACTTGCTATGTTGGTCCACATTTAGAGATCTTTACTCAAGTTTTGTGTTAATTGTTTTTTTTTTTTTAGATCTCCAGCAGCGGTTGTTTCTTATCTCAGAACTGCTGCTGGCTGGAGAGTTTTGGAGGTCGGGTTTTAGGTACCATGTCAGCACAAAACACACCATCAGTATCATTGTTTAATTGAGGGATGGTCTTATCCAAACAGGAGCTGGACCGTGGTGGTCCTCTGGTGGCCCTTTTCCAGTGATTGATGGGATAAATGGAGGAGACAGTGCTACGGTCACTGGGCCATATTCGGAATAGAGTTCCTGTCATGAATCCCCACAGAGCATTGTTTTCACAACATGTGATAGTTTTTCATTTTACTTCTTGGTCTTGTCTCCACCCCCAGTGGAGGATGGACACAGTTCTGTCACCCATTTGTGTCCATCTGTTTTCTGGTCTAGTCTTTGATTAATGTTCCCAACAAACACAAAGGAGGGCAGAAATGGGAATACTAATCAAAGACTAGTCTATTAGGCAAGATATAAATCAGGAAAGTGTATCTTATTGAACTGGTTTTCTGTATATCACAAAGTGATAACAAAAATAATTTAAAAAAATTATGGGTTTGTGGCAAAAAAAAAAAGACTGGTATGGTCTTTGGTTTGTTGCTTACATGCATACAGTATATGGTTTCAAGTCCATATGCGATACACACATCAGATTTGATACATCTCTACTAGGAATGTATTTCGCATGCAGAAATTTAAGTTAATTAATTCAGCGTCCACATTTCTAAATTCCCCATTTCATTCAGTGAACTATATTCACACTCAATAAGCCACTTGCTCTGCCAGTAACCGCTTCAGTCAGTCCTGTTTTTTGGGAAAAATTCGAATAGATAATTATCATTGTATACTATAATTTCTTTTGCATGATTCAAAACATATCACGTTGCAACGTAATCACCTTACCTGGTACTGCACATGAAATGATGGGAGTAGATAATAAATAAATAACCAAGGAAAAATTATACCTTATATTCAATTCAGAGGCATAAATATATTTACCATACAATAACTCTGAAAGTCATCATACTGTAAGTGTAACTACATACTGTAACACAAACAGTTCATTCATAAAGCAGTCCTTGATTAATGTACTTACCATTTTGCAAGTGCCAACCTCAACCAAATAACATAAAACATGATTGTGTATCTGCTAAAATGTGATCTCACTTGAGTTAGTGACTAATTTGGTGTGTTTGATGAGCTCTTCATTTGGGAACATAAGTTGGAGTTTGGTGCATCTTCTGTTTTGTGCTATTTCGTTGAATGCTATAGAAGAATCTGATCTTTTGCCGTTGTAGCACGTCCATTTCAAGGTCTATATTTTATGCATGGTGTGATGCTTTTCTGCTCACTACAGTTATAAACAATGATTGTTTAAGTTAGTATTTTATTCCCAGCATTTTCTTTCTTCTGTTTGTTTACATAGTTTGCACCATTCAGTATAGACTGTACTGTTGTGCGTCAAAATCAGTTATAACAGATAAAGTTTTTTAAAAATTGCCAACCTTTTTTATTTTGTATGTCTCTGTATTATGGGAGAAAACCAAAGCACCTGAAGAAAACCCACCAAGCAGGCAAAGAACATGCAAACTCCACACATACAGCCCCAAAGTGAGGCCACTGTACACAGTGCATTCATTCTGATCTTTAATGTAGACATTAACGGAAGCTCTTTTATCGGTGTGATTTTTCTTTTCCTTTTTTCTTAGCTACACATGTAGCTAACTAAAGCTCTTTCATCTCCCTGACAAAGACAAAAAGCACCTTAGCTTTATTAAAAGTACTGCCACAGGTACTCACTAACGGTAGATCACATAATCTAGGCCTCAACAAGGAAACGTTTGGAAAAAAAAAAGAGTAATGCAGGGAATCAATAACTCTCATCATATCAACACTTCTCTCCAAAAATTTTCCATTTCCATAAAAACAGATCTATAATGCTCATGTCTGGGAAGTGCTAAATCATAAAATCATTGTAATAGAAAATGAAATTAAATAGCAGAAACTACCTGATCAATAAACATATTATTTTCCATTGCCCAGGCTAATGTTATATCCTGATACTTCAGCTGTCCTGCTGAACAAGCCTCCGGCCAAACGATTTAAATGTGAAATTTACTGTATGTTTCGGGGCTGATAAATCCTCAAATGCCTCTCTGTCCGGGGAAAACACTGCAGAAATTCTCTGCTTGATTAAATTTAATAGTCCAACTCGGTCGTCACTCGGGTATACCGGAACAATAGTGAGAGGCATCGAGTAGGAGGAGAGTTGATGATGAGAACACAAACATTTGCAGCATTTATAGCGTTCTGTGAGCAGATGGTGCTGCCAAGCCTTCACCTTTAACCCCCTGCTTATTGACTTACTACAGCACTGTACCACCTTCTGGAACGCACACACAATGTTTGATGGAGCATGAAGTTGGATGCTGGTCATAAGAGTGTCCAAGAATCAAGTGAGACAGTTAACCTTTTGTGCTTACTAAGAAGAAGCCTTTATACAGTAAGTGTAACCACAGGGCATTTTATTCAAAGCACATGACTTTAATCATAAGACTAGATTAAAATAAACAGGATTTCAATATCCTCCGTCCTTCAACTTTGATATTTTATGCTGCCCGGCAGCATTTTTCAGAAATATAATTAGGCTCCAGGTCTAACATTTATGGATTTAGTGCATCATTTCAGTGAACACTGGACTGTGCAACCTGAAAATCTGAACATTAGAGAAATATGTGGAAACGTATTGAGGCTAGAATCAAAGAGATGGCAACATATTGTACCTGAATAAGCCAAATAAGCCAAATCTTTAAGTACAATTGAAAAGAAGTGTATATTTTTTATAAATACATACATATTTTCTTTTTTTCATTGCTTCAGTTACAGTATGAGCAAGTTTACCCCATACCCTGAAAAATAATCTCACACTTGGCATCCTACTACTATACATCCTATCTATCTACTACTATTAAATCAAAGTTGATTTTTTGTTTATTTTTATTTATATATTTTAATTCTAGTTGCTTTACTTTAATCTCTATTGATTTATTGATGTACAGTAGACATTTTATTCTGGTTAGGGTTTGTTTTCATAAAACACACACACACACACACACACACACACACACACACACACACACACAAACATGAACACACACACACACACACACACACACATAAAAAATGATTTACACTCACTAATCTACCTACCAGCATGTTTTTGGATACATGATTGTGGAAGGAAACAGGAGAACCTGAAGGAAACCAACAAATGAACAACCTGTGAAACTCACACCGACATACATGTAAATCTGAGGTCAGAAAAAAGACCATAGATCCTAAAACTGTAAGAGTGCATCACTGTGCTATAGTACACGCTTAATAAGACATACAGTAAGTATATATGGTATATACGTCCATATGAGCTACACATATCAGTACTGATGTATCCCTCAAGAATGTATTTCGCATGCAGAAATTTAAGTTAATTAATTCCGCATCAAAGGGTTATCAAACATATGGCAGTGATGCTTTTTGCACATAAGTCAAACATGTACAATAATATATTGGCTAATGTATACAGCAAGTGAAAAAAAAAAAGAATGTGATCTAATTAATCATCATATTTTTCAGCATTAGTAAAACATACACAATACAGTATAGTCACAAGTTGTAATTTGTGTGTATTAACTGCATTAAAATGCATTTGTCCAAATTTTCCCCAAAGAAAATACATGTTTGTAGCAGTGTTGTAGCAGTTGGGCTGTTCTCGCAGATTGCTTTTGAACATCTTGCAATCAGAGCCAAGAAATTTACCCCAAGCTAAAGAACCATTATTGGAGTCCAATTGCAGTGTGAGTTAATTCCCTTAGCAATCGAACTGCTCTCATATGCAAAAGGCAAGAACAGTTTGAGAGGGTTACCTCTTGATGGCTTCTATCTAGAACTCATTTATCAAAGCAAATGCATTGGAATAGGATGGGCTGGGGTATTTTACTGAAATGGGCTGACGCGCTTACCCAGGAGGATCTACCCTGTTAAGTGATGCACAATTTAAAGCTGCTAAATGTACATTTTTTTCTCATGGCTGTGAGTGCCAAGTAATACACACTCAATGAGAAATCAGGGAGGCATCCAAAACACTAAATAGGATGCCTTAACATCAAGAACATTGTTTGTAGCTAACAAACAGTTTAGTAGCATAGAATGTGTTTTGAGGCACATATCCCAAGTATCCAGGACTGGGGATTTAAATAAATGTTGGTATTATTTCCCCTTAGATTCCAAATGTTATGAGATTGAAAACTCATAGTTATTTTTGCTTGATTTACTTAGCCAATATTACCTACTTTTAAGTGCATAAAGAACAAAGAGGCATAAAATGTGCACCAGAAAAAAAAGACACAAATCCATAAATTAATAAATATTGAAATTAATAAAATCACCTACTATTTTGTCAATGCTACCAAAATAGCTCTAACAAAGATATAATACATTAAATAATCACACTTGCATATTTGTATTTTAATTGTTGTTTGTTTAAATTATGGCAAAAAATTATAATAATTAGTACTATAAAAAGTACTATAATTACTATGTATGTATAATTAGCATAATGAATTAATAAAATATTAATTATATAATATATAGAATATAAAGAACAGTTTACATCAGTTTACATAAATAATAAAAGTTTTTAACATGCAGTTCTTTTTACAAACCTTTTTGAACATACATGAGAAGGAAACATGACTGACTGGCTTGAGAAAAAAATACACGCAAACAGTAACACATGCTGGCACCAAAACCTTTTCAGTCAAAGTGGACTTTACATACCACAGACAGACGTTTGAAAGATAGCAGTCACGATAATTTTATAGACTTAACATAAATTTGCATAAATTAATTTTTAGCAGTACTTCTTGTTTTGTGCAATGCAAGTCATGCACGTTTTGAAATAAAAATGTCATTTTATATGTCTGCACTGTATTAAGTTTGTATATTTACAATTCAAAAAAGTATTTCTATGTCTTATTTCATGTATAAATTAAAAGCTGCACACAACTTTAAACAACTATAAAACACATGCAATGTACCCAATAAGCACTAGCGTTCCTAAATTAGTGAACTAACCAAGTTTGGAAAAAAAATACACATACTGTAATTAATAACACACACACACCCAATTAGTACTAGCCAGACATAATTTTCTAGCTAGAAGTTTCACAATCAGGATCAATTGTCTGAGTGTTTAAATTATCTACTTTCCCAGCAGATTGGAAAACAAATAAATGGTTTACCTGTTGAGTGAGACACAATTATAAGACCCAGATCTGAATCCATTTAATTTATCATTTATAATAAATTTTAAGTGTTTAATTTTCACCTCCATTTAATTTAATCTGCACTCACTGCTACGCAAAGAAATAGCACAGATACATATGATCTTGTATCTTATATATAATATAAAATTTATTTATTTATTTATTTTATCATCATTGCCCTATGCTGAGTTGCCGGTACGTATCTGTGCCGCTTGGGTTTTAAGTAAAAGCACATGTATTTAATTAAATATGATATATGATATGACATTTTGTGTCATAAAATATATATAGATTTATAGATAGATAGATAGATAGATAGATAGATAGATAGATATACATGGTAAATATTATATACATGTACATTCATGCCAACTTTTTTTCAAGGTTTTAACCACTAACTATATGACATTTTTCATGCCTATCCAGAAGCCAGACTGTGAGATCATCGTCTGTTCCATTTTTATGTAGTCAATTTATACGACATTCTCATTTTTATGATAGACTCTAATTATTAATTTAATGATTTGCCCTGTCACAATGATTGGAACCATCAGAGGACTGCACGTGCAGTCAGAAAAAGGGCTTTAAATAACAGCTTAAACAAGCTGCTCAGCTTCAGTGTGACCCACTCTGCATTCATTTAAGCATTTCATGCCTTCACAGATTTCAGACACCTGTCAGTCTTGGCAGGCCCCAATTGGAGACACACTATCTGCTCTACACACTCAGTCTTTCATATGGCCATCATTATTTTTCCACTCAGTCAGTCTAACAGGCCAGAAGAAGCCCAACTGCAAAGTAATGTAAAGGCAAAGAGAAAAAGACAGGACCAAAGAAGGGACAGAGCTGCAGGTGTTGCTTGTTATCACTCGTCAATGATGAAGCTGTGTCTTACTAATAGGGTTCTTCAAAAAAGTGGACAGTTCTGCATGACCTTACTTCCCGTTACTTTGTGGTATAAATAGATAAGAATATGAGGAATATTCTGTACTGTGAAGCATACCAGGACATTTGATGTGTAATTTCTTTGTCTCAGAGACTTCTGTTGGAAATTTTAAACTTATCAAGATTATGAAGAGGCTTAGCATTGTGTAAAATTGTTTATTGTACTCATCCATCCAAGCATTCTGTATTGTACTTTAATTTCATGCAATCTCCAACTCCTTTAGATGTAAGAACATTTATAAAGAGGCACAGGTGTTTAATGATAAAGAGGCTATGTCTGATGTGACCACCCTGGTTGAGTGGGAAACTAGACCATGTCTTTTTACCCTCAAAACAGGTAGCATGTCTGGACGACCAAACTTCCTGTTGCCAAACACCCGTATCACCGTTTGCTTTAAAAGCAAAGGGAAATGAAAATGTACTAATTAATATTGTAGATTATGGATGGGAAATGTGGAGGTAGAGAAATTAGAAGATAGAAAATTAGACTTCATAGGCTCTATGTTTGTGAAATTTTTATAGATTTGTATCCAACTGTTGTTGTTTTTGTTGTTGTTGTTGTTGTTGTTGTCGTCATCGGTCTTTCGACTGCTCCTGTAAACGGCTTATCACAGCAAACTCATACGATCTAACATACAACTTTGGCACCCAAATTTTACACCGTATGCCCTTCACAATGCTACCGGCCTTCCTTATTTTATTCTAGCTTGGGATCAGCAATGCATCCAGTGGACTAATTAGCAGCCTTCTAAAATAGAAGAGTAAATCCTCCTGCTGCAGAATATGCACTTTATTTGCAAAATTCCAGGCAGTGGAAAGAGATTATTTGTGAGGAGCGCTCATTAACTTGACCTGTATTCCAGCATGGTGAACTGTTTTTGTCTTCTTTTTTTTTTACCTGGTAATTTTACTGAGCATTTATTCATATACAGTATAACATTTGCATAACATTCATATGGTGTCTCGCCAAAAAAAAAAAAGCACACTCTCTAATATTTTGTTTATAGCATGCAGTGTGGTGACTAATTCATGTAGAAAATATTTCCTTATGTTCCCTAAACCACACAGCTGTTTAGTCTCAATCCTGTGAATTCTCAGAGATGTATGGTTCATAGGTAAATGCTTTTAGTTTTACTTTTAAGCATAGCTGTGGTTTCTAATAATGAGTTTTAATTTTTGTATTAATTAATTAATTAATTAATTTATTTATTTATTTATTTATTTATTTATATAAATGCAACTTCTCCTCATCTTCTTCGTCATCATATTTCTCCCACAGACCTGGTGCCCATAACTGTAATGTTTACTAATGTGACCATTCTAAAATACCATCTTAAGTCAGTAGTGTACTGCATTTGTTATTAAACCCCAATGTGCTGTGTTAAATGTCCACTAGATGAGGCTAGAGCATAGAGAATGGCATGGACAGTTCATCTCATTATCTCTGTGAAAAAATAAATAAGAGTTTATTATCAGGTTCAATCATTCCTACATTACATAATGATTACCTTGATTGCGAGTGGTATAGTGGAACAAGTACAGAACAAAGGAAGAAGAAGAGCAGTAGAAGGAAAATGGTGTTTTAGAAAGTGGTAATAGTAATAGAAGTGGTAATAGTAGCAGAAGTGGTAATAGTAGCAGATTGTGGACTGTAAATAATTGAAAATTATACAGTTAAAATAAAATAATTCCTTTAGGCACTGCCTGCTTGTCAAAATGTTTTTCTGTGTAGTAGTGTACCCAATAACAATACGGCATTGAACTTCCTCACCCTATATGCCAATACCACTTAAAATACAAGAAAACCATATGCTAATATCTAATAAAAGGGATGTGATGCTAGGCTTCACAAAGCATGTCCAGCACACAGACACATTCTGATGCTTGCTTTGTTTTGTCATTATTGTTAATAATTTGAATATGGAGATTTGATCATACAGTAGTTTAAGCTTTGGTAGGTCGTTTTTAGATAGTTTATATCATTTCACATTTCCCTTTGCAGTTTGTCTTATTAATGATAGTATGGCAAGATGATGCTGGCTAAATAATGCTGAATAAAATATTAAATTATTACATTCCTTTCCATATTTTTATTTCATTTTCTGCCCAGTCACACAAGCAAGAAACACTTGTGTCCAGGACTCAGTGTCCAGGTGAAGCGTACTATACGTTTTACACTATCTTATTATTTTCCTACAAATATAATTACGTAGATAACCTAGGAACATAGCATAAGCTATTGTTACATATGGAGTGCAGTTATTTCCAGTATGTCAGTTTTATGGCCTGTCAAAGGCCTATATTTTCTCACCACTAGAAGCCGCTAGTGAGCACATGAAGCCATTAGAATTGAACCATTCCTCCACACAGCTGGCTGGATATCTTTAATACTTTAAAAGGGTTCATATTCCGGTTACTACGTATAACCTTTTTTGAGATACCTGACATCTTCCATCAAATAAATCTAAATAATGAAAAATAATTTATAAAAGCAAACTCATAGATAATGTCCTTATGTAGATCGAAACATATGTGAAAATCTCACTGAGAGGAAATCATGTCATATAGGCTACTGATTATGAACATCAAATATTGACCCATTGCACTCTCAATGACAAAAACTGCCTGAAAAAGAATCTTTTGAACCAGTGATGATTCCATATAAGTTAAAGTGTACTGTAACAAATAGAATAAGCAAATACACCTTTTGCAAACATGGCATGAGACTCTTTAGACTCACCAGGCTTAAATAAACACCAGATGCAACCCTGGTAGTGGAGAATTCACTTAACATTTACACAAATATCAGAATTATACACTCATGTTTCATGTAACTTTATACTATAATACTTAATATAATTATATTTATATTATATAACTTGAATTTAATGTCAAATTTCACAAATGTCCAAGCATTCAATGTCCCACAGTTGATCTTGACCACACTAGTTAAAAAAGAAAATGGAGCAACATTATATCATTATATTTAATCAAAAAAGATTTCTCAAAAAAATCTCAAAAAAAAATTAAAAATTAAAAAATTATGCATGTTTAATACCTTTCAGAAAATCTGTCATTCAATCCATATCCATATATGGTAACTAGCTGTAACACAGATTTGCTTAATATGTTCTTACTTTATTATTATTGTTATTGTTGTTATAATTATCATTATTATTGTTGTATTATTATTATTATTATTATTATTATTATTATTATTATTATTATTATTATTATTATTAAAAGAAGGAGAAAGGTCCAGAATAAAGTCAGCAATAATTGCTAAATAAATAATTTTATAGTTAGTTGTTAATATTTTAAATATTTCATGTTAAAATTTACTATTTAAGCATATTCTTTATATGCTGTAGTTTGTAGAGGACTGATTTAGACACATCAAATCCATAAACATTTAATGTCACATCTATAACACTGATAAAATTCTATATATTGTCAGGATGTACATTCTTATATGGATTTATTAAGCATATTAAATGATAAATTGAAAAATTATATTAAATGATATTTCTCTTTCATGTGTATTGAATTATGGGAATTACTAAGCCAACATTAAGGCTACTAAATTTCACTAATAAATGAACATTTCTAGTTCAGAGTAGGTACTAATGACTGACCGCGTTCATCAATCTGATAAGCCATGATTTTGTTATATAATGTCTCATAGTGTTAAATTTCTCTTTGCAATTTGTGTGAAACTCTCCTTTCTTTTCTTTCAATCACAAAGCCTGGGAATCAGTTTCTATGACAACAGACATACCTGCATAATGTGCCAATTCAATGTTTTTTGTTTAGTGATTTAGTTTCTACATTCTAGAACGATACTGGATATTTCACAACTATGAAATAACACATATAGAATTACATAATTAAATAGCAAAAACACAAAAGGTTGGCTGTTCTGGAATAGTTTTTGCATGAACAGTATTGTCAAGTGTATTTGAAAAACCCATTAAGCCCCATGATAAAACTGGCTCTCATATAAAAAAAAAACAGGAAATCAGGACCAAAACTCTGCTACAGAGGACAAGTTCATTTAGAGTTACCAGCCCAAATAATCACCAGTTTCCAGCACCTCAGATTAGGGCTGAAGTGAAGGCTTTACAGGGCATAAGTAGCAGACACATCTCAATATCAACTGTTTATTGCAAAGATTATTGCATATTTTGGATGGCTTAAGCGTTGTTTCACAACATAGAAAGAAATACAAATCAGGAAAGACTATTGACAGTGTGTGCAAAACGTTAAAGGTCAGGTTTAAAATTGTTCAGTACCAAGAAAGGAAAAGTCAACAGTGAAAACATTTTATTTAACATTAACACAGAACAAGCAAGCCACAAAGGCTTCACATTGCTTAATATGTGTTTTTGGCAAACAAATAAAACCTTGTTGATTTAACTATTTGTATGAGTGCAGTAATACTTGTCCTGTACTTTGTGGAATACGTGGGGTGGTTTTGCTTATTTGTCCTCTGTGGACTTTCAATTCTAGGGAAAAAAAGTGGATGATTTATAACTGAGTGCTTTGAAAAATATATAATTAAGTACCACTGCCATAAAGTAAAAATAAGCTTGTTAGCATTAGCCTCAGTTTCGAGCCTAGTCATACTCCTAGATTTCATGTACTGTAGCTGTTTGATTTCATGTTTGTGTTTTATACTGTTCAAACGTTATTAAAGAAAACTCTGCACTTACATCCTGTCTCAACTCCCTTTGTGACATTTAAGGTGGCATATAGCAATTACAGTATGGCGGTTTGAGGTAAAATAGCAAGAAAACTGACATCAAATAATTGTTTCCTGATGCTTGTGTCTGTAAGGTGGTCAGGCAGTTGCGATCAGTGCTGTCACACATTTAGCAATAATGGCTTTTTCAACCCAAAAATGGGTAAAAGCATAACGTTACTTTTTTGTGCTTGCCTAATTAAACAAGCATTATTACACAGTATCACATTGTTTGGTTGCCTCATACAGTGTTGAGCACTGATAGCTAGCCTACTAGATAATTAACTTGCAAAAAACAGACATCACAGAGAGAGATTACATGGCTTTCTGCTAGAGCATACAGTAACTGATGCGCTCACATGCAGGTAATATCATATTTGCAAGTATTCCAGCTCCCAACATTTTGTCTTCCAACAGATTGTCTGTGTTAAGAGTAAAATGCTTCTACACTTTGGAGGTTTTTAGTTATGAAGATGTTGACATTTTACTACTTTTCACGGTAATGCCTACATGTCAGAGTATTCTGAGTTTGAAAGAAAAACACACAATGATGTTACCAACTGACTATAAAGTTGGCAACTAATTTTGGTCAACAATTTTGTCAATTTGTCTATTCTTCATTACACCCCTAGAAACCAGAAAACCGAGAGGAGGCGCGCATAAACAACAGCCACAGACATTTTTCACAGACAGTGACCCAGGGCCAGGAATAGTAGGGTGTGAAGTAAGTTAAAAAGTGTGATGGACAAATCTGGTACAATCTGCTAAGTGTTATGTTATTGCTTTTTGACTGGACCAAAAGGCACCAATAGAGCATTTCAGATACTTGACGTAATTTCTGATGATCTCCATATTGGTAGACAAGCACCTGCTGATGAGCTGTCAGATAGTATTATAGTGTACACTTATCTCAAATATGGCCCAATTATAGTAGTCTGTCCAAATCATATAGTAGATTTTCACTGTAGATAATAAAACTAACAAACAATTAATACGATCTAGACATTCCTACCCCTAACAGCACTATTACAAGCAACAACACATGCATTTAGACAAAATGATCACTTTAAATCTAAGCTAGATCAGTATATATTTTATATTACATCTGCCAAGCAAATGGTCTCTGCAGATGAGTGTTAGCAGAAGGTTGTCAAAACTCAAGGCCTGAATATCAAATGTGCAACTGTGTAACCAATAAATTCATTATAGTTTTACCATGAAATCTATTTTCTTAAAATATCACCTTTATCATGATCATCTTTGTTCTAAGTCATCATAACGTTATATCAATTGCAACATCATCTTCCAGGTTCTTAAGTGTATTTTGATACTTTCCACATGTGGCCTAATTCATCATTCATAGAAGTTCTAACTATTTACAGTAGAAGGACTAAAAAGGACTAAAATTTCCACAAAGAGTTTTGTACCCAAGTCTCCATCAGTGGACAACAGATGTCAACTCTCACAGATTGTTTGTTATAAAATTGTTATTTGAAACTCAGGGCACACAGTTATAGAAGGGATTTATCTATAGTCAAACTATCTAATATTACCCAAATGAACACGGGTTCCCATTTGAGTCTGGTTCCTTTCAAGGTTTCTTCTCATGTCAGATCATGGACTTTCTCCTTGCCATTGTTGCCTCTGGCTTGCTCATACAAAGGCTTACATTTAATAGGGAATTTTTATTCTTGGAAAGCTGCTTTAAAAGAAGGTCGTCTTAGCCGTCTCAGAGAGGGAGGCAGCAGGACTACATCTAGATAAAGTGTAAACCAAAGCCCATTTTATTGACTAAACCGTTGCTCTGCAATTTCAGGGTTTTACATAACTGGTAGATTAAAAGATGAGTTAGAAGAAAGGGAAGGGGTTGGCTTGGTGAGGAACACCAGTAACACCAGTACCACAGTACTGAAAATTTAATGCATGTGATTAGATGTTGGAGAGTATGACTTTAAATATTTTTTGATTCTGGTCAAAAACAAACTTGTTTATAACCGTGTGAGACACTGAGCCAACCCACAAATGCTCTGCTCAATAGTGGATTATTCTTGTAATTTTTCATAGCTGGTGATGAGTCACAGGAAGTTTTCTGGAAAATGGCGCTTGCTTCAGCACAGTCATCACACATCCAATTAATACAGTAGAAACTCTTCTCCATCCAACTTCCATCCAAATATATTTCAGATCTGTCAAAATGCTGCCTAGGTTATTATTGTTATTACTAAGTTATTATTGCAGTCATTAAGAGATTTGAGCTAATTTAATGCAATGCTGATAATCCAACAATCACAGAGATGTCATTCATACTATGGCTGGACGCTCAGTGTGGCTCGGTGTGAATTCAGGCAAGCTAACCCTACTATCCATCTTCTGCTCACACTGAAGGGTGATGTACAGTAAGCTTTGTGCTTACAGTATATTTGCTCTGAGCTGGAGCCAAATGCAGTGGCCCTTCTGCTCATCTTCATGATTGCCTTCATTGCTTCCTTAGGAGATAAGAGAACTTAAAATCCTGGAGTGGCCATTCTTTATTATCACCTGTAGAGGACAGAGGGGAGGTACAGAAAGAAAAGTATGAGCATTTCACATTCTAACCAAGAACTGTCTAAACACCAAACTATAAATAAATGCTTCACACTTCTTAAACATTCAAAAACACAATGTGTGTTATTTTCCAGTATGCAAATAATATAAAATAGAAACCCTTGTGTGATTGTTCTTCCTCATCAAGTTCCATGTTCTTTGCTGTCTTTATCCCTGTCTTGCTTTTCTTTACCTCTAATTAGGGGCACAAAGTCATTTACTGTAGGCTCTATTAGAGTCAGTGGTGCAGATGAAAACACATCGGAAATTACTTCACTCTGCACACAGAGACTGGAGGTCTGGGTCAGACACAGGCTCTGGAAAAAACAGATGTGAAAGCTAATTTTAAAAAGGAGGTCTGCAGATGCTCAGCTAAATAAACTGCAGGGAATGAAAACACTTTACGAGAGAGAAGAGTAAATATAAACAGTACAACATTAAATCTTGAGCATCATGATTGATAAAACTAAATAAAAAAATAATAAAATTTGACAAGAACATTTTGATTTTGAAATATTTTCATCTTTATATTAGTTTTTCAAAAACTTATATCACTCACTCATTATCACATTATCTATACTGTACCACTTTATCCTGTATACAGGGTCTCGGGGGGACTGGAGCCTGTTCCAGGAGACTTAGAGCATGGGACAGGGTACACCCTGTTTGTTCCCTTAAAAACTGTTTTAAAATGTTTAAAAATAATATACAATTTACTCCCTCACTGCCTAGTTGAGCTTAGATATGAAATTAAATTAAATCTATAACACAAAACGATAAAGACAAAGGAATATTTCTGATAATTCAGCTTTTTGTTTTGGTTCTGTTTTTTGATCACTTTTAAGACCTATATGTCATATGGCATGAAATTATTTTAAAAACAGTACCTAGCTTTCATAAGCAGAAGGATGCACTGGGAAAACTCCAAATAAACCAGTTCTTGTAATATATATATATATTTTTTTACATTTTAATAAATTAAGTATCTGAATTTACTCTAAAGATATTGAACTGGGTATAGCTTTGGCATGACCTTTCTGATTCTGAGAAAGGAAGCATTAAGCTCACTCACTCATCGTCTGTTGCTTTATCCTGTACGCCCCTAATGCTCAAAGTAATTAAACATATTGAGTACTGTTAACTTAAATAATTACAATTAGTTCAAATTAATAGACCTTGAAGAGGGTATTTTGAACATTTTGGTATTTATGAGTTTGTAGAAGCTACGCTTTTTAAGTTAGCTGACTTTGATATTTTAGGCCACAATAACTGTCTCCTTAAAGCTCCATCAACTTAAAATCTTTCAGCCTAGCCATTTTGTGTCTGACATCATCAATGCACATGTAAACTTTCCACGTGAAACTGTTTTGATCAAGATGGTGGATTGGTCTGTCTTTGCATGATGCTGTACAGTATAAGTATAAAAGTAGAATTTTTACAAATCTGGGGACCCTAAAGTTGATGTTTTTTGTTTATTTCATCTGATTGTCGACTGTTTGGTACTCCCTAGAGTTCTAGAATTCTAAAATAGAATGTGTTTAGACACGCACAAAAGAACTTTTTGCTACCTACTGTTTAGGAGGTTAGATAGCAAGATTTCTTGTAATTGTCAAATATCTATCTTTAATTTGAACCAACTACTTTACAAGCATAAATTGTTTAGTTTTTGAAATTGTCAGGTTTACAACATCAGTTTTCAGGGTTTGATTATAGATCCTGTATTCCTGAATTTAGTTTTAGTATTAATATTCATAGAATTTGTACTTTCAGATTTAACTGAAGAAGAATAAAGAAAATTACTGATTTGATTTGTAATAGGGCGCTGGTGGCTCAGTGGGAGGTGTTTCGCCTGCCACATGAAAGGCCCGGGTTCGATTCTCAGCCACTGGATAAAGTGCCTGTCCCAAGCCCAGGGAGGGCTGCTTCATAAAGGCCATCTGGTGTAAAACCTGTGCCAAGCTTGTGTGTGGACTGGATGGTCCACTGTGGTGACCCATTGCAGGTGAAAGACCAACAACAATTTCTTTGGTTTTGCCACAACTAAAAAAATGATAAGTACTATTAAATAGTATGAGTTACAGTAGGCTACTTATTAATGCACGTAAAGAATGATTAATATGAATAAGTACAACAAACTCAAAAACTTATAGTTTTGTTTACTTGAAATTAAAAACATCAATACTCAAAAAATGAAAATCAATACTCCAAAAAACTGATCACCTCAAATCTTTTTTGAGTTTTGCCAACTTATTCGGATTTACAGTGTATACAGGGTCATGGGGAGCCTGAAGCCTATCCCTGGAGACTTAGGGCATGAGGCAGGGTACACCCTAGACAGAGTGTTAATACATTGCAGGGCACACACATACACACACTCACTAACCGCAAGTAGCTTAATCTGCATTTCTTTGAACTGTGTACCTGAAGGCAACCCACCAAGCACGGGGAGAACATGCAAACTCCATGCACATAGAGGCAGGAGTCAAATCTGGCCGAGAATCGAACCTATACCCATTAAAAGCAATAACCCATAAGCAATTTCCCTCTGGGATTAATAAAGTTATTTGAATCTTGAATTTAAAAGCATTAAGCTGTATTGTGAAAATATGATCAAGAAGGCTTCCTGAAATATATTTTGAGTAAATATATAAAACAACAAGAACATTTACTGTAGAATAGTCCTAGATGTTTAGTATACAGTCATTCAGTTTAAAATCCAGTCGCTTGTAGTGTGCAAGTGTAGGTGGAGACAAAACAGAGCTCCCCCTCTCTCCCTCCCTTCCTCTTTCCATTTTCTCTCCCTCCCTTCCTCTGTCTACCTCCCTCCCTCTCTCCCTCCTTTCCCTCTTCTCAGCCTCCCTCCCTCGCAGTCGCCCGCCCACGCTACCTAACCTTGAGTCTTACCGAATAGCTGTTCGAAGAGGCAGTAGAACAGCTGTGATCCTCTACGCCCACTCTTTTTATTCTCCGTCTTGCTTTTTTTTTTACCAGTCTCTTTTCATCCCTGTCTTCTGTAAATGCCTGCAGTGCTTTATCTTCATACGTGGGACTGAGAGATTGTGCGGCTCAGATGGGAGGTGTAACTGCTGTGTGCTACATGAACGCGCGTGGCCGTGCACGGAGGTGGGTAGTGCCAAGCGAGGGATGCTGAACGGAGGCCGCGAGGGCCTGTTCGAGCAGGGCAGGCGCTTTCAACAGGAAGGTAACTCCAGGGCGGCTTTGCAGTGCTTCCTCAGCTGCCTACTGGGCCTGACCCATGTGCAGAGCTTTCACTCGCTGCCAAACTGCCTGCATCAGGTGAGCCTCAGCCTGCAGGACAGAGATCCACACCCGGATGCACCAGGTTGCACAGACATCATTTACCACTCACTGGTCACGCTACACTAAAAGACAAATGTGTAGTATAGAATTTATCGTAAGCTCTTGCATTGCCAGGGTGGTATGATTTGGTATTTTTAAAATGCTTCTTCATGCGCACAAGACACCATGTTTGACCTAGATTCATCTCTGCATGAGTGGCATGATCGCTCAGTCTGCATGCACAGGGACAGGCGGGAGTATGTGTGCAGTATTTAAACACACTTAGTGAACAGAACTCCATAAGCAATCGACCCACACAATCATGGCTGGTCTGCGGCGTTTGTTGATTTAATGGCACACTGACATAAATCAAGTTAGATTACAAGATAGTGCCTTGGTATTATTGAATTGGCCTAAGCATAGGAAACTCGTTAGATATATCCAGTTAACATTAGCAAAACGTACCTCTGCATACTTTTTGAAAATTTAAATGGGGAGTTAATGGAGTAAAGAGCTTCTAGGGAGACGGAGGAGACAACTTTTGCTAAGTCCAGCATCTTAAAACATGTTACTGAGGTGGGGTGAGGGGGAAACTCACCCTCTAGTTCCATGCTGCAGTCTGGTGGCATATCCATCATGAGAAAGGTCACCATGGATAATGAAATGGCACAAGGGAGAGCCTGATTAGTTGCCAAACTGAAATAAGTAGATGCGAAACTGAGCCAGTTTGATTGCTGAATAGCATACAGTCATGGGATGGATGTGTAGAGTAATTAAGTAAGTGTACAAGTTTTCAATTTAAATAATGTTCAAGTATAAATCTGCCAATATAGTACTTTAGTATCTAAGCTTTAATACTATACTTAACTATTTTCCATCCTCCTGGTACACATGATCCTGTAGCACTTTCCATTTAACTCCATGACAGTTTGCATTACTGTCTGTCTTCACATGAATGTGCCCTTGTCTAATCCAGACATTAAAGTAACTGTCCGCTGACACTTATTCAAATGGTAGGTCTATACTCTGATAACATTTAATCAGCACAGCCTGTGTGGAAGTTTCCAAGTGTCCCAGGAAATGGCCAGTACATAAACAGTAACTCAAGCATAAAGGAATGTGTGGCATGACACGGACTCTGGCTACATATAAACAAAAGCTTTAAAGCATTTAAACCAGTGTTGCAATGTTGAATTCCCGTGTAGAAAGTAACATAATTAGAGTTGAATTTAATTGTAAGTTTAATGTTGCTAAAAATTAATTAGCCATCGATGAGCTGTTAGGATCCGTAGACGATGTTACTGAAGATAGATGAAGTTGCTTGTGCTTTTGTTCTTTCTGTTAGATTGCTGAACTCTTCATCGACGAGAAAAATTGTATCCTTTTCTGGGAAGGTCAAGAACTGTTGCAGATGAAGCGTTCCTCTGGGTATCTTCTTATCCATTATGATGAAGTAAAGGCCCCGAGCATTTAAGCCTTCTCACACCATCGTGTACAACAACACTAAAAAAAATTCTTGGCTGTGTATTTGTCACACAAATGGCTGTCAAGGTTTAGTTTAAATCAATAAATCATTCTGAGCACTCTTGTAGGAAATAAAACACTTCTTGTGGTCTGGAGTGTAAAAAAAGTGTGAGCCAGTGGCCATCACTTTATCACCCTTGTGATTTGACTACAGTGTTTTTTATCCTCTTCTAAGAGGATTTGCCAATTTCATTGCGTTTCTATTTCCTCATAATCTAGAGAAAACTATCAGATGTCTGTATACTGTATAGGCCTGCATACAAAACACTTGCAAAATTACATATACAGTAAGAGAGATTTCACTTTCAAAGTTATTAATCTGCGAACAAAAAAGGAAGCCAACCTTTGCTCTATCATTGGATTGGTTTATTTCTGTCCAGTGAAATTTAATCAAATCAAGTCAAGTTGGCTTTTATTGTCATTTCAAACATACACAGTTCAGCACACAGTGAAATGAAATAGCGTTCCTCCAGGACCAAGGTGTAGCACCATAACATAACCATAAATTAACAACAAAATTAACAAAATTATCTAAGAACTATACAAAAAGACAAAAAAAGAGTAAAATGCTTGTGCAAATGTGCAGACAAGAGCAACATGACATAATGCAATACTCTCTGATAATGAGTTACGGTAGTGCAAATAAATTGTGCATGAGATGACGGGTGAAAACGGTAAACAGTTCTTGTTGAAGTAGCAGCGAAGAAAAGGTTATTGTGCAAATAACAGCAAGTAAATACTGTGCAAAAAAGGCGGCTAGATCTTTATCAGTTCACTATGCATGCGACTTCATCTCAGAACTGTACATAATTCAACTTTGATTTGACATAAAATCAAATTAATGTCTGAATCGATGCAGATATAATCGAGTAATCAATGCAATTACAGATGTATTTATTTTTCTGTCTGTGTAATGGTTTTATTCGAATTAATTAATATTATATGATATTCCATGCATCCATTTAGGTATCTTTGTAGTCCAACTAGGGACTGTGGAGGCCAATGGTGATTCCCATTTTATGTCCATGATGACATTCACATGCGAATTCAAACACTATGGGAAATTTGGAACTGCCAATTAGCCTAATCTGCATGAATTTTCAATGTGAGAGGAAACCAAATTACCCGGAGGAAACCCACAAAGCTCACAGGGAGAACATGCAAACTCTGTGCACACATACCCTGAGACAAATATTAACAGTAGAACAGACCGGTTCATTTAAAGCACAATATTAATTAAAGTAATATCAGGAACTCGAGGGAAGTTACAGAGTGTCATAATGCAAAAAAAAAAAAAGATAATTTCATATTAGTACTTCAGCAGGAACAACACAAATGATCTCTAATGTTGAGTCACATATTACATTAAACACAGGGTAATAAAATTCCTAATTTTAGGACAGCTGGTACCTGCCAGCACGCCATGGCATCAGTGCTGGGTGTTGTTTAGCTCTGAATGTCTGCCTGTGACTCAGATGTCTAAATGTGTTACCCTGGCATCAGATGCTGTAATTATCCTCCTGCCAACTTTTTCCAGTCTGATACGCTGTCAAGCTACCTGGAATAATTTTTACTTGGCACAACAGTATAAATCTCTATGAATAACACCTATGAAGTTTTACAGATTACAATATCAGATATTAATATACTTTTGAAAAAGTTATTGTTTTTGTGGTATCAGAGTTATAATTCATATTAATAACATCATAAAAGTAAAAGCATGTCTAAGAATAGAAACCTATTCATATCTATTAAAAAAAGATTTGCTTTTTTCCCCCTTATGCATTCCTTTGTGCATACAAATACACTTTAAAATCCATGTCTATTAATAGGTTTTTGCACATGCTTTATGTCTTTCTATGGAGAGGGCATGACTGGTTCAGACAACACTACCCAATCACAAGTCTCAGTGAGGTGCAGAAAAGCTAAAGATAAAACTGCACCTCTGTTGCTTTATATTCCATTGAAGCAATACAGGTTACGTAGTAGCTGTGATTGTTATTTTCCCACCTTTAAATTGAGTATAAGTTCCTGGCCCTATGTCATAACAACACAGCAATCCTGATGATAAGCAAGTCTGCTTCTTGACTCATAAAACAGATGAGAAAGCGCTGCAGTTCATTCAAGCAGAGAAGATGTTCTATGAGGTGGCATTGATCGAACTCACCGCTCTACAGGGAAGCCCAGGCAAGTCTGCTTTATGATTTATCTAGCTCCTGGTTACTTCTGTTCAAGCTCCATTATAGTTCACTTTGTTTATAGGGGTCAAGTATTATTATGGTCTAAGCTCACGTCAAATGTAGTATTAATACCTTAGGAGCATGAAGAAGAACTACAGTATGGAGAGGTTGTTTGCTGAGGCTGGTATGGTATTGAGGAGCATACGTTTGCCAGAATGGCAGTGCTATAAAGCTACAATATAAAGAATGAATTCTTGTTATTGCTACACTTGTCATTGCTACTGTATGCTCACTTGACTAAGAACAAGCAACTCCCTTTAGAGTACACCAGGACATTTAGCCCATGTTCATCTTTATTTACCGCACAGGAAGGGCCATTTGTCTCCTCGCCTGATGCATGTCTGCATGGTGTTATTCAGGTTGTCTGATGCTGCTGAAGCAGCACACAGCTGACATGTGGGCTCAGTATGGAAGTGCTTCACTTCAGACAGATAAATGGCTAGTCTATCTGTTATTTCATTAAAGAGCCGCTAGAGTCTGGGAAATGCTGAAGTCTGACTCAGCACTTGTGAATTGCTCTGCCGTGTCTTCCTCCCTGTAGACAGGACTGCTGCTGTGCTGCTCAATGAGACTCCAGTCAGTACTGTCAAGTCTAAGACTGTCAGCCTCATATTTATGGAAACCTGCTGTTTCTCGCTCTCTAGTTTAACAACTCACTCTACTTCGCTGATTTAATTGTTGATTTCTGGTTATTTTATGGTTATTATTTTTAAACCTGCATGGCTATTTTATAGTGTTAACTGTTGTTCAGAAATATGTAAAAGTATATACTGTGTTATCTGTTTGCATTTTGAAAAAACAGCAGAAAATTAGACAATTTGTGCATATACTCTATATATTATGCTTTAATTGTAAATGTTACATTATATAATGTATTGTTTATTTTTCATCAACCAACTATAATTTCATGTTATGCCTTTTTTTTTATCGATTCGTTAAAGTAGTATTTGCTATTTGTCTAGTGTGAGACTGTGTGTGCTTAAGAACATTTGAATATCTGGGTGTGGTGAAATCAGGTGTCCTGCGCTTCTATTCTCTCTCTCTTTCTACCTAACCCAGTTTCTTTTGTGCTTGTGCAGTGTGTCTTTGGATCACGGCTCATGTGACATATTGTCTTGGGTTTTCTAACTCAGTGTACTGTATGTTTGTGCAGTAGGCTCTCAGGAGGACAGTACACAGGGTTCCTCAGGATGGCTCTCCCAAGAGGAATTGTCAGAGCAGGCCTTGCAGGCCCAGGATCTTGAGAGACTGGCTCAAATTTGCATCATGAGTAAAAGGTACAATTTTTAATAAAATTATCACTGGTGGAGCATTTTCAATCATTTTAATCAGGGTATAAATAAATAAAAGATAGCCTTTTCATGTTTTGTTTTTTTGCAAAGGTTAAATATGTTACAAGATTTTTACAGAATTTCTGATTGTATTATTTGAAGATTGTATCTTTTGATAAAAATCAAAGAATTTTATTGAAAAGCCTTTAAATTCAATTTAAAAAGCAATATTTGTATCAACATTTATTAACAGTGAATGTTCTCCTGGTATTTATGTAACATTTTGTTTGTAAAACTTGCAGTGTATATAAAAATGAAGTGTTTTCCCAAGGCCATGGGCACTTATATTGCTCTATTAGTTCTACAGTATATTACTACATGAGTGTTTTATTGTATATTATACCATAAAGGTACTGTACTGTAGGTGCAACTAGGCAAATTACATCATACGTTGTTTAATTGACAGCTTTGTGACAGTTGTTGTGAGTACTGTACCTACACCAGCCCTCATGGATACATACGATTGACTATATATACTTGTATAAGATGTGTACAATGAATGATGACAGAATACAAATGCACCAACCGTTAAAACACCAGGAAAGTGACTAGTGTTATGTGACTTCCCAGGCTTCAGGTATTACTAGGGCAGCCTCACATCGGTGTCCTGTTTCCTTAAAGGTATTAACATGACCAAGGAGACATTTTATGGCCACTGCACTCTTTATACATGTACACAGGAACCCTGGCTTATGGCCATTGATCACAGATTGATTACACTTTAACCTGATTGTAACTTTTTTAACATTATTTTGCAGAGGATGCTATTTGATGCTGAATAATTAGATTAACAATTTTTTCTTGTAATTTTACCACTTAATTTCTCATTGCCCATGTAAGATTATGTTTCTGGTAACACCAGGATAGATGTTGGTATTTGAGATGTAATCTTTTAGTCTCAGTTTGGGTATAGTGGGTCAGGTAACAGGAAATTAGGAGAAAAGAGCAGTGATTCAGCTCACACATGCCCAATAAAAAAGCAAGTACATTTGTTTTAAGTAAGCAGAAGCATGTGATGTTTTCATCAAAAAAAACCACAAAAACATAAGTTCCTAACATTTTTGTTGCTGCAGCTGTATGTTAATTCCAGACATTTTGTCAGCTAGTGTTAAGTTAGTGTCCATCCAGCAAAATAGATAGTGTTCATCCAGTTAAAAGTAGATAAGGAAGTCTGGGTCAGGTTTAGCTCATTGCTAACATCTGTAGGACTGTTTAAACCAACCTCAGATATACACGTACGCTTTAAAAAGCTCACCTTCGCAGGAAAAACAGGCCTCTTGAATCTTTTAGTGCAATGATGGCATGCAGTGCTGCCCTTGCTAAAAGGAGTCTTTTCTGAAAGCTGTGCTGTGTAACCGCCGATCATGTGTCCCTATATGAACACTCCAAGACACTCCAATCAGCTTTGTACAGAAAGAGCATACACTATACTCATTGGTTGGCTTTAATGCTACATTTTAAAGTAGACTATGCATCTTCTTAACATGGTGTGTATACCAAGACAGAAAGTCCCATTAAGGAAACACAAACCCAAAGTAATAGTATCAAATGGCTGGAACAGTGTTAGTCACCCTGCATTCACAAGGACACGTTTTTTAAAACAAGGGTTTTTAAAAAAATAACTTCGTCCACATGAAATACAAAAATACCTTTTCATGAGCATCTCTAAACACCAGGAGGGTACGTAACCCTAACCATAAAGCCACATTTACCAATCAGGAGCCTAAAAAAGTAATCACTTGATATGTCACTCTGAAATTTAAAAAATGCAATAACAGGGCTCATTCTTCTAGACCAAAAATCTTCACTTTACCATTGATCACTGAGTTTCTGATTATCTGCACCTTAGAAGGAGTTTTCAAGATCAAATTGCATGTAGACGAAAGGCCAATGTACAGTATGCGTGGGCTAGCAGTACTAAGTCACTAAGTAGACACTGTTATCCAAAGTGACTTATAAAACATGCAAAAACTTAAAGGTACAACGATATAAGCATCTATACAATCTGGAAAGCCTCTATTAGAGCCCGTAGCTGGAATTACAGTGCATGTGTGGCTGGATTTGTTGCACCACACGGACTGAAATAGAACAACATACATAACATACCTGATAGTGCATATCCTTGTTGTTGTACTTAAAAAAAAAGCTCTTTGTAAGCAAGAGTGCCAGATCAGAGAGCTGAGTTTCCAACATGGATTAGATTTAACCTTTATAAATAAACTACTACAATGCTATTTTTAGTCATTTTTCTGTCTATGTAACTACAGTATAGCCCATGACTTGCTTTTGATGCTTATAATTATATACAGTGTACATACAGATACAGACTAGATACATTAAAACAAAGTTTGGTACATTGTAATATAAAATGCTTTAAACCTCTCTCACATAAAAAGAATGTGATTGTGGATTAGCAAAATCTAGAATTGTTGAATTGTGTGGGGTATTTCTTAAATGTGGAAGAAAAACGAGATGTAAAATGAGATGTAAAAAGCATGTATCAGCACTATTTGTGCAGACTTTGACGAAGTGCATTTGAAGCATTGAGTATTGTTAAGTCTCAATGCTGCCTGTTATGGTTGCAATAGTCACACCTCAATAAAAATAATTACATTAAATATAATTCAGGTATAAGATAACCATAAGAGAACTGTTTACATAGATATAATAAAATATTATTGGTTGTTTAGTGTAAATTGCATCCAAAGTAATTCAGCATCAAATAATTGCTGGTGTACATAGTTTTTGTTTTTAACCCAAACTTTTTTAAACAAACTACAGTATAAGCTGTTTGCCATTTTATGCTTTGCCTTACATGCTTTATTTTGCTGATTGATCTCATAACTTTAACTTCCAAGTACATTCAGTGAGAATTCAGGGCTTTGTCCCAAACCACTGTGACAAAACTTGCTAACACGTCGAAAACAGTTAACAAATGATAAGTACTTTCTTAAACGTACAGTAGACATGGAAACTAGGCTTCTTAAGTCTCGCCATGTTTATTTACTTTTTCACTAAATTCTCTGGTGTGCCCCCTACTGGAATCCTCTGGTAACATGTGTACTATATAGGCGGGTTTGTGAACAAATCCTCTCAGGACATGACCATGCGAATGCACGGTTACCATCAAGCATATTTTCATACATAGAGGTGTCCCAAATGTTTCTGTTAATGTTTCAGCTAAAATACATCGCAGATCATGCATCAGGGTATGAACACAAACTCATAATGAATCACAGTTTTAAAACATGCTGAAGCTATAAATGATGGTCCCAGGATGTCTCTGTGCAGAAGTGCATTCCCTAGCCAGTCAGAATGCAGGGACTGGGAATATGCCTTTTTAATCCACTTATTTGGGATACCAGGCATTTCCTATACACATTAGTGACAAACAAAACAAGGGAGCCAAAGTTTTTGTTCAGTAGCAACTAATCTATTGTGTGTGGATGTAGGAGGTAATTTCACAGCAACACCTTCAATGTTTTGTTATATAAATGCTAAAACACATTTAAGAGCTAAAGAAACATCAGGTTCGTTGTAAGCAATCTTGATATAATAGTCTGTTAAAGTTGTTTTAAAAAGTTTTACAGAGATTCTCTGGTACATTTTAACAAATGTACTGGCTCGTGCACTACACGTTTATGTGCCTGTTTTGGCTCAGACATGCTGCCGCTTTACAGCATAATGCTCTAGTACACAAGTCTGTTGTAGGAAAAATGAAAATGGCGACTCCTGGGTGGAGCTGAGCCCTGCGCTGAAGGAAGGTCTTTAGCAAATAATCACCTCTCTTTTATCAACAAAGATGAAAAGATCATGGAGAACTAGAGAATCCTGTGAACATGTTTGTGAAGAAAAGATATTACATTTTTGAATTTCAGAATCATGTGGCTGTTCCAAAAATATCAAAAAGTTAACTTTGCACCATAACTACTGTATATACTCTGGATGTGTACAAAAAATGTCCAAACGTCAGAGTATATACAGTAACATGGGAAATGAACATCTCTTGCAAACCTGTGCTTAAAAATACTGGGTTTTTTTTCTTTTCTTTTCTTTTCTTTTTTTATGGCATTATAAAAATGAAGTAATTTGCACAGAACCTCCTCTACAGTAGCTTGGTGCTTGGTGCTCAGCTCCACCCAGGAGTCCACCATTGTAATTTCCTCACTACAGCAGACTGTAGCTATCAGCAACATGTCACAGCTAAGAGCAAAGCAAGAGGCATTTTAAAGCTGGAGGCGTTTTCTACTAAGGTTACGTTCACATAAAGTAGACAAAAGAGCAAAAAATACTTTTAACCATAAAAAAAATCCAACACAAATAAAAACACAAATAGACCTCACCAGTCTTACCTAAAGAAACCAGTGCATAAAATACAAAACATTATATTTAAAGAAGAAAAAAAACACTAAATTCTCTAAATGTACTGTATGTAAAACCCTGTTTTCAGTGTCTTGTGAATGCATTACCAGTTTAATAAAGAAAATCTATAACATCATTACATCTGAATCCATTTTTATTTCACACTCTTTTTCTGACTAGCTGATGAATTTAGTCTGTTACCATGTACTGTATTACTACTTGCCTAATGCACACATAACTCCTGTTAAATCTGCTCTGACATCGCTGACACAGCACAGGCTGTGCATTACGATAACAGTGTCAGGGAGAGTCACAGCAGCGCAGGAATCATATAATAGTTTTATTTCTCCTGCCTGTGTAGTCATGCCTTTCATTTTAAATGAAGATCTTATGCACTGTAGTTTCAGTAAAAAAAAAACTGCCCTTGTATTATTTTAGGTCTTCTAATACAATAAGTTTTCACTATGTATATGCACATCCCTATGTAATATATAATAACATATGTAATTAATATATATGTGATATTAATATATATGAATATATAATTAACATATTTTTAAATATGATATGGGGCTCTTTATGATTTTCCTTATTTGTTTGAACAAAAAGTTGTTGTTTTTTTCAGACCACATCATGCTTTAGAATACAGCGGCAAGGTACGTACAGTATGTCATAGTCCTAGTAAAAAGTGCTGATGAATAAATCATGATTTCATTGTATTATTATAGACCATTCATATTATCTCTGCTTGTTTTAGGCCACAAAAATACATCAACGAGCATTTGGTAATGATCACCCCATCACAGCCAGGAGCCTGGAGCTACTGGGCACAGTGTATGCTGAGATTGGCAAGAATGAATACTCAGGTACATTACACTGCAGGAAGAAATAAATGAACAATTACACTAAAGTAACTGTTCAGTTGAGAATTCAATTCCATAATGCCAGTTTATTATCATTTTAACATTTAATAATAATATATACAAATAATTACCAAAATATTACCAAATACAAAAAATTGCTTTTAATTGTTTCTTTTAAATATATTTAGAGCTGAGAGCAGGATTTTTTTTCTATTACTTAATTGGACGTTTTAGTTAGCCATTAAACAGACAATTCCTACAGCATTCTGGACAGGTCTTTTTCTCTTTTTTTATTATTTTATTATAGGTCATACTGTTTTTTTAGCTTTCTGGCGATTAGGGAAAGAGCTGTGACGCCTCCTCTATTTCTGTTATGCTGGGAGGCATGCCAGATGCTGTTCCACATGTTTATAAAAATATAATCCTTATGTTTATCTCAGCTACTGAGTCATGCTGTTTTAGGAAAATGCTTGTAGTGCAACATGTCATCTGTATGGGTCAGCATCTTAATATAGGTGCAGAATACTGTAGAGTCTGCTGACAAATGAGTGTACTGTAT
The DNA here is from genome assembly GCF_024256425.1 of Clarias gariepinus. Classification (NCBI taxonomy): domain Eukaryota; kingdom Metazoa; phylum Chordata; class Actinopteri; order Siluriformes; family Clariidae; genus Clarias; species Clarias gariepinus. The sequence continues at coordinate 16,185,938 of NC_071112.1, forward strand.
ATTAAACATACATGAGTGTTTATACTCAATACAATGTTGCTTACAAAAAGAATTACAAAATTAGCCATGCCATGGTAACCTTTCTTTAATTTAAGTAAAACTATAAAACAGTTACAAATTCTTTATTATATAAATGTGCTTACAGTACATTTGGCACTTTAGATAACAAATAAGTTTTAGGTTGTTTAAAACTGACATAAAGTCGCAATCATGTCGACTGTTAATGGTGTTATAGTACCATTGTATAATGAGGATCTAACTGCTGTGAAATACTTTTGATAAACACCAGCTTGCCTTTTGCACCTCATGTGAATGCAGCAATAAAATGTTGAAATGAATTGCAGGGAAAGCTTTTACTTATACATTTTTTACTGTATGTTTGGTTATATTCATATGTTCATTATGAACTGAAAGCACAACACGTTAAAACTATCTGCTCATGTCACAGCCTCATTGGGTCAGTGTGTATCAGCTCTGTCAAAAACATCCTCCGTCCCTGAGTCCTACAACAATACCCTCAACAGTTTCACTCTCAGTGATAAAGATCCGGACCTCTGGCACAAAGACCTACATCCTCCATCAGACACTCCAAAACCAAAGGTACAGATATTTATTAGTTGCACTGGTGGTTATTTAAAAGAGTAAATTGCCTAATACTGTATGCTGTTTCACCAAGAATAAAAATATCTTCTTACCCATGGCTACAGGTTATCAACTGTAAGATCCCCACCTCCATCCTAAAGAGGACCAACGCGCCCTTCTCGTCTCAGCGGCGGAAAACAGAGAGGCATGTGCATTTCAGTGAGCCAGAGATTACTGTTCATGGTAAGAGACTAAACTGGAGACTTGCGGGTCACCCTGAAGCGAGAGCTGTATCATTAAGTAAAAAATAAGTGAAGTAGCTGTGACAGATCTTTGCCTGTGGGACTGAAGTTAATGACTTAACCAGGTTCAACAGCACACCTACTGTACATGTCCAACTGATTTACAAACATAATGAATAATACATGCCAATGAGATACTTTGTAGTCTATTCAATTTTTTATATGACAGGGTGACGGTATACAGTTTAGTCATGTTAATGTGCTAGCTGTTTCTTCTTTTGGGATACACAATGCTTTCATGTTTGTATTTGTAGGCCTGATATGTCTTTAATTTTTAAAATATTTTACAAGGGCATTCAGTTTTAACAGCAATCTGACTAAACTGTGACTAATGAATATTGTTCTACCAGCTGTTATTGTCTTTAGGCATGTTTTTCCAAGCCTGGAGAATCTAATAATTACATGTAATGGAAGTCTAAAGTGCTTTTTCATTATTTCGGATTCACAGACATTCCTTATTATGACTGTCTGGGAGGTAAGTGTATTGTGTAAGAAACAGTCATATTATTAACGTAATGCACATAGTGTGTGAACTCATCTTGTGTGAACTTGATGGCATGTAAAGGGATGCAATGTCGTTTTGTTTGAACCTTATAAGTTTTGATGTGAAACACAAAACAGTTAAGTATGATTCACTGTAACCAATAAATTCTGTGCACAGCATGCATCTTTAACATTCATATAATTTAATTCATAGATTGAAGCATGCCTCTTTGATTTGTTTGCTTTACTGAATGAAATTGATACTCACTGTCATTTGAATAGGAATGCTACAGTATACTAATAGTGGGTAGGGCCTATATTTGCTTTCAAAGCAGCCTCAATTCTACATGTACATTGTAATCATACTCAAAATCTTACAATCCAAAGGTGTTCTTTTTGACTCAGATCTGCTGACTGGTAAGACCACTGAAAAACACTGAACTAATTGTAATTTTCATTATCATGCTGGAAGTACCCTGCCATGTGGAAGGCCTGGGTTCGATTCCCAGCCACTGGATGCAGTGCCGGTCCCAAACCTGGATAAAATGGCAGGGAAAAGCATCCAGCATAAAACCTGTGCCAAGTTGTTGTGTCGGACTATATATTACGCTATGGCGACCCCTTGCCAGGAGGGGCTGAAAGACCAACAATTGAAGATAGTCATAAAGGGATGCACATATTCAGCAACAATACTCAATAATAAGATGATTTATTAAAATTAATGGCCAAAGTGTGCTGCACATCATGACACCACCTCCATTAGCATGGGCTTTTGACCTAGGATCATTCATGCTGTTGTAAATTCTGACCCTCCTATCTGTGTGCTCCAGGCTTCCATGTTTTTTTTTCTCAAACCAACATTCAAACTAGCCCAGTTGGCAGCAAAATCTTTGAGATCATATTTTCCATGTTGTGATGGCTGATATAGACAGTACCTAAAGCTGTGGCTGGTATCTGCATGATTTTATTGCATGATTTTATGTATTGTACTGCTGCCATATGATTGGCAGCATGAACATGTAAGTGCGCCGGTGTTTGTGAAGAAGTGCTAAATGAGTGTCTAAATTTGCTTATTATTTCAAAGTGCCTACCTTGAGTGCAAAAGTCCTTACCCTTTTGGTTGTAGGTGAAAAGGGAAAATTTGAATAAAACAATGTATAGTCTTTTTTTTCTAGAGTATGCTCCCAACACCATCTTTTCCAATCACTAATTTAGCCAACTCTTGTTTGTTTTGCCTCATTTACCTGTGTGTACAGTATATGTATACTATGTCTACTATCAAGTTCCCCACAGATACCTTGGAGATGTTCCTCCACATTTTGTTCCTTTATTTAGCTTCTTTTTTTGCTTTGGTCATTTTGCTTTATTGTTTCTTGCAGAAACAATTCTTAGCAATAATAATAATAATAATAATAATAATAATAATAATAATAATATATCCATAAATTCTGACTTATAATAACAAGGAAAAATCTGTAAACCCTAAAACACATTAAATGCCAGAGATAGGGTACGCAAAACACTTGCACTCAGTACACCCTTTTAGTGATTAAATAGCTAGAGTTAGATAGAGTTTTACCTGCTGCTTCTTACCTCTGTAAACTCTGTCATCTGCAGGGTATGATTCGTCACAGAGCCGTCCTTACCTGGCCCTGCTTACCTGTCTGTTCCTGCTGCTCTCAGCATTGGGTTTAGCGCTGTACTGCACACACCGCCGACGACCCCATCGCGCCTGTGAGGAACTACAGGCAGCACTTGCTGTCTATCTGCTGCGGTTTAAACAAATCCTGTGGGGTTGCTGGATCTGGCTGACCATGCAGTGACCATAACAAACTACCAGTGGCATTAATATTCTTTACCCACACTCCCATGAGTACAGTAAAGCTGGACAACAACACAGAGCTGAGAATCATGGTTTTATGGAAGTTTCATGGAAATATTAGGTACTTCATGTAAGAGCTTTTATGATGGTCCCCACCCAAGAGCAGAACATGACTTTACAATCCACTGATGAAAAACAGTTAACTTTTGCACGCCATCCACAGATGGCATTCTCTTGCTCTTTATGACTCACAATCTCAGAGACAAGTACATTTCAAATATATCTGTCCTTGTTGCAGTTGTGATTTGAACATGTTTCTGTTCTGATTATTTTTGTTACAAACTAAACAAAGAATACTCATAGGAATCGTCCAACAAAAGCTAAATATAATGAAAATAGATTTAGATTTAATCTTTTTTAAATCGGTTACAGAGTTGAAAGTCACACTCAAACACACAGCATCGCTTTTGCTTCTCCATAAATGTTAGTCTATATAAAATGCAAAAGAACCTTCGTTATTTCACTATTACTCCTATATGCTTTGAGTAATTACACATGTAAATAGAAAATATTAGTAACTAATGTCACTTAAGTAATCCATCTTTTAGTGCACATTGTAGGTGAATGTACATAGAATCATGAATGACACTCAACACTCAGTGTAACTTATATGGTGTAAAGTTAAGCACAATGTTTCCATCTTTAACATTTACAAAACAAAGTTAAAACAATTCGTTTCGCAATGTAGCCAGCCATATTTTCTGCCAAGTCAGATTTACTTCATAATTCAAAGGGCAAGGAATTTTTTAGTTTACAAAAATTCAAGATTAGTAGACTTGAATTATTTCTATGTTCGTGTCACCTGTGTTTATTTTTGCAAAAACCAACTAGTGTATATGAATATATTATACTTCTATTTATTTGTCTATTTTTATATTTTTTTCTATCTACTATTTCCTAGAGTAATATAATTTGTTATTTTTGTTCATTTTGGATAAGTGATTTAAATTATGTTTTACTTTATGTTTAAAACATTATTTTTTAAAGCCAGTGGTATTTCACCAAAATCTAACAGATATAAATAGGCATTCATTACAAACTGTTTAAGCAATAAAATGTTTTTCATGTTATGGGTATATATGCCAATAACATTACCACTGATAATAATGAAATGTTCTGTATTTTGAAAGGAATGTAGCAGGTAAAATATTTTATATTTGTAAATTACTGCAACAATACAGTGGATATTGTGACATTGATAATTAATGAACATTTTCATGACTTGCATTCATATTATTTGGCTTAGATAAAAAATAGGATATAAAGGATAAATATTTTACTAAAGTTATATTCTAAATATTAAATCACTCATGATAAAGGATTATACCAAATACATACCCGCTATTATTAGTGTGTCTTATGTATGTATCAGTCATAATTCCTTTTTAATAACTGTGCTTTTTTATTTTAAAATATTTTTTAAAGACTTATTTAAACAATCTATACCCATTTGCTTTTAACACACTCACTATAATTTAATAATTATTATCAGTCATTTACCAATTTTGGACAAAAAAAAACCCTAATACAGATTAGTGCTGGACACCAGATGTGTTTTGTGTTTTTACTCTTATTCATGTAGCTAATTCTACTGCTACAGATTGAGTTCTACAAATGCATTACTTACTGTGATATAGGGAAAAAACAACCACTGTGAGATTTTGTGAGGAAACAAAGGGCAGTCAAGGTCAAATAACATGTCTGAAATTCTTTTCAAAGAATAATTACACTGAGTATACTGTATCTTTGTACATAATAATGCATAAAAGGATAAACAATATACAGCGCATGATTGTCCATTGTATAGCACCGCTTAATACTGTATATGTGAACTGTTGTTTAAGAAGAAAAAAATTACCAGCTGGTTTGTACTTGAATTCCAAACCTGTAAGGCAATATAAGACAATGTTCACTTAAAAAGGGAATTAAATATATATGATATGATTCTTTATTTGCTATAAAGCAATAAAGTCTCATCAGACAGAGGCACAGGCTCTCTTTATGTTCTGAGTTTGATTTGGTTGGGTGTGTTTCCTCTCAACTTTTTATCAGTGACCCTGTCTGAGACAACTTGTAATAGAAGTGCCTTTTTAAGGTTCTCTCCTTTCTTTCAGTTTAAATCACACTGTAACAGGTCATCAATAAAAGCCATTGAATAAACAATATTGCAAACCAGAAAGATAATGTATGCTGCCACTTTTTATTGTCTGCATGTTTTATTTACTCACTTACACATTTTAGTAGCCAGTTTATGACCTAAATCCTACAGTATGCCAGGAATACTGGGTGTGGACAGGAATACACCCTGGATTGGTTGTCATTTATATTATAAATATACATTTATGGGAATATTCATGGGAAATGAGAACATTTAAACACTATATATATATATATATATATATATATATATATATATATATATTGGGCACTCATTTCACATTTAAAGTAACCCTGTATTTATAGCCACATTTTTATTATTCACACCTCATCTTTGGGTGCATATCCAGCTAAAAGATTCATTAATGCTTTATTATTGGTTCTTCGATTTACTTATTAACCATCTGTGAGGAATGGTACCTATAAATATATACTGTACTTTAAATACTTCTGGGAGATTTTAGACAGCATGGTAGGTACGTACAGTAGCACTCTCCAACACCATCACTGAAACGCCAGTTAATGGATTATTTCTGGAAGAGTGATGTGCATCCTCCTAGTTTAGTTAAAGAGACTTGTAGGATCGATACTGAGGCACACTGAAGCAGCTTTGGTGGCTCACGGATTACATAAATTGTCTGAAAAATGGATTACATTTTTTTTTAAACAAATTAACCGAGTATTTAAATGGCGGACATAACGCATTAGATTACACATTACATCAAAAAAGTCATTCAAGTTCTCTAATGTGTTACTTTGTAACGCGTTACACCCAACACTGTTGGCAAAATGTTTTGTGGAGTGATGAAATTAAGATTTAACTAGTCGAAAAAGAGCACACAGCACTACATTTGACATGAAAAGGGCACTGCATTTCATAATGAAATCATCATGCTTTGAGCCTGCTTTGCTGCATCAGGGCCTGGCCAGCATGCAGTCACTGAGGGAAAGATGAATTCTCAAGTGTATCAAAACATTCTTCAAGATAATGTGAGAATATCTGTACTGTACGTCAGCTGAAACTCTGTAAAAGTTGGGTGATCCAACAACACAATGACCCCAAACACCAGAGCAAGTCCACAACAGAATGGCTTCAGAAAAACTAAATCCGCCTTTTGGAGTGGCCAAGTCAGAACCCAGACCTCAACCCAATAGAAATGCTATGGAATGACTTAAAGAGACCCATACACATGAGACGTCCAAAAAAAATAACAGAGCTAAAGCAGTTCTGCCAGGAAGAAAGGCCTCAAATTGCTCTTAAAAGATGTGCAGATCTGAACCACAGCTACAAAAAGCTACAGAAGTGCGGTCAACCAGTTATTAATTCCAAGGGTTCATTTACTTTTTCCACTACCATTCTGAATGTGTTCAACAAAGACATGAAAGATCAGAATTGTTTTTTCTTTTTAGTTATTATTTTAGGCACATTATATTTGTCAATACCCATGACTTCAGATCACATTTTATAACAAATTAATGCAGAAAACCATGAAATTCCAAAAGGTTCACATACTTTTCCCTGCCACTGTATAATCCTAATTTTTATCTCATATTTTAAATTATGTGTGATGTTTTTTTTGTTTTTTTTTAATCTTATGCTAGATAAATGGCAAAATCACCTATAGCACCAGGATTATAGTGGCCAGATATTAAATTGAATATCTGGAAAAAATAGTAGAAAATAGATGTTATGATTACCTATAACAAGGGGATTCATCACCCAAAACTGCAAACATCCAAAGAAAAAAAAGGCACTGTTAAATACAGAATGTTTTTAATTTATGTTTTATATGGAACATGAAGGTCTAGCAGGTTGCAAAGATCATCAAACTCATTATTCATGCATTTTCTAAATTAATACACATTAAAAATAAAAATGTGCCACTGAGGTTATAAAATAATTATTTGGTTATTTTTAAACTGATTATATTGAAAATGCAGACACACACTTTTATTGCAGCATGCAGCTAAAATTCATGAGGCAAATACATGAAAAAAGGAATACTGAAAGCTTACGCAATGTGCAAATCTATGCCCTTTTTTTGTTTGTTTTTTGCTTCAATACACATTTTGTTTCATTTGCAAAATGTTGTATGATTACGAAGTCAACAATGATCTTTTGTTAAAAGATACAAGAGTAATGCAGTACATATTTTCATATTGAACTGCCTATATGGTTGTACACGTCTTCACATATATCACACTTGCTGTAAACGCATATACGGTACATATACTGTAGATAAAAGTGAAATGGTAAGAACAGAACCCAGGTAATAATCTACTGTAAACTAAAATAAATTATATACTGGATATAGAAAACACCAACTGAAAAACTGTTTCTAATTTTTAGCTGAGTTCCTTACATGAAGACTTAGACTACAAAATTTAAGAATTATAACATAATTAATTATTCATAATATTATATTCATAATATAATATTACAGATAATTGTAACCAAAATGTAAGATTGAGGTTAAAAGAGTAAAAGTACAATTAAATATAATAGCAAATGATAGAGTTGTGGAAAATGTATTACTTATTGTAGCAAAAACAGGGTTTACATTTTTAGCCCCTGTATAGCTGTAAAGGCTGTGGTAATCTCTAGGGACTGGGACCAAAAATGAGCCAAGGTTCTATTTGCCACTATTTAAATTTCTTTTGCCATTATAGCGCTAAACAAAGAGTGCTAAAAATTAAGCTAATAATTTAGATTTTGGGAATAAACTTGCAAGTAGCATTTTTGCACACTTACACGCCAATAATTAATTAAGTTTCACTGGCAACCCACAGATGATAGCCAGGCTGTTAAAAGGCTCTGCTGAAGGTGTCATAACAGTATGTGTCTAACACATCTATGGCAAAAGAACCTTGAAATACTATTCATTTCAGTGCATGTCAGTTTTGAGTCTCATCGCAAATCATCACATTCAGATAATCGGACTGTACTCTATGCTTCCAGATCAGATCATGGGACTTTTCTTATCAAATACATCTGAGCAGCGGCGTGAGGAACGGCCCAACAGGAACTCCTTCTCATGAATCATGCTGTCCAGCAGGTCTTCCTGACGGTAGTTATGGTAGACCTTCAGGAAGGCCATAAACGTAATACCCAACCATGTCAACCAAGCAGCCCACAGACCAAACTAAAGGGGGACAAAGTGACATTTATTTTGCATTCAAACAAATAAGAAGCACTTAATATGGTACGTAAAATACTAATATAAATGTTTTATACACCATATTGTATGTAATATGGTGTATAAAAGAGCTACTGATTATGTACAAAATGATCAGATCAAACCTACTTGTGCAATAGCAAATTGGTCATAGTATGCAGAGTTGTCCAACCCCAGCTCCAAATCAGTGTCCTGTAAATCCTCACAACTACAATGTAAAAAGAATTGAAAAAGTATTACAATAGGTATTACAGACACAGTCCTTAGAATGCATTCAAATATTGATTCAAATACACAATATAAGATGGGAAATATTCATATTTCTGCAGTGGTGTTCTGTAAAACATGATTAATCTTTAAGAAATTGTTGCTAAACTGGGCCAGTTTAAATTCTGATTATAATACCAGATAGCAACTCACACATGATTCAGTGCCTTGTCAACCTTTATGTTGTACATAAAAAGAGGCATACTCTTGTCTTCATTAATATAAAAATGTAAACAATTAAAACACCTTACCAGAGTTCAAACAGAACATTTCTTTATACTTATCATTGCTGGACTCCCTAAAAATATTTTTGAGCACTGGGCTATAAAAGAAAAAAAACAGAAACTTTGCCTCCACTGCCTTCACTGGCTTCTGTACTGCACTACATTTAGTCCAGATATAAAAGCTTAGGCTTGGTTACGTTATTCTAGAGATTTAATGTTGGATATTTAAAAAAGTCAACTACAAAAAGCTTTATTAATGAAGTTTCATGATTAATTAAGATGATTATGTTGAATTGCAGCACTGAATGTACGTTTCTCACTATCCCCTAAAAGAAAGGGAAAAAAACCTTATTCACTGTTTTACCTGCTGGGCATGCTGCCTTCCTCAGTAATAGCATCGCACCACAGGTTAAAGCCCACTGTCACTATGGTGCTGGACAGGAACACAGCACATACCACGAACAAGCTGATCAGCAGATTCAAGAAGGCATTAAATATGGAGCTGTGGAAAATCAAGCAAAGGTTTAGAAAGCTGCAGGACTATACTATACTATACTATACTATACTATATATATATATATATATATATATATATATATATATAAAGAAATTTATAGATTTTTTAACAGATGTGTTTAGTGACTTATTTAGTTATTATGAATAACAATAAGAACACTAAGTTCTCTGGAAGGGTCACTGATGTACAGTATTAGTCTGATGCTGTCCTGCTGCCATGGCATATAACCTATACACATACACATACATGTTCCCTGATGCTTGATAAGGGTGCGTCATCTGTTGTGGCATGAATGCTGTAAATAACTTAATGTATTGTAATTTTTTTATCTTTTACCCAACCACAAAAAATGGATAAGCATCAGTTATAAAAGTAGAATGCATTGTTCATTTAGCAGTATTGCATGATGGATTTTTTGCAATAATGCTTTTCTGACAACATGAATAAATATAAAAAAAATGTTTTATTGTGTGCTTTGAGCATCTTAACCACTTATACACATGCTCCAGATGTGCCTGTGGGTGTTTTGATGAATCACGGTACAGACACGCGCGCGCACACACGTATGCACAGACGCACACACACACACAGCAAACAAAAATAATTGGTTTTATTAAAACTAAATGTTCACCAGTGTACTTTAACATTCTGTAAGGCATTTTACGTTTGCAAGGTTTCACTATCCGGTGTTTTGTCAGTTTATATCGTGCATCCCTAACAGCCTCACTGCATCTTTGCACCCCGTCAGATTTTAAGAGTAGTAGATTAAAAAAAACGCAGGAATTGTGAGTGGACTCACTCGTCATGGCCTTTGCAAATGAGGAAGAGCAGTCTCCAGGCCTGAATAGCGGCCAGCACGAGAGAGGCCACGCCGACGAAGGTGATGAAGCTGCAGGAGGACTGCGGTCCCCACTCCTCCACCATGAAGCGCTGCTTGGACACCGTGATGTTCTCGTTCTGCCACATTCCGCGCGTGAACAGCAAGCATTTCCCTCCGAAGTCCTCAGCATTTTCCGAAAGAGGCACTACCGCGATAAACCCGAAGATGACAGCCAAAAAATACAAGACGCACTGCGTGAATATAAAATTGTTTTTTGCCATTTTCACCCGGCTCGCGCTCAAGCAGCTGACCACCGCTGCCGCGCATGCGCAGTCCCACTCTTTGTAAGAACAGAGGAGAGGACAGTACATGTAAAAAAAAAAAATATATATATATATATATATATATATATATATAAAGACGCGACTCTTTAACACACGGGATACTGTATTTTCAATAGATAATACTGGTTGTTGTTATTTTTAATCAGGTTTTAACCCAATACACCAATTAGTTAAAAGTTTGTGGATACCTGACCAACACATCTATATGAGCTTTTGAACATCCCTTTCCTGATTTAGCTCTCCTCGGCTGTTAGAATGTTACCCCTCATTCCTCTAAAAGGGCTTTCTATTTGATTCATCCAAACATATGATTATTTGTTAGGTCATGCACTGGAATTCAGCAAAGAGACCTAGAGCACAGTTGGCGTTTCAGATCACCTTCAGTGGGATCGAGGCCAGAGTGAGTTCTCTGCAGGCCACTTAAGTTCTCAGCTCAAGTCTTGGTAAACCATATGCCTTTACGGTACTCAGAATGTGTGTGGGGGGAATTGTCATGTTTTTTCATTTTTATTATTATTATTATATTATTATTATAGAAACCTTTGGCTATAAATTATATAGAAACTTTTTAATAGAAACCCTTGGCTATATCAAGTCAAGGTTGGTTTTGTTGTTTGTTTGTTTGTCTGACTGTTTGTTTGTTTTTAACTGTCATTTCAACAATACAGTAAGGAGAATACATATTGAAGCAAAGCAATGTTCCACCAGGAACATGGTGCTTCATAAAACAGCACAGATATGCATCCAAATATGCATCCATAATACAGCTTACACAGTATTTTTGTTCTAATAGGGCACAATATTTTGTGTTTAGGAACCAACTTAACAAAAAAAAAGTGAGCATTATCAAAAAGAGTAGAATAGAATGGTGTTCATTGCAGTTCAATGTGTGTGTGAGTGTTGATGACAGTCCAGCCCCTTGATTTTGATGAGTTGTGGAAGAAAAATCACAATTTGACCATGTCATGGTAGGATGCTGAAGAGTTTGTGGTCATCCACAACATTGGTGGCCTTGCACTGTTGATGCTGCATGTGTTGTAAATGTCTATGACAGAGAGAAGACAGACTCAGTAATCTTGTCAGATGTCCTTACTATCCACTGCAGGGTCTATGCCAAGATGTTACAAATCCCAAACCAGACTTGATAGAGCTTCTACGGATGCTACGGATGCTCTGTAAAACTTGGTGAGGATGGGGACATTGCTGTGTTTTCTTGGCTATGGGGCTGGTGGTAAGAGAGCAGTTGAGGTTATCCTTCTAGTACATATGAAGGAAACTAGTGCATCTGATAATCTCCACACATCAACATTTAAAAGAGAATGTTAGGAAATGAATGATCCATCTTTTAAGTGAACTGTGTGAGTTTCTATTCAAAATGAAGAGGAAATTAAAAGAGTGAGGACAAAATATGAAAAAGAGGAAAAGATAAAGCAGTAGCAGGTGTGTTTTCTATGTCACGTCATTACATTAATATTACACCTCATTCTAGCACTCTTCTACTGTAGTTTAGTCAGAGTCATTTGTGCAAGGCCAATTTATTCTTGTGTGCATATCATCCTAAATTTTGTTCTGATCAGAATTTAAGAGCATACTCACCCTGCAGTATTTAAGCGTACACTCACTATCTGCACAGACATACAGAATTTATGTGTGTCACCGTTTGTTAATATTACCCACCGCCAAGCCTAAAAAAGGGTCAGTCATTTAAATTCAAGTGTATTCGCATAAGTATTTATGAGACAGGACAGAGCAGCTGCACTGGAGGCTGCTGAAGCATCAGGGAATTCATCCATTTTTAATGGAATAGATTAGCACCATCTCAACTAAGCAAACCAGAGAATTCATACTGCCAGGGTAAAAGAAAGAGACAAGAGACAAGCTTTACATTTTAAGAGCACAGTGCAGTGCTACTGTGTATTGTTTCTTGCCAACAAAAAAATAATAAGAACCCCTCACCATGATGTATTACCATCAAACTGAACTCATAACAAATATTTATGTGATTGACATACTGCATATTTACTATATAATTATATATTTACAGGGTGGGTGAAAATTAACTAGGCAATAGCATAGCACTGGCAACTTTATTTCCATGCAGGATATTGCACCACCCCAGTTTGCACTTACTGTGCATGAGTGGTTTAAAGAGGAATTTCCAGGACGTTGGCTGGAAACTGGTTGATGCCACCGATGCCTACATTGAAATTTAAAGAATTGCTTACATTTTCCAATGGTACAGTATAAAGTACATGTAAAATTTGCTTCAGTAAATTCGTATTAGAATAATTGACTTTATTATCAATTATATATATATAAAGAAATATTGCAATGAAATATATGCAATAAAATTGCTATATCACTCACTCACTCACTCATCTTCTATACCACTTTTTCTTGTATTCATGGTCATGGGGGGCCTGGAGCCCATCCCAGGATGCTTAGGGCACAAGACAGGGTGCCAATCCATCGCAGGAAATTGCTATATAACTATCAGTATTTAGTATAAAGTCCTTTATTCTTCAAATCCTGCTGGATCCAGCTTGGCATAGAGTCAAAAAGAAGTCTACAGTTCTCTTGAGTCACTTCCTCAATCCATGCCTGCTTGATTCTTCCATTAGGGCATGTACGGAAATTTGCAGTTTACTTGATAAATCCTTAATATTAGGCATTTTTGTGGACACTTTTGCTTCAGAAAGTAAAATTCCCGACACGTCTTTGTTCCATTTTATAATTAAATAGATGATTCTAATAAGCATTCTTCATCCAGATAGGAAGAAGTAATTAATGACATCACCTGTTTTGTGCACACGGAGAACTCTGTAGTATATTTTGTACTAATACTTTTGCCCACCACTGCACATACAGTAATATAAAAAATATCCAACATGACAGAAATAGGCTAAGCTAATTATATATGGAAATCTATTTTTAACTTCACTCATCTATGATCCTTCTCTTAGGATTGTTTGACCCGTTTGCCCCGTTTGCCTTTAGCTTTTCTGATGCTTGACTCTTCCTTTGAAGCCTAAAAAATAAAAATTGATCATCAGGTTTTTAAAATTGCATTATATATATTTAAACATTAAATTGTTTAAATCAAAAAAATATTTATCTTTGTTGTATAATTCTGACTTGTTTGCAAGTTTACAATTTGAATGTTTAATCATGGCTTTTTCAGACATTTTTATCCTCTGCAGGCACCTACAATCAGGTAAGCCTACAGTATCTTACTTATGAAGCTCATATTGTGCTGCAAGACAGAGCCAGAATATCCTGATCCCATTAATCCATGCCTTAGGTCATGGAGCTGCAAATAACGTCCATGATGAAAACCTCTACTAGCAGCTTTTCGCTTCAAAAGCACACTGATATCACAACATCAAGCAACCCTTTACAGTGAGGTGGAGATTAATAATGATGACTATTTTACCCTCCAAATCATATCCGTGTGATATTAGTTTAAAATCACATCTTACAGCTTGTCTTGTGGATTTTTATTTATCTAATAATAAACATATAAATACAAATGATATGCAGTAGACTTACAGTATCTGTGTTATAAATAAATAGTAGAAATTGTAATACTCATACAAATTTGTTATTAATATAATTGAAATATTATTATAATAAACATATTAAACTTGTATTCCTACTAAATATCAAACGGTTTTTAAACTACATGTTTTTATACTACATTTTACACCAGATCTCCCCACAATGGCAGCAAACAGTCTAGGGCCGACCCTCAAGTCACATCATCCTCGTTATTTAAGCACACTGCTGGTGAAAATAAAGCTTTCTACCACCTACCGCACATACTGTAGAACATTTCATGCCAATTCAAAATGCGGCCAGCCAGACTAGTTAGCTAGATTTAATTTTGGGGGGGAACTGCTGCATCATCTGGCCTGTGTCATGCCGTGATCATTCCAGAAGTGTGTGTGTGTGTGTGTGTGCATGTGTGCTTGCATGAGTATGCATAAGGAAGAAAACCATATAAGGTAAGAAAGATAACATAAGGGTTAAAACACAATTAGGAACTGATAACTGGTAGAAGTAAAAAAATAAAAGGTGAAAAAATAAATCTGTTAAAAATAAATCTGTAAAAATGTAGTAAATAAAGACATAAGAAAGAACTAAATAAATATATGAAATTTAAAATGTACACATTTAAAAAAAATCTAATGTCAAATAAAAAATAAACTTTAAACAAACTTTAAATTTCAAAATTAAAAATTTTTAAAATAGAAAAAAAAATTGGGCAATGACACGTGTAATGTTCAAAGTACTGTGGCTTGTACTAGTTCAGGACCATATACTGTACATATATTCTCTCTTTCTCTCTCTCTCTCGCATATATTTGTACATACAGTAAATATGTGTTTATGTGTGTCACTTGCTTAATCCATGCCTGCTTGATTCTTCCTGAAGATCATGACAGAAATTTGCAATTCACTTGACAATTCCTTAGTTTTAGACATTTTTGTGCAGATATACATATATAGAGTCAGCCAAAAATGTATACACATTTCAGGAGAAGAAATACCTAATATTTGAATATTAAATTCATTGCTATATGTTATATAATATGATATTAATATGCTTCTATTATTAATATTATATTAATATAATATACATTATAGTATTTTTCTTTTCCTGAAGTGTGTATACATTTTTTGGCTGACTCTGTATATATGGATTAAATATGTAGGTCATATTCAAAAGATTAATCCAACACTGCCACTGTGTGGGCAATGTATATTTTCATATTCCGCATGTACATCCACTTTGAGAGATAGAAGGCATAGTCAAAAAAGCCAGTTAGAAATTCTTACCTGTTTCACCTCTTGCTTGCATCCTCTGATAAGTCCATGAGACTGGGGCCATCCTAGAACAAGAGAGTGTCTTTTCTCTAAAAAAAGGAAAAATAATGCTCAGTAAGCCAGAACTAAAAGAGAAAAAAAAAACATGCAATGGGTTTTTTAGATATTTATTGGATTTGTGTATTTTTGTATATATTTGTGTCAGGTATAACCTTTTGAGATAGCAGAGATCTGCTCGATAGCAGGCAGCAGTCCAGTGGAAGCTCTTCTGGTCTCCAGAGCCTGCTTCCACCAGCTGCCCAGTTTACAGTCCCCCACTCTGTCTGAAGTGGTCCTAAAACACACAACCTCCTTAACTCCTGCATTTTTGCCCTCACTCGCTGCTTTGTCTTTGGTCTTCTCAGTAGGGCTGAGTGGCAGTAATGAGGCTCCAAGAGAATTATGAACCTGATGAGGACGAGAGCCATGTCTCACAGAGTTAAAATCCATTACCAGAATAGAACTCCTGGCAGATGCTAATGATGATGGTTGAATTGGTTCTTCATCCTTCAGCATGAGGTTTTGTTCATGGAGCTGCTTCAGGAGATCCTGCATGCTCTCAGTAATTGCGCAGGAGGTAAGGATCTCTGGCTGGTCCATTGCATTTTGAGGATCATAAGAGAAGGACCTGAGGCTCTTCTTAACTGGAGGGTAAGGCAATGCTCTCTGTACACAAAAAGGGTAAATATTACTATCAAACCTCAATAGAGGGCAAGTCATGCAGTTGTTATAAATGTTACAGTTCATACAAAGGAATACAGTACACGGTGACTTACACGAAGCTATTGACTGATAGTTAGAGGGAACCACACTAAAGAATAACTCATGATTTGTGAAGTTTTTAAGCTCTATCAAAAATATGACTTACTCTTAAAGGTTTCAGGTTCAGAAAGCTGCTCGATGCAGACACTTCATCACAATTGGAGTCACTCTCAGAAGATAAAACACTGAACTGTTCAATTTCATCTGCACTTATGCTCTCAAAATGCAGTTCCTGGATTATATCATCTGTCGTTTTCTCTATAAAACAAGGCCAGGTTATTAACTACAGCCAGGAAACAGTTTAGACTTTCACTGGTCATATGATTAGAAAACAGAATAAAAATCCTCACCGAAATCAGGAATGAAAAAATTGTCACAATAGACAGGGATTGCAGCACTGTACAACGCTGTTTGATCCTCACTGCTGTAGATTTTATATATCAAGGCAAAACATGTAACAGATCAAAGTTTTATTTTTTTGTGTAAAGTAAACACAAAGTATTTATGTCATTTATTTAAAACTCTTCAAGATTAAATTTATTTGGGACGTGCACTGCATGATAATCTTGTAAATTTTTCAAGAAAATAGAAGGTAAAGAGAATATAAAAACAAAATTAACTAGATTATACACTCCACTTTATTAGGAACACCCATACACTTAAATACACTTTTATCTCAGAAGCACAACACACCAAACTGCTCTACAACAGCATAAGACTACCTCAGGGACCCTTCCTGTCAGCCAGTACACGAATTTATGGCACAGGCACAAGGAACTTGGATAGAAAGGTTGGTTTTACATGTGTGTAGATGCAACAGAAACTAGCCCATCTGGCACCCACAACCATGCCATGGTCAAAGTCACTGCGATGACCTTTTTTCCCTTTTTTATGTTTGATGTAATTGAAGCTTCTTACTTTTAGCTGCATGTCTTTTTATGCACTGTGCCCCTGAAAAATGATAAACTGATTGAATAAATGCATGAATGTCTAGGTACCTGTAACTACACACCTTTGCTATTGCTATGCAGTGACTGCACGAACATTCTTCTGTTGCGCCACTCAAGAGATATGCTTTAGGATTAATAACCAAATATTAACATAAAAGTTTAAGGGGTTAACTTTGTATGCTGTGAAATTCCACATTGACTGTTTTTGTTGAAGTGTATACACGGATTTCATGCAAATTACAACATATCGAGGTTTTGTAAAGATTTAAGGAGTATGACGAGAGATCTTTCAAATGTTTAAAATACCTGTCCTCTGTTTGTGTGACATCCACCATGTGACTCTCAGCTGGATCTACAAGATTTTTTTAATATTGCACCAGTCAAAATATTATCAACACCTTCATCTACATTAGAAACATTAAATATAAAAAATATATATTACAAAGTTAAGGAAAAACGAACAATTATAGCTTGACTCACTTTCAAAGATGAACAGCTCTCCTACACTTTCTCTGCTTGAGCTTTTCACAAGCATCGCCTCTGGGGCATCCCCTACAGACAGAGTTAAATCTGAACAATATTGGGTATCAGCTTTAGCTGGCATGTAAGTTAGCGAGCCAGGTTGTTTATCACTGGTCTCTTCTTGTCTCCTCCCAGCAGCTAAAGGAGAGGGGGAACCACTGAAGGAACATACTGACTCTATGCTTTGTGGAAATGTGGATACATCTGCTGGAGACACATGAACCTCCTAAACACAAATAACAAAGAGGAATAAACGGAAATGAAGATGATTAGACTGCTAAAATCGCTGGTAGTTTGCAAAAAAGATATTAAAAGCTTTTTATGGAATCACATACTATTTAGTTATAGGTTACAGTATATACAATAGAGTATGTTTTCTCAGTTACTTTATATGGCGTAAGACTTTGACATATTGTTTAGTACAGTAGTGTGGGATATTGGATATACATGGGCATAGTGTGCCATTCTGTCACTGTGTAACAACTCCAGCTCTGCCGGCTCTTTCTGGCAAGAGGTCTCAAGTGACTGAGTATTAATCCTGTTTTCTTTAGTGTTCTCCACGTACTTTGGCTGCACCATCATCCTAAATAGGCATAAACAGCATAAATATCAATAAATAATTCCTACATTATTACATCATCATATTTTTTTTCTACGTTATACTACTAATCTACTTTTATATAGAGTACCTTGCATCTACCTTTTTGTGGATGAGTTAATCTCCATCACAGTTTCTCTAAATAGTCTGAGAAAATCTCCAGAAGTCAGAGAGCCATTAAACAGACACTGGTAGAGCAGTGCAGATAACGGACTGGGACCATGTCCTGAAAATATCAGGATAATAAATAAAAATTTAAAACTTTTAATGGCCATATTTACATTACTAAGCAATTCTTGGACACAATATCTATATTTAATTTAATATTTTTTGGACAAAGTAAGTTTGATGTCATTATAATAAAATCTCTAATATTCAGTGAATTAAAAAAATATTTTCACCTGTTACAACAAACTTTTTTCTTGCCACCACATCAGCAAGATTTCTCTGCTTCATTCTGTTAGGTTTACTTGAATTTGGTCTCCCAGATAATTGAATAATTTCTTTATATTGTAGGAGACATGGAATATCCTACAATATAAAGAAATAGATACAATGTCATGCATTTAATATATTGGTATGAATTTGATTTGTAGACCCTTATGGTTTTCAACTAATTATCTGAATAAAATAATTAGTTTACATATACTGTAGTATACAGTAAGCTACTTTTTTGAGTTCTGCATAATCAGTGTGGAAAAGTACTTATCTTACTGTATCATATTACATACACTGGCCAGTATTTCTCCACAGGGATTGAGGTTTTCACAGTCACTGATGAAATGTTCAAGTACGTAGTGATTTCCTGGTTGGCACCATCTGAGCAGAATTTGAGCCTCAGCAACATGGCTGAAACAATATGACGTACAAATGACTCTTAATGAAATCTCAGTATGATGTCCAAATGACTCTTAATGAAATCATAATATATCGGAATATAGGGAATATAAGATGTAATAAGAGTCATATTTTAAATGGGTTAAATCCTGCTTATATGGTAGTCAATAAGAATATTTTTCATATACTTGTTCTGTAAGAGTCCAGCATCCTGAATAGTCTCAATAGCAGGCTTGGAGTAGTAAAGGTACTTCTGTGCTGAACGCTTTTGCCCATGTCTCAGCAACATCCTTAATACAGCATAACTGTGACATGATAACCATCCTGAACTGGTCTCTGAGCGTAAAAGCTTTCCAGGTGAAATCTATGTGAAAAAGGGGATTTGTTTTACTGATATGTAACTGTAACAAAAGTCTCTTTATCCCAGAAAGACTACATATTATATCTTTAGAATTTTATACTGTGAAATGGTAAAATACTGTATGACATACAAATATAAAGCCGTGGTCAAGGAGCCACAATCCATAGATCTGTTGGAAGACATTGGCTGGAATGCTGAAGGTATGACAGAAAGACTTCGGGAGGCCTCGTTTACACTTAATGTTAGACACATCAAGAATAAAATACAATATCTGCAGATAAAGAGTTAAATAACAAAATAACATTAAGATAATCTACAGTAAGGCAATCCGAACCCTTTTAGTTATTTATGCGTCTATATCAGGTTTTCAGTTAAATTAGAGCCTATCGCAGGAAAACTGGGTAAACACCCCAAGGATGGGACTCCAGTTTACAGTACACGTTCATACACTAATTCACACCAAAAAACATTTTACCGCTACAGGCACACCTACAGAACCCAGGTGTAGAGAATATATGAAACCCGCAGTAACCCAAGCTCAAGATAAAACCAGAAACCCTCAAGCAGTGAGGCAGCAATCTGACTGTATTATCATTTTATACACACTAGAGAAACATAAGAAGGATACAATGCCTAGGGCAGATATGGTGTCTGTATAGGGGACCAGTACAAGCTTTAGGAGAGATTGTAGTGAAGGTGGAGGATATGTCTGGTAGGTGCAGTCTTCCGTTTCCCATAGTGGCCCATACTGTTTCTGCATATAAGCCACCATAACCTGTATAACGGAGCTTCCTCTATGTCTATCCTTACTATCACATCTAAGGAGAGAAAACATAGACAGACATTTTTTTTATCTGTGCAGAACTGTGCCAGATTTTCTGCTAAAGGGGTGAAAATGTCAAAAACAGTTGTGTAACACAGAGTGCAAAGAAAATAGGAGGGTGGTGAGGAAAAATACTGTGTTGGTGCACTTGACTGTGTGTTTATGTGAATTACCGCAGCTCCAGACAAGATGTCTTATGGTGCTGGTTCATCTCCTGCCACATCTGAGAGATCTGCTTCAACTCATTAGCATCTAAAAAAATACAATATTTAATTATAAAAATAACTAAAAGTGTTGGTGTCCCTTTTAGATGCTGTATTCATTGTGCATTGTTGTGTGTGAAAAAAATCTTGGTTTCCTATTAAAAATAAAAGGTTTAAAATTGCAGGCTAGTCATCAGAAGATCATTAGATAAAATGCCAGCCCTGCAAAGCAGCTGTGGAACGCTATCTGAGATATGTGAAAAGTCACATGCATATGTATTGAAAATGTTGTATGCATTCCTTAAATTACTCGATCAAATATGCATTCGTGACCATAGAGGTTACCATTGATACAATCCAGAGGTGTCAAGTAACGAAGTGAAAATACTTCGTTACTGTACCTTACTTAAGTAGAAATTTTGGGTATCTTTACTTTACTGGATTAATTATTTTTCAGCCGACTTTTTACTTCTACTCCTTACACTTTCACGCAATTATCTGTACTTTCTACTCCTTTTATTTAAAAAATAAAATCGTTACTCATCATACTATTCCGACACCCTATTGGTTGGTACGCGATCCATCGCACCTGCACATGACGTCACGTCACACACTCCAGCAAGGACGTTTGAATAAAATAGCATTTTCGGTTGAAAAGGTTGTGATACTGTAAGTAGACGAAGATGTCCGTGATAGAGACTCAAGATTCGAGCGAAATGTCACAACCAAGCACCAGCAAGGAAGGTAACAGCACCAGGAATATATATATATAATTTTTTTTTTATTAATCACTCATTCTGACAGCACTAATGTTTATTGTAGACAACCATACAAGGGTAATTGTTACTAAGCCTGCCCTGGGTACACTAATTTTCTTGTATGGTGCCCTCACAGATTCCTGCAGCTAAGCTTGGATGTACATTTACACTCCAATAAAGGTTACCGATGACATGCCTCTGAAGTTTGACTTTTTGCACCATTAAAATACTTATAGGCATCTAGTTATCATATCTTCTTCTCTATAAAACATGTTAATGCTCAGTAGTACACATGTATGGTTCTTTAATGTATTTGCATTGTACTAAAATGCATTCTTTTGTCAATTGCCATATACAGTATCCCAAATCACTAAGGCCGTTAAAAAATACAACAAAAAAACACCACATTTTTCTTTAGCTTTTCTTTTGACATTACTTTTACTTTTATACTTTAAGTAGTTTTGAAACCAGTACTTTTACACTTTTACTTGAGTAAAAAGCTTGAGTTGATACTTTAACTTCTAAAGAAGTCTTTTTAAACCCTAGTATCTATACTTCTACTCAAGTAATGAATGTGAATACTTTTGACACCACTGACACAATCATTATTAATGTTCCTCTTGGTCAAGTGTTATGTAAAGCAATACCTGGGTAATGTGGCAGAAGTCCTCTAAAGCTCCACCACTGTACCAGTCTTCCCAACAGGATGTGTTGTCTCAGTGTGTGCAGACTAAAATTCCAGCATCCAGTTTGTGCCATAGCTTTTGCATTATTTTGACACATCAAACGTGTGTGTTCTGAAATAGGACAAGAAAAAGGAAGCAGAAAAACTTAAGACGATAAAAAGGTTCTGCTTCCATGTTCGCATTTTTTAAACAGGATATACATTGAAAACAGTTCTTTTGATAATAATGGGTACGCGATTTTAAAGCCTGCCACATGCTAGAATGAACTTACTGGAAATGACCAGTGTGTGACTTACCCAAGCGAGCCAATAAGAGCAGGTTTTTAAGTTTCTGTGTCAGTAGACCTAATTTAATGAAGGATGTCTGATCTAGAACCATCCACATTCCATGACACTTACCAAAGCCTAGGAGCAGAGAGACAAGTGATAACTCCATATCGCCTAAACTGTATATATTTCTTACCTGCAGCTATCTTTTAAAAAAAGATAATGCATCATTTTATGGTGATCTACTTACAGACAGTTAGCAGCTCTTTCGTGGTCAGTTCTATGGAACCCTGAAGCCAGCTGTTGAATTTTGCAAGGCTCTTGTCTGCATCACATTGACCTTTAAATTCATGGCATCAGATACACTGTTAAGTCATTGCCATACACTTCATAATGTCTAAACATGATTAGCTAATAAGAATAATCCTATAAGGTCTATTCTTGCCTTCAGTGGTGAGACTGTGAAGCCAATGAGTGATGCTCCTCACATTGTTGCCAGTTAAAGCTTTGTTCCAGAGGACTTCTTTATTGAGCATTATGCTGGTAATGCAGAAGATCTCACTGCATGTTCTTTAATACTTGTGAAATTCTTTTAAATTTTTTTGAATCTTTGTTTCAACGTCAATCTTTTCCCAAATAATAATATTTTCAATTAAATCAAACTGTCTTGGATTAATAATAAATAATTAATTAATAATAAAATTAATAATTAATTAATAATAAAATCACAGTCCACTAGCTAACATTTATAATAGTGTAATAATATTGTAATATATATATATATATATATATATATATATATATATAGTATAATATAATAGTAACAATAAAATTAAAATGTGGTTTATTTCTATACTTCCGTTTAATTAAACCTCTCTCCGTAGTGCTACTGTATGTCACAGAGAGCTTAACATTCAGAGTATTGAAAAATCTAGTACTCACCTGTAAGTGAAAGTCCAGCACTTGGATAAGAGACATGTCTAAATCTGCTGACTGGGGCTCTGCATGCACTTTCTCTGACCCAATCCTGTCTACGTCAGAGTAATCCAATAATATCAACATGCAAAACCCACCAAGCATCATGATGAAACTGGCTCTCATGAAGGAAAGGAAGACCCAAAAGTACCTCATTAAGTTCACTTAGACGTATCAGAGTCAAAAATCACCAATTAACAAACAGCACCTCGGATTAGAGCTGTTTATGAGGGCTTTACAGAGCATAAGTAGCAGACACATCTCAATATCATCTGTTCAAAAGAGATTGTTGTATATTTTGGATGTTTTCAGCATTGTTTTACAAAATCAGGAAAGACCATGGAATTAGATAGTGGGTACAAACCTTTGACTGGTAGTGTAAATGTGACCAGTAAATATGTAGCAGGTTATATAACATTTTAAGTTTACACTACACAATTAGAATTTATGGACAATCCATTAAAAATATGTAATATTATACATAAATTCATGATATATATATATATATATATTTTCATTTATTATACTGTATATATAATATATATTAAGAGTGATTAGGAGAGTAATTAACAGCCAGGTGTTAGTCATGAAATGGCAAAAATGATTACCCTTTATATCATTAAGAAGTCTGACAACCTTTATAAAAGCAGAGACTTTAGCAGGTTACTATTCTGGAGCACTCTATAGGTGCATGTCTATATCTTGCCAACAATAAAGAATATCAACCAGTTTTCATTGAAGTAATCTTTGTAGTTCATCAGTCTGGGAATGTCGTTTTTAAACAATTCAGTGAGAAGAATTGTCACTTATTTACAAAAGGGAAGCCCTAAAGAAATGTGCCAATCTTTCAGGAACTGTGCAAAGTCAGTCCAAGGTCAGACTCATTTTTGTAGATACAAAGAAAAAAGCCAAAAGCTACATCATGTGACTTACCAAACCAACACCCATATCACCACAAACACCTCATACCAACTAGTATGCATGTTTATGAAGGGGTGATGATTTTGGCTTGATTTTGGGTTGTTCAGTCACAGATAATGGGAAAGATGTAGACACTGAGACATAGATAAACTTCATCTTTAATTCTTAAGACAAAAGTTAGACCATCTGTTCATCAGCTTAAGCTGGACCCAAATTGGGTCATGAAACACGATCCCAAGCATGTCATCACATTAGAACTGGTACAGAAGGAAAAAAGTCAATGTATTGAAATGGTCAAGTGAAAGTCCAGACCTTAACCCCTCTGAGATGCTAAGATCTTAAGAGTTGTGCATAAATGAATGCCATTTAAACAAAAATAAACACAAGTAATGTCCTTTTAAAAGAGGCCCAAAATTCTACAACAGTGAGAAAAACCGATAAACTCCATAGAGAAAACATTTATCAAGTTGTTTTTGTTCCCAAAGATTGTTAAACTGCTAATTTTATTTTACAACTAGTTTTGTTTCTCTACTTGAAAATGTCACATACACCTATTGGACAGAAGAGTATACTTTCAAATCAATACTGTAAAATGAATTAAACACATGTTATGAAAATTATCTAAATTAGGCTTAGAAATAATTATATGCACCACGCAATAATTCTAACTCATTCTCAATACTGCTTATCCTACACAGGGTCATGGGGGTCAGAAGCCTATCCTAGGGGACTCAGGGCACAAGGCAAGGTACACCATGAATAGAGTGCCAACCTATCACAGGGCACATAAACACTACATCACATGCTGCTCACCATGATATAAACAATGGTATTATATGGAAGACAATATTAGTATTGGGAAACTCTGACTCTTATCAAGACTATTCCTATGGCTTGCATTAGACATAGTGTGCAGTGTGAGATTTGTGTTGGTGACAGAAGGTACTCTGCCAAATCCAACTGGGCTGATTAGTGATTACAGAAGATTATAAAGCCTGGTCCTGTAACAATATCTCACGACAGACATATGAGTGTAAACATCAGTGCTTACAATGAAACCGAGAATATCTAATAAAGAGTAGAGAATCAACGTGGATGTACTGCAAGGTGTTACCAAAAATTAAGCGAAAGTGAAGCAGACATGTGTGGGTGAGTATTAAGGTGTTTACTGCTACCACTAATTCTCTAAGGATCATTTTCATTTAGAATGTCTGGCCAAACGCAGGGAGAGTGTGTGAGAGAGTGTGTGCTTGCGTGTCAGTGAAAGTGAGATTCGTTTGATCTGTCCTCCTAAAGGTTAGTGGATTTTATACCAAAATTGTTATTGATTACAGTTTGTAATGCAATAGTACATTTAATGTAAAAAAAAAAAAATCTATTCTATTTCCAGACTTTATCAAGGTGATGAATGATTTTTAGAAATTTGTTTGAAATACTGTTTACAAAAGCTTCAAAGAAAAACTGTTTAAACAGGGGAAAAAATGGGATGTAAACTAACTTGCATTCTTTGTCGATTTGTCTGTTTGTAAGCATGTGAGCATCTTTCAGGTCACGTGGAGAAATAAGAACAAACTAGGCTGCCCTAGAGATGCTCATGTATTGACAAAAGGCCATATAAAACTTTACCAATGCACATAATTATGGACTGCTTGCATCTAGCCTTCACTGATTTATTTCTCACCAATGAGTAGTCAACAATTCCAAGTTGAAAATGCCTTGATTTGAAAAAAAAATGCCACATTGATGGGAACTTGTATTTTGGTTCAATGTCCTTGCCAACATTTTCTGGTAACCTACTTCTCAACAAGAACAAATTCTTTTAAATTCAACTGTTTCATCTGAATACTGAAGCCAGAGATATAATGGCTGTACTACGCGTAAGATTCACCAAAACCCAGAGAGACCGGCTTGCCCAGGTGCTTTGGTTGCTGAATTGGATCTCGGTTGTGACGGGTCTCATTCTGTTCAGTCTGGGCCTTTTCCTGAAAGTGGAGATCAACAAGAGGAAGGAGCTAATGGCTAAGCAGGACGTCCATTCCGTACCAGATATGCTGATTGCAGTAGGGCTCATCGCTTGTGTGATCAACTTCGTTGGAGGAAAGATCTGCTATGACTGTGTAGACACCAACAAGTTCCTGCGCTGGAAGCTTTTGATGCTCCCGTATATAATTTGCACATTCTTCTTCACCCTGTGTGTGCTAGTCGGCGCACTCATGTGCTACAGCATGCACGGGGAACTGAAGGAATCTCTAGCACTAGGCTTACAAAATGCTATACGCTACTATAAAGATACGGACACACCGGGCCGGTGCTTCCTTAAAAGCACAGTTGACCTCCTGCAGATCCAGTTCCAGTGTTGCGGAAATGTAGGCCACCGGGACTGGTTGCAGATTCAATGGATCAGCAACCGCTATCTGGACATGTCCAAGCAGGAAGTTAAGGAGTAAGTAAGGACTGAAATTAAATCTAAAAATGCTCAGAGTCTGAATTATTTGACATTAATGGGATTTTTTTTTTTTTTTTGCAGCCGTTTACGAAGTAATGTGGAAGGAAAGTATCTGGTTGATGGTGTACCTTTCAGCTGCTGTAACATCAACTCACCTCGACCATGTATTCAGTATCAAATCACCAACAACGCAGCCCATTTTAACTATGACTACCAGACAGAAGAGTTAAACCTGTGGAGTAAAGGATGTCAACAGGCTTTGGTGGAATATTTCACTTACATAATGCACTCAGTCGGCCTTATTGTGCTTCTTATCTGGCTCTTCGAGGTTGGCATTTCCTCATTTCGAAAATATCATGTTTTTGCTAAAGGGGACCTTTTGACCATTTAATATTTCTCTTTAAAAACTAAAACTTGCTTTACAGGCCTGTATTTAAAGCTTTTTATTCCAACCAAACAGAAGCCACACATACAGAAATTCTACCTGTTTAGTCTTTCTTGGCTTTCAATAGACTATCTTGTATAACTTCTGTATGGTTTGAATTAAAACCTGCACAAACACACATACTGTAGGCCGTTTCTGTAAAAGATTAGACACCCCTGATCTGTACTAAGCCATCAACACTCAGTAGCCTGTCTCAGTCTTATGTAAATACTCCATTTTATGACACTACCAGCATATAAAGCTATAATACCTTTAGAAGGTATGATTTTCCTCACCTATTTGGTTCATTACCCAACTAAACTATAAAACTAAATATGCATGATGTTCCATATTTTCTCTTTGTAATGACAGATCTCGGTGCTCACTGGTGTCCGGTACTTGCAAACAGCCTTGGAGAACGTACTGCTTCGAGGAGACCCCGAGTCTGAATCTGAAGGATGGCTTTTGGAGAACAGCTTTGCGGAGACCGCACGCTACAGTTTCAACATCATAAAAAACCTGGGCAAAGGCAATCAGGTTGAAAATGGGGACCCCAATGTAAACAGGCCAACCACAGCACACTATGGTCCTGATAACGTACCTCCAAAGCAAACGCCTGAGGACAGTTAACCACATCTGTTCAGACTTTCTCTATCAGCTTGAACAGCTTCCAGTAGGTTATTCAATCCTATACAAGTCTTAGGAAAAACTATACATAACATATTGACCGAGACTCACTTTAAAACATCTAATGGGAAACAAAATGAGTACAAAGCAACTCATCACTCAATGCTATACAAAGTCTTAAATTCACTGTGACCACACTTCACTCTTATTGTTTAAATGCTTTTTAGAATACATGCTGAAGCAAAGGATTTTTTTTTTTTAAAGCTGGGGATACACTTCACAAATTTAGCCAGGATTTTGTATTTAGCCAGAATTTAAAATTCCAAACAAATGTCCATCCTAATCTGCGCCAGACACCACAAGTTGTGGCCAGTTGGAATAGGAATCGTTGTGTATAAGGGGAAGGGAAAGAGAACAGTTTCCTCCCAATGTGTCAAACTTTTTCAAAGCCGACTCCGAATGCTGTCGCCCAGTGTATACAGTGGTTACCGACCCAACCAGGGAATGCGTCGCATCAGTAGCTAACAGAGAGACCGGTTTTACTTTTTTTCCCCTTTCTCAGCACAGACGGTGGTGCATATTAAATCTGCTACTGCGTGTCTTGCATACATGTTTTTGTTTCTTCTTCTTCTTTTTCTTCATCTGGTGCCTCAGTTGGAATGACAGGTCATGTTGTCTGTGATTCCTCATCTGGCGAAGTGTATGATCCACCATTTTTGTGTCATCATAAAAAAAATCTGCAGAAGTCTTAAGTTGTAAAGATGGGGGTGTTGGGGGAACTATTCACAGTGATGTATCATGTATCAAGCCATGTATCACCCTAACTCCAAATCTAATTTGTTCGCATTTGAGGAGGTAAAATGTTACAGTTCCTTTATACTGCTACAGGTGGTGCACTTTAAACTGTTCACCCATCAGCAGGCAGCACAGCATGCTGTGGGGTGGGAGCGAATTATTTGCTAAGTTTGTTTAGAATTATAACAAAGTTTTAAAAAAAATTATAATATTGAATTAGGACAATTATAAAATCGTGATACTTACTAAATTGCAACCCAAAACGAATTGGCACCTCAGTATCGTATTATATTATATACAATATGTATTATGTAACAAAAATACTGTATTTAGTGGTCTCCAGTGATTCCCACTTCTATTAATTATATATGCTGCTTTCACAGTGGAAGGTACTGTATGAATTCAAAAGAACTTTTTAGTTATAACAGAATTAATTGTATTTCATTTCAAACCTGTGCCTTTCCTTCCACAGCCTGTTTTTTTACACCCAAGATTAATCGAAAAACACTGAACAAAAAGCACTATTACTTGTAAGGTTTTACTAATACATTTAAAAATGTGTTTTAAGCTGTGGGGCACTTAACCTAATTGGTTTCCTATGGAAGACATTAGAAATATCATTGGAAAGTGTAATCCACAAGCTTGGATAACATGCTGATTGAGTTAGATTAACAAACTGGAAGCTTTAAAAGGTGGGTGGTGCTTCCTTAGTTAATCATGTGCAGTCATCATTGTTTTGCACAAAAATGGATTCACAAGCAAGGATATTGCTGCTACCAAGATTGCACCTAAATCAACCACTTATTAGATCATTAGGAACTTCAAGTAGAGTGGTTCAATTGTTGTGACAAAGGCTTCAGCGTGCCCAAGAAAGTCCAGCAAGCGCCTGTGCCATCTCCTAAAATTGATTCAGCTGTGGCATCGTGGCCCCACCAGTGCATCTGCATGCACAGTGAGGCGAAGACATTTGCAGGATGGACTATAGTCAAAAAGGGCAGCAAAAAAGGCACTTCTTTTCAGGAAAAACATCAGGGACAGACTGATATTTTGCAATAGTATGAATTAGACTGCAGAGAACTGGGGTTAAGTCATTTTCTCTGATGAATCCCCTTTCCAATTGTTTGGGGCATCCAGAAAAAAAAAACTTGTCTAAAGAAGGTGAGCGCCACCATCAGTCCTGTGTCATGCCAACAGTGAAACATCCTAAGACCATTCTAGTGTGGAGTTGCTTCTCAGCCAGGGGATGGAGCTCACTCACAATTTTACCCAAGAACACAGCCTTAAATAAAGAATGGTACAAAAACATCATCCAAGAGCAACTTCTTCCAACTGTCTAAGAACAGTCTGGGGATTAACAATGCCTTTTCCAGCATGATGGAACACTTTGCCACAAACAAAAAGTGATAAATAAGTGTCTGGGGGAACAAAATATTACCATTTTGGGTTCAGGGCAGTACATTCCCCAGAACTTAATTGCATTGAGAAGTTGTGGTCAATCCTTAAGAGGCAGGTGGAGAAACAAAAACTAATTATGACAAACTCCAAGCATTGATTATGCAAGAATGGGCTGACATCAATCAGGATGTGCCCTGGAAGTTGGCTGACAGTATGCCTGCAGAATTGCAAAAAGGTCATTAAAAAGAAGGGTCGAATATTGACTTTTTGCACAACCGTAATATAATTGTGAATAAAAACCTTTGACATTTATGAAATGCTTGTAATTATACTTTAATATCTCATAGTAACATCTGAAAAAACGATTTAAAAACACTGAAGCAGCAGACTTAATAAAAATGAATATTTCTGTCCCATAATCAGTCCCATGATTAATCACATGAAAATTGTTTTACTATAAGAGTTTTTTATTTAGCCAGAAAATTACTGTCAGCACTGTCAGGCAATGCAAACAAGCAACTGCAAAATTAAACCACTTATAATTTGAGCTTTAAACCATCTGAAATAACTGATGTGAAAATATGATAAGTCGTGAAAGGGGTTACCACAATGATGAATCTGAAGATCACTTATTCAATGGTATATACGTAATTAAATTCATAAATACTATATGAAGCAAGAATACATAATCTGCATTTGCTTTTTTGGGCTCATGAGTATCAAGTTGGAAGAGTTTGAGTATATCTGATTTCCATTTGATTGACTTGCCTGATGTTTTTTTATATAGTAAAATAGAATTTCATTTTATTCATGTTTTATATACATATTTGTGTTATAGTGGAAAAAACATAGCTTACACTGTGCCAGAGGTAAACAATTAAATTGGCAAAATAGATGGCCAAATGTCCATGTGTGTACATGTACTACAGTATATGCTTAGTGACACTGATTTTTACAGAGTACAGAAAGAAGGTAACAGGTCTAAAGCTGAAGAGGATGACTAGTAGGTGAGCAATTACACAAACCAACACAAAGCATTTTTTTGCACAAAAAAAAGTGCATACAGAGTAAGAGAATAGAAAGCTGTCTCACTTTTTGTCGACTCTTGTCACTCATAAACAACTGAAATGACTTTACTCAAACTGTACAAGAAACAAACATCAGCATGTGCCTTTTTTCCCACCCACTTCACAGTAATAAGCTTCTGAATGCAAAGCAGAAATTAACTGAAAATGAAATTAAAAAGAAAACAGCCCTTCTGATTATCCTGTGCTGCCGCCATTTTCTGTCCAGATACCTTTGTTTTAAACGCTGAAAGAGGAAATATTACTTGGCAAACGCAAAGGGACATTTGAAAGATTGCAAAAGAGAATGTTCTCTTCTTGAGCTCAGAGCATCTGCCACTCAAAAGCAAACATAACGTTGAGCACCTCCAGACTGCGAGCAATCTCCTCGAGGATGCAGTGTTGCTGCCACAGCTGGTGCAGCTTCCTGTAGCGTTCGGGGCACAGATGCAGCGGATTCCCACGACTAGCATGACAGACAAGCAAATTACGTCAACATTTAATTACCTTTTTAATATCTCATGAAATAAGGTTAATACACAGCGATTTAAATAAATTTTTTTATTTGAACCTACTTTAGCTGAGGATCTGTCTCCCCATATTCATCAAGGTAAGGAGCTGGATATGTGCTTCCGCGTGTCCTGCTGGCCATTAGCACAATCTCACACTCTCTCACCCTGTTCATTAAAATATCAGCATGGTTAAACCTTTCGTACCCACAACACAAACATGATCTATAATACCTCAACTAATGATCAATAAATTCATAATAACTTCATAATAGATTAAACATAATTTAATCTCCTAATGCTGTTTATTGTGTAATTTCAGAATATTGATGCATTTATAGACGCCGAATAAGAATTCCTTCTCCTTAGTGCACAACAAAAATGGTTTGTGAAGAAACATTTCTAGTATGTTATCGTTATGTAAATAAGGAACTTCATTCCGATTAGCGATAGAAAGGACAAGCCATACTGTCCAGAGAAATGCATCACAAGCTATCGTCAATATGCCCTGACCTGAGGAACATGCCTACTCCGGCTCCACAAGAGGCAGCGTGGGCTGTGCAAGCTCCCACATCTTCACCATCCAGCTGCACCTGACAGCATGGGCTCTGAGAGCACAGCATGACCCCACAGAACAGACACAGTGTCGGATGCTTCCGCTCATCATCCGATGAGTTTGGACACCTGAGAATGATGAAGACACATGAACATGGCTGCAGAATTCATTCGAAATAAATAATTCAAAAATATTTTTTTTTTCACCCAAATAACAAACAGGCAGTTGTGATGGTGTGCTTAGTTAAATGAGATGGATTTTATTCAGGAAGAAATTGATATGCATATTTAAAAGGACAAAGGAAGCTTCAAATCACATTGCAACTAAGATGTTAATGTCCACATCAGAACATAGAAAAAAATTGATATCTGTTACTTAACTTGACCACTGACTTTTGTACCAGATTGGGTAATTTCTATTTCAAAGAATACTGATTTACCTGTGATTTTCTAGAGTTTACACATAATGGTGTGAGAAAAATAAAACAATGATTGAGTGACAGTTTTGTGGATTGAAATATGCTGTTGTTAATAGAGCTCAGAGGAAAATGACCAGATTGGCTTCAACCACCAGGAAAAATATATAGTAGTGACTTATTCTCATAATCATTCTTTGTAACTGTGGTAAACTGAAAAGCTGATCATTCCCACAAGATTAAACATTAAAGACAACAGACCGCATCAGGTTCCACCCCTGTCAGCCAAGAACAAGAATCTAAGGCTAGCATGGATGCGGTTTCATCTTGTCATCTATAAGCCTGTACCCATGGTACCATCAGGGTTCTGTTCTTGGTGCCACAGTCTTGGCTTGACAGGAGTTCAACCTAGCGTGGTCTCCTGCTGTTGTAGCCCATCCACCCCAAGGTTTTGTGTGTTTCTTTTCTGCTTACCACAATTTCTCAGTTCTTCCTTTTAACTTAAACCTGTGTGGCTACCTTCCTCTGACCGCCCTCATCAACAAGGCATTTTCAGCCGCAGAGCTATTGTATTGTTGCTTTTTTACACAATTCTGTGTAAACGCTAAAGAATGTTGCATATGAAATCCTAGGAGATCAGCAGTTTCTAATGTACTCTGGTCATCTGGTACCGATAGCCATGTTAAGACTTTAAATAAAGACCGTTTCTTTATTTTGATGTCTAATGTGAACATACTGTATGTACTGATAGGTCATTGTAATGCCATTGTACGGTATTAGCCTTAATGCAAAGTGGACCTAATCCACACCAACAAAAAGTCAAAGCATAACAGAGCTACCAGAGCTTTTTTCATTAATTTGACTCCAGTCTATATACTGTACAGTACATATAGATGGCATGTTTGAAATTAGCTAATATGGTGCACGTATAACAAGTTATCAGGAAGAACAAAATATTAAAACAATGCACTTACTTAAAATGACTGGCCTGATTAAGCAGCACGCTGTAGTCCTCTGGAAGATCTATTAACCTGTTTCTTTTCCGTGGGTACCTGCATTAGTTTTGTTAAACAAAGGTTATACAAAGTTCCAGGGTTCAAGAAAAAAAAGCATAGGATTAAAAAAGGTGATCATGCGCTAACCTGATGATTTGCATATCTCCCTTAAGGGCTTTTGATATACCTTTATTCCCACACCACCTAAAAATAGATGCATGAAAAGAAAAAAAAAAAAAAGCATGCTGCTGTGTACTTGTTCATGGGGAATAAAAATAAATAGAAATTACAGGAGTGTCATACCTCTGTATTAGGGATGCTGCAGTGTCCTGGTGGTCCTGGAAGAGCTGAAACAGGTTGCAGGGTAAAGCGAGGTAACTACACAGAAGGGACAACTGACTCTCACAGGACACTGTAAAAATCAAAGGAAGAGAAATCTATGGAGCGCCATTTTTTTTTTTTTCATCAGGTGTTCATAGGTATTTAACGACTCTTTGATTCACCTGCAGTACTTGACAGCTCTTCTGGAGCAGGCACTCCTGTGAGACAATGAAAGAAAAGTGCAGCACAGCGGAGAAAGGGTAAAACGCCCCTTTTTACCGTGTCTACAGTCATGGAAGCAGATACACCAGAATTTAACCTAAGAGAAGTAAGAGGATAAAAGGAGGTAGAAGTAGAGAAAAAAACAAGCATGAGTAATCAACTGTGTGAAAATGTTCTCGACGGAGGCAATGCCAGCTCATGTGATTACTCGACAGCCTCACCCGTCACTATGTTGTAATACAGTAGAATACAGAGCTGCTGCTGCCTTGACCTCTTCTGCATCACCACCTCCTACTGCTCCACCATTCGAATCTGGTTAAATATACACAAAAAAGGTGAAAACACTTTTCTCCACAAGAATAAACCATGTGAAAATGAGTCAATTGTATGAGTATGTGTATTTTTATGTTTTTATTTACCCTGTGATGACAGTAGGACCTGCACTATGTGGGCCATGGTGACAAGGTGCACTAGATGCAGTTGATTATAAGCTGTACTGATTGCTGAAGGGTGCAGGTCAACACTCTCCTCTTGGTATAATACGGGTACAGACAGAACTAACCCCACCTGTGGAATTACAACTTTTTTTAAAGGACTAAATCAAATAACAATCAATAAGCCATCTATGATAAACAAAACGCAATTAAAAAAGTAGTTTCCACTACACTGTATATTACATTATATCCACAACATTCAAATAAACGTTCTATTCATCACTTACCAAGAGATAAAAGAAATCAACTTCTAATATTGTGGGTGTGCTTTCTGCATTAGACACTGGTAACAATACTAATGAGAGACAGACAGACAGACAGAGAGAGAGAGAGAGAGAGAAAGAGAGAGAGAGAGAAAGAGAAAATGGCAACAAAGTTTAGTATAGTTTAAAACCATTCAAAATTAAAACATTGCTTTTATTTCTCTGTCACACATACACACCATGAACATTCGGTTTTACCTGCTAGCATGTCCGTAAAATGCTTCTGTATTACACTTTTAGAGCTCTTCATTCGCTGAATAGCTGAGAACTGTACCAGTGCTTTGAGACCCGCCAACTGTAACACAGATATCACTTTCAGTCATATAAAACAAACAGAACCTACACACATAACAACAGACATGCCAGACACCAACCTGTCTGTTCTGCAGCGATCCAAACAGAGCTTTTCCCTCCTCCTGTAGCATGTTTTCTACACGAAAGTACACAAAATACAGAGAATGACAAACTGCACTGCCTACAGAGGACAAGGATGGAGTGAGAGAGGGGGACAATGTAAAAATTCTCTGACCTGTAGCCTGAATGGTGTAGGCACAAGTGTTCCAGGCCATGACAGGCACGTGAGGGCACAGCTCGTTGGGTGCCGTCTGCAGACCTACCCTGTGCACTGTAGTGGCACACACTACCAGCATTTCCATGATACTGCTTGAGTATTTAGGCCTAACAGCGACAGAAAAACTCTTACGTTATGAAAGTTGCTTCATTCTGCATATTGCATATGTTGCATATATAACCTGTCTACTCATAAGAGAGCTAAGTGAGACTCACGGTGACTGAACGCCAAAACTGAGGATTGACCTGAAGTCAATCTGTGTGTCCTCCAACATCCTGGCTTCTTCTTTTCCTTCCTCAGTGGTGTTTTCTAAATAAACACAATCACCATTTAATTAAGACTTAAATAAAATAGAGTACAGTGATGGTTATTACTCTGAAACATGAGAAGCTTCTCACCAGCTTCTTTAAGGACGCCAAGTCCCTTGATCCGAGCAAGCACTATTTGTATCCAACGAGGAAGAGTGAGGAGCTGACCAATCATCTCAGCACTTTCACTAGACAACAAGAAGATGATTTATAATGCAGAGTCAGAGACAGTGATAACACTTCGTATTAGCCAGATTTTCACACTTAATCTGAATATTCCAGATCAGCAACCTGACAAAGAACTAATTCTAAGTAATCGTTTGCCCGGTTCATACACCACTGTACATTGTAAATTTTGCAAAGTATTAGATATAACATCGTTTTAATCCTTATTAATGTACATTATCTAATTAAATGATGTCCCAGTTTAGGCTTCTTGCTCATATCCAAAAATGCTTCAGCTTTTTTGTGACAGTTTTCTACACTTGCTGTAACAACACTTAAA
The DNA here is from genome assembly GCF_024256425.1 of Clarias gariepinus. Classification (NCBI taxonomy): domain Eukaryota; kingdom Metazoa; phylum Chordata; class Actinopteri; order Siluriformes; family Clariidae; genus Clarias; species Clarias gariepinus. The sequence goes on from NC_071112.1 coordinate 16,222,129, forward strand.
AAAGAAAGCACAAGTGTAAAAATTTCCTTATTCGAGGCACACAGAGTTATCAGGTGTCATACTAGTTAAGTTTGCTGGGCTCCATGGGAACAAGGGGGACCACTGTGTTACAGAGGGACTTGCAGAGTGGGCACATGTACTCTCCATTCTCCAGATCTATAATCAGTTCAGCATGCAGCCGGTTCCTAGTGGTGTTTTGGACTGCCTCAAAATACCTACGTAAAGAAATGATGCAGAAAGTAAAGAAAAAAGGTCATAGGGCTTTATTAGTTGAACAAACAAACACTTTGCGAAGGTAAGGTGATTTTTGAGCATAAACTCACTTTTGCCAACAGGTGGCATGCATGACATGCCCACAGCTCCCAGTATGTATGCCCACAGCTAGGTCAGGGGGCATGAACAAGGGGTAGGAGCTTTCTGTCCAAACATAGCAACAACAGAAGAATTCACACATTTCAACAAACAACCTAAAACTGAAATTGTAAAAAATGCACGTGTAAAAGGCATCACTGACCATTTGGGGAGAGGTTTTTGCCCCTGCACTGGGTGAGAACTGTAGATCTCTGGACACAGGCTGTAAGCACCATGGCTGCTGCATGAGCCTGCACCTCCTGTTCCTCTTGACACAGGATACAGGTGAGAGTTTCCCAGTCATTAGGACACACTCCCTGCTTAGGCCCCACAGCTACACGACTTTCCAGCTCCATTACAATGCTAATACAAAATAGACACATTAAACTAAACATGTATTTGTTTTTTCAAACTACTGCTTTTTATGTTTTTTATCTAATCTACCAAGTGCAGAAATGAAACTGTGCCGAGTATCAGAGCTTTTTCCTGGTCTTCTTGAGTAAACTTCTTACCTCTCTGTTGAGACCACTGGCTCGCACTGACTTCCACTTTCAGGTACATTGTCATACAGCATCTTGTGAGTTTCAATAAAGTTCTTCTGCATGGCAGACATCTGAGCCATGATTTTCTGTCTGTGAAGCTTTGCGGCCTCAGCCTTTCTTTTCCGTTCTGCTTTTTCTTTGTCATGAATATTCTGGAAAAACACATCAAGGCATATTAAACCATGCTTTCAAGAGCCAAATAATATGCATCAGCTATACTAAGCTGTATTCCTCAGATGTTACACATCAGCCAGAGCTGCTCCTTTTAGAAGTATTCGTTAAACATGACTGAGCAATGCCATCTTGTGCTGTTGAAATTTCTGTAAACCAAGTGGTGACCGTGGGGTTTTTGTAAAGCAATGTGATTGAGATTTCACCAGAGTTCACCCTATACATAAATTGAACAAATGACTCACGTGATTGTCCAATATCAAATCACTCAATGTGTCAGATAATGAAAAGTAATGTCTTGCAATAAGTGCATTACAATCCCATTACCTCCTCCGCCTTGGTCTGATCTGATGCACATGAAGCGGAGGGAACGGATTTCTCGCGAAGGCACTTCACAATCTCAAACATCTAAAGAGAAAAAGAGACGATGAGCAAATAATCAGCATAGTTACATGTTTAGTACATTTCCAGGTTACACTTAGGAATGTTAACAACCAGGTTGTACCTGCAGGGTCCAATTTATCATGTCTTGGTGAGCTTCAAGAGAAGGATGCGACTTCATTTTCGACAGAAAATGAAACAATGACTTCTCACGGTCCGAGCCAACTTCTAGAAGGAAATGCAGGAGAGTTGAAAGTATGTAGTGCATTAAAAATGCTATCGACCCACCATTTCTCCCTAGCCTCTCCCCAACACCAGTGACAGACACACGTACTTCGAGCTTTGTGGCTGAAGTCAAATGTCACTTCTTCAACGCTACAGGCTTCCAACTGATTTTTTTCTTCTAGCAAAGCCTGGCCTATAAGATGCAATGCCTGGAGGAAGTACACAAACAAATACACACACACAGTGTGTTTACTAATTATGCATGATTATAAAATTCCAAAAAAAAAAAAGCATGCAACACAGAAACAACTGTACTACAGTAGTTAACCAACAACAAGCTTTTCCTAAGAGAAGATTAAGATAAACACAATGAGCATCAGCATACCCTTTGAATCATCGCTTCAGTCCACATAGCAGAACGCTCCTCAGGTACCCTTTGCAGCACTCTCCTCAGAACATGGACAAACACATCACAGCAGAGTAGTTGTACTATACTGGAGAAGGCCTGGGTGAAGGGAGGAGGTTGTGGTGGCCTAAGAGCTGAAAAGAAAAAAAATTAGCAGCATCAAAACAAAATCCCTCTGGAGAATAACATAAAAAAACTGCTATTTATATACAGTGAAACCTTGGATTGCAAGTAACGCGGTTTGCAAGTGTTTAGCAAGACAAGCAAAGATTTTTTTTTTTACAAATTTTGACTTGGAAAACGAGTCTTGGTTTCTATGAGAACCGAGTATCATGTATCACACATGCGCTTCTTGTTTTGATGCCGAGCATCATGTGATCACAACTGAACCATCGGTTCTTCTCTCTCTTTTGTGCTGCGGAATTGTCTCCCCTGCTGGGTCTTACTGCGCGTCTCTAACTGGTATAATCAACATCCGTGCACGCGTGTACTGTTTACTACAACACTGTGACCACGTGTGTGCGCGTAAAACATATTTTAAGTTGTCTCTGTATTTCCAATAAACAGTGTTTCCGTTGTGTGTGAGCGTGTGTGTGAAAAGAGTGAAGGAAGGGTAATTGCGTAGAACGAAAAGGGGGAGAGGGGAACTTACTTTAGATTCTCACACACACACATACAAACACACAGCACCTGCGCAAATGGAAACACTTATCTGTCAGGATTTATTTTTAAGGTAAAGTGCAGGTTAATTTGTTTTATTTTTACTTTTATTTTGTGTTAATTATTTTATGTATTTTTTGGAGGGGTGGCTGTGGAACGAATAATTTGAGTATTTTGGAATACGAGCCTGCTTCCAGGACGAATTATGCTCGTAATCTAAGGTTCCACTGTAACTGTTTTGTATATGGCTTAGTTTCTGATTAATATATTAAGACTTAAACTAGATCTATTAAATTTGCAACTAAAAGAAAGTTTTGGTTTAACATACAGTGTGCGCTGCATCCATACCTTTGTCATTCCCTTCCTGGGCTCTTCTCTTCTTCTGTGCATCTTCAGCCTGAGATAAGGATGCAAACAGTTATACAAAAGCAACATTATAGTAGTGAAAAAGACTCTGTAAGCATACACTGTACCTTGCTGTACTGTGATTTGGTGTAGTGGTAAAAGAAGGGGTTAAACTCTTTAAGACACTCCTTCTTCAACTCATATAAACCATGACCAGAAACTCCTGGTTTCCTGAACAAAAAAGCAAAAAAAATAAACAAATTGCTTTTTTTTTTTTTTTAATATAAAAGAATAATTTTATGTTTTCATGGGACTGACTCACTTGAACGTGGCGACTTTTGAGATAACAGTTTCAAGCCCAGTTTCTTGATTTTCCTACAATAAGAAAACAATGACATACAGTCATTTTAGATAATCCTTTACAGCATATAATATTAGTAATAAAACTGGATTTTTAAAAAATATTCTTTAGAGAGATAGTTAACTATCACTTAACCACATTTAAAGGTTACCATAACAGGAACACTTACATTTTCGGGCAGGCCTTTAACCATGCTACTGTGAGCCATAGGTTCTATACACAAAAGATGAATCACTTCCCTCATCGTCACATCCTCCTTACTCACATTACTGATTCCAGGGACATACCGCTCACCTGTGTGAACCAAAAAACATATAATTGCCCCTCCACACAAATAGGTTAGTAAAAGAAATCCATAACGTTAATCAGCAGAAATAACAATACATGTTGAGCAATGAAACCAAAATTAACTTTCTTAAGTTTCTTAAACTTGATAAAAGCTATATTGACTTGCCTGTGATGATAATCAACAGGTAAAGCATTTCTTCTGTCAATCTATTCCACTGTTTCTGTAGGTCCTACAGAGAAAAAGAAATAACATAAGTTAAAATAATCAGCCTAAACATTCAAGCTTGAATAGTTTATTAAAGTAAAATAGCAAGATATTAATACCACTCAATCTCAGTTTTATAGGACCTATAAATAATGTAAAAATCAGTTTTTGTTATGGTACTTGTGTGTAATTACGTTAATGTATTTTTTTTATTAACATAGGAAGAAGTTATAATATAAACATCAAACAAACCTGATCTTTACTTGTGCAATTTCCATTAAACACCTCAAAGAGCTCAAATCTCAGTAGAAGTAGCATGATAAAATGGTTAGGGTCCATTTTGGAAGCAGCAATCTGTAGGAGTAAAAAAAATAATCAATGTAATAATATATATTAATTAGTTTCTTGCACATACTAAGCCATAGGGAGAAATCATTTGAGGAGCCTGGCACACACCTGAAGCATCATGATGTCCTTGTCAAACATCTCATCTCTGCATTTCACATCCAGGTAGTAGTATACCTACACCAAAAGCAAATGTCAAGACAACATTGGTCCATTTAGTTGAAAAACAAATGCTGGGATTTGTTTAATTTAATCTGACTAATGAGGCACTGCTGAGTTTACTGTAAGTGATGAGTTTCACACTGTGACTGACTGTGACGCTACAGCATTAGATTACATGTTGGAAAATGCCATCTGCTATGACATTAGATTCCATGTTGGGAAATGCCATCTGCTCAACCATGCTGACATCAATCAGGTAATTGACTGTACTGTATAAGCTGCGTTCAAGTCAAAACAGGACTTGTGATTTCTCATGAATAAAGGTGTAAAACCGTGACATTAAGCAGGCAGTAAAACATCTGAAAGGTGCAAACATTTTAAGGAAGGCCGTACAAGGTGGCTCGGAGCTCAATGCAGTCATTCATATGAATGGTAAGCAAGTGTAAAAACCTAATCCTTGGAAATCTATGGGTATCTTGCCGCAAACTTAGCAAGAGACGTAGCTGTCTGTGGGAGCTGTACAACAGGAACTCATCTGGGAGTTACTACCATATTCCCCTTACAGTCCTGACCTCACCTCAAGCCATTTTCCCATTTGGACCATTAAAGGAGTTCCTTGAAGGCCAGCATGTCAGATGTGAAGCCGGCAGTCTGATCATGGCTCAAGCATACTTCTACCTCGATGTTATCCAAGCACCAGTGAAACGCTGAGATAAGTGCATTACAGTAATTTGCACAATCAAAACTCCTGGTTTGACTTGAACGATGTTTGTGGATATTTTAGTGGATGGGTCACATATATACTGTACATACATCATTTATCATTAAAGCTGCTTGGTTTCCCCTTGTGCAAACCTAGCCTTAGCAGTGTACTCTATACAGAGACAAGCCCTCAAAATTCTGCCCGTTTTAAACTCTTGCTGTTGTTTTTTTCAGCAGGACAATTTTTGCTGTTGCTTTTACAGCTGCACATGTATGACCATGGATGATTTTCTAGTGGAAGCTGTGGCACAGGCATGTTCTTTGTCAATTTTGCACCTTTTTCAATGCCAACACTGTTGTTATGAGGTCTGCTCACCTTAAAACCATTTCTTAGCAGGACAAAGGTTGCCAGAAAGACACACACAGTAATTTGTAATTGAGGGCTCATTCTTTAGTACATTAACTAGAACAAGTTTTTGCGTCTTTCTTCAACCAAAATAACAAATATCCCTTATAGATTATAATTATCTGACCTGGCTAACGAGGGAGAGGCCATTTCGACGCCACATTTCTGCAGACACCTGAGCAGCTAGTACCAAACATCGCAGAGGGAACTCGGCAAAATAGGGCAGGTCCAGCTGCTCCTGAAAATGATGCACAGCTCTTGAGTCAAAGCCTTCCAATGACAGGTCATATATTGATGGAAGTGGCACAGACATATTTAATCATTTGCATTTAACAGGATCTACTCACAGGATCCACAAAGTCAGGGAGGTATTTTACGGCTCCTGTCCGGCACAAAAGGACAAACAATCCTGCAACCAAACAAAAATGTAACTGAGCCTATTTAAGTGTTGATAAAACACAATCTTGCAATGTTTTGCAAAACTGAAAAACAAATGATATAAATACACTATAATAACATATCAATTAATCTTTTTTTTTTTAAATAAATAAATAAATAAATAAATAAATAAAAAGCTTACCAGCCAGGAGCCTAGTGATGGGCAGGTGGATGGAGACAGGTTCTTGAGAGACTTTATAAGCACGAGCATGCAGGATGTGTTTGCACATGTAATGGTCAGTGGGCTCACTGTGGAAGGGCTGGTTGGTGCAGCTCTGTAGTGCACGGTGGCACTCCTGAAAGGCTAGCAGTAAAACTCTTTCCTGTAAAAGATGCATGATTATACAGTGACCTCGGTTAACTGTTTCTGTTACTGGTTAATGCCAAACAAGATAGAACTTACATCTTTTAAAAAAGATGTAAACTGTTTGTGGGTGGGGATTAATAAACAATTAATTACGGATATTAACAATCATATCAGTGCTTACATCAGAGCAGCACCAGTCCTGAAACATAGACAGAATGTGGCGTAGCTGGATCTGAATAGTGAAACCAGCCTCCCATTCTGGCTCCACTTCGATGTGCTGACCAACCTGTCTTTTGACTTCCTCCATTCCCTAGCATGAGCAAAAACATTCCGTCAAAAAAAATAATAATAACCCAACTACGTAAGCTCTTTTTATCTGAAACCTTATCTCACAATTTATACCTGCATGCATTTAAGGAATCCAAGAAAAACAGCAAAACCTTCCAGGAACTTTGCCCTTAATGGTTCTGTCCATACTGTGGGTTTACTTATTAGAATGTACCTAAAATAAAAACACATAAAATTACTAAATGGCACGCAATGCCTTTAAGATAAGCTCTAAAGCACAAATGGAACACAAATCCAAAGACTTACTTGAGGTCATGGAATATCACTTGGACCCTGAAGAACTTGTCAGAATTATAGCCTTGAAAATGGAAGCGCTGGTTCCTGTCCAGATGTTCTCTTAGCATCTCCATGACCGTGTCGATGATTACCTTTATTACATTGCCCTCTTCAATCAACTGTCTGGCCTTAAAAGACAAACAAGGAAAGTAAACATGAGAAATATTCATTATATAAGGCTATTTTCATATAGTTTCCACATCTCCTATGTGAAGTTTTTATAATAATATATTAATTTATTATATTATAATAATGAGAAATGTTTGTAAAAAAAAATCCATACTGTATACACATTATGTCAAAATGCAACAAAAAATAAATAAATATAAGTATATAGTATGCTTATGTTAGCGTTATTATGTTTTGGTGTCTTTTTTTTATTACCAGAGTGGGTACAGTAAAGATTTGTACAGACAAGGCGGTAATGGAGATGTTCCGCTCATGGTCATCCCAGATAAAATCCTCCTGTAATTGCTTGTAATGCTGAAAAAAGGACATAAAATGCCAGGGTTCATGAAAATGCATTACGTTGTATTTTGATATTAATTATATTTATGAAGAGATACAACAAACCTCTGTGAATTTCATGGCGAACTGCCTCTTGTATTCTGTCTCCATCAGCAGGCTACAGAAAATCAGCTCGTGGATAACCTTGCGAGCTCCTGATAAAAGCAAGGGACATGCAGAGAAGTGAGTATGAAATAAATGATACACTAAATAAACCTTTCAAGCATACAAAAATCCAAGACCAAATAAAACAAAAAACACTTAAACAATAGGGAAAAACTATTTCTTTTTGTTCTAATAAAAAATATATAATAATTATTAATATTTTTTTCCCTAGGGAATATTTAAATGTCTACAAGTAAATATTTCTCCCTAGTTTCTCCATAATTTGGACAGATCCCCCACTCTAACTAACTCTCCCTATCATACTTCAGCTACCAAAAATAAAGCTACTGATCTACTTCACAGGCCAGAGTAACAATCTGATAAAAAGAGCCGTCTGCTGTTTTTAATTTACATGGTCTCACAGATGGTCATGATTGTTTTGTGTCACTGTGATAGAAGGAACAAAGAGTGTGACATCCCTCCTGCCTAGAAAGCAAATTTAATTCCCTTGACTTCTGACAATGGTTGACTTGGCAATCATCAAGATTAGGACAGCGATCTCCCAGTAACAAGACAAACTTGCTCCTGGTGTGAGACACTCAGGACACCCAAAAATTATCAATAATTTCCAAGTGCCTTTTTATATGCGTGTCAATAACTCAGGAGAGCCTTGTGTATAAACTAAAATTATAATATTTTAAAGACAGTATACTGTACCAGTTAATTGTTTTTTTTTCTACATTTTAGAACAATACTGAACATTTCAAAAGTATAAAATAACACATATGAAATTATATAATTAAATAACATATATAATAATAACAGTTAAGCGTTATTTTAGGACACAAAGTTCAGCTGTTCTGGAATAGTTCCTGCAAGAACAATATCGTCAGGTGCATTTGCAAAACCCATCAATCACAATGATGAAACTGTCCTCATGAAGACCATCCCAGGGAAACAAGTCCAAAACATACCTCTGCTGCAGAGACGCTCATTTACAGTGACCAGCCTCAAAAATCACCAGTTTACAGCACATCAGATTGCTGTTGTTTTAAAGGCTTTACAGACACATTTTTTAAATCAACTATTCAGAGGAGATTATTGTATATTTTGGCTGCCTACAGCATTGTTGTACAATGTAGAAAACACTCAAATCAGGATTTAGAAGGTGTGTTCAAATGTATAACTGGTACTGAAACATAGCAATGATAAAATCAATTATAGAAAAAAATACATAGTTAATTAACTTGCCTTTATAAAGTCTGGCATCATGCAACATGAGTCTGCTGATTAAACAAGGTTTGCTGCCGTCAGCACTGGGCTCCAAAGCCACCTGGCAAAACACCTGCCTAAAGCCCACTGAGTATGGGTGTGTGTGTGTGTGATAAGAAGAGAGAAAACAGAGAGAGAGGGGGGAAGAGAGAGAGAGGGAGAAAAAAACATAATTCACGAAGGGAAATAATTTTACTGACAACCTTGAAAAATAATTACGCCACCAAAATATGGTATAGAGAAAAACATTCAAAATAATTTTAACATCTGGCGGATAATGTACAGAAAAGTATACTACTGGTAGCAATTAGCTCAAACAAGTTCTTCCAGCTGTTCACAAATCTGATTAAAGTTCTGCTAATACGAACATTATGGTGTACCTGAGTAGCCAATGATCTGCTGGAACCAGGTACCCAGCCGAAGGGCAAAGGTTTGATGAGCCATGACAGCTGAATGTAGAAGCTCCACTCGCAAGGGCTGCTGGGTAATATGCTGTGAGCTGGTCTGCACATGCGATATAAAGAGACTAGTTAGCATGAACTCTCTGTTAGTCCTAAAACCTGAGAACATAAATTCTTTACTCTTTTTTTTTTTGAGTCCAGATGTTAAAACTGGTTACCTTTATAAGCTCTTTGGCTTGTTCACAAGCTCTTAGCGCTCCTCTTTTGACAGCTCTACGCCCCTGAATCAGGGATAAAAAACACACAAGTGTTCATCTGTGAGATATTTTTTTTGGCATGCTTAACATTTCACATGTAGGTGCACATGTGCAGTATATAGTACCTCCTTGTCAATAAGAGCAGTGTGTGCTTGAGCTTCTGCAGGGTTACACTTGATGGCCCTCTGTAGTGTGTAGATCACATGATCATACGAGTGATGTTCATCATTGTAAAGCACACAGTAGTATGTGCTATCGTTAGACCTAACAACAATGGACAAATGGTTATGGACAAAGTTTACTTCACATTTAGAAACTAAATTTCTGTAACCGCAGTGAACAGGCAGTGTATCTCGAACAAAGGAAAAAAAAATCATGAGTTGTTGTATAAGAATCCAAACGGGCTGACCTGGGTTCCAACTCTTCTGGGAGCACATCCCCTTCCTCCCACACCATCAGGTCAGTGACGTACTGCAGCAGAACCTGAAACAGCACCTGAGCACGTTCTTGCAGCGCTGCCTCCAACACACACTCATCCTGAAACAAAAAACATATTATACTAGAGGAGTACTATAGGATTTCTGGGAGTTCCCAAAATCTCAAAGTCCACAAAAAGGGGGGTAGAGCTTTTTCGTATTTAGATCTTAAGCTTTGAAATAGCCTCCCTAACAGTGTTCGGGGCTCAGACACAGTCTCCTAGTTTAAAAGTATACTAAAGACATATCTCTTTAGGCTGGCATACATGTAACACATCCCATAACCCTGCACTCCAGTACATCTAAATGGACATTATCATCGAGTGCTGCTACTATTATGAACTTCAGCTACACTAATACTTTTCAATTTGTTTTTTTTTGTTTCCCACCCATCCTGAGGAATCTGGATACTGTGCCAGCTTCAGTGGACTGAGGCCAACCTTGTGAGGATCTCGAGCTTCAGCTAGATTCTGCTTCGTGATGGTTTGGAGCTACACATGCTGCTTCTGAGACTGTCTGACTCATCCTGGTGCCGAACTTGACTCCATGTTAACTTCTGTTATATTGAACTTCCAGCTGCCTAACACACAGTATGTCTGCAAAACTATTTCTGTTATCCAGTATCACCCAAATGAGTGAGGATGGGTTCCCTGTTGAGTCTGGTTCCTCTCAAGGTTTCTTCCTATTGCCATCTCAGGGAGTTTTTCCCAGCCACCGTTGCCCTCTGCCTGCTCATCAGGGACAATCTGAGCATTATGATTTATACACATTTTCTCACATCTCATACACATTTCCATAATTTTCTTTTGATTCTGTGAAGCTGCTTTAAGACAAGAACCATTGTTAAAATCGATATATAATAAAATTTAATTGAACTGAATTATAGGAACTTTGGGGGCATTGGCAGGCCTCTCGTCTGGGTTCACTTCCTAGTCAGTTCGCAACAACAGCTGCAGGGTCACCAGGAAGGGCATTCATCATAAAACCTGCCAAGTGTCGAAATGTGCAAATCAGAGCGCGCAACAACTATAAAAACTCTGATAAGATGACCTATCAATGATTTACCACATGGACAAATGATAGTGGACACCAGACCATTACACTTATATGTACTTGCTGAACATCCTACTCCGGATGTTTTTTGTTGTTATTATATATTAGCCTCTATTCTTCAGGAGAGATTTTTTCACTGGATTTTGAAGTGTTTTGGCTCATTTAACCACGAACGTATTAGTATTGGAGTATTAGTATTATAAGGGAAAGAACTGATGTTAAGTAAGAGGGTCTGAGTCAGAGTCCGCATTCCAATTCATCCCAAAGGTGTTTAGTAGGGCTGAGGTCAGGACCCTTTGCAGAACACTCTTCCAATTAATCAGTTAGACCAATTAGACAGTTAATCTTGGAAAACTGAACTGTCTACAAGTACTTTGTGTGAGATACAAATCCAGCTCAAATGATTTTGGAGTCAGTGTGGTGTTACATGAATTGCCACAAAAACGTATTGCAATATGTAACTGAACTGAACATGTAAATGAACAAAATGTAACTTTTCCCAACTCTACAGGAAGTACAGTAGAGCAAGTTCGGAGATTTCTGTGGTCCTAACAAATCCTCCCACACATCTTTCCAGCAATACTCTTATACTGTAGATGACATCATTAACAATGGATTACAGACTAAATTGCATATTTATATAAACAGCTAAAAATGCTATGGTTATCCATGTCTAAAATAAGCAGAGTGTTATTAGACTACCTTTAAAAAAGTGAGAAAACGAGTATGAAGTGTGCTGCTAAACATTTATAATATATCGTCGTTAATTGTTATCTAATAATTATTGTTGTATTTTCTGTGCATGTATTTTTTTATTATCATTTTAAGTCCGTTTTCTGTCAAGGTTACTGTGTCCATGTCAATGTTAATACAAGTTCACATTTGCAAATGGAAATTTTCATACCAGATGGTTTTAACAGCCTTTTTTAAATCGGACAACCAAGATCTTCACATAAAAGCAGACAGAAGATATTCTGTCCTTTTTAAGAAAAAATAAATGACAAGAGACTTCTGTATGGTTTTATTATTATTATTATGCCTGTTCTGGTCTTAGGATGGTGACAAAAGCCAGAACAAAGAGCACAGCAGACACCTGCCCTTTTCCAAACAGATGCGACAGCCTCCTGGCCATAATCTTATCACTGAGAGTCTTATCACTGAGAGTCAGGTGAGTGATAGGCACACAGAATAAAAACTCCCAAGACAAGGTCCTTATGGAAACACTTGGAACTATATGTCTATCACCAAGACAGAGCTGGCAAACGGTGCATGTTTTCTTTACACATTGTAAAATAAAAGGTTTCCTTTCTCTCCTACACTAATAAGAGACAACAAATCCATTGCCTACCAGAAAGAAAAGCTTGAATAACAGTGATAAAACATTAATCTCTGCACGCATGACCTGTTCCACTCTCATTCTCAATATAAAGCTGGATTATGCCAAAGGGCTTCCCATATGCGTCACGCAGCCTGCAGTTTTCCCAGGCCAGCAAACGACAGAGTGTTCTGCAATCATCCACTGATCTCAGGGGAGGAAGTTAGCTCATACTAAGCAACAGAGGGGAATCATTGTCCTAAGAAAGGCCTCAAATGAGTTAAAAAAACTTAACAAAAAAAACGAGGCCTTACTGTTTCCATGGCTATGGCTGTACTGAAGTCGTGTTGGGAGCAACAGGGGCCGGTCTTCCAGGCCTCCAAATCTCCACAGTCACAGAAGCCTCCTCCTGATGATGCATGCATCTAAGAGGAAAACAGATAGTTAGTATAAGGCATGTAAGCATGTAAATAAATACACTTAAGGGTCTTAGTAACTGACCTTGTAGCGGTGGCTTTTGTGTACACTGCTCTGGAAGCAGTTCATACACAGCACACAGGTGGGGTCTATAGCACAGTCCCTGAAAACACAGAAAAAATTATATTGTTCTATAGAACATATTTTGCAGTAATGGAGTGTACCAGATTGGACATAACCTACCCACTTTAAATCTGAGGGTTTTAATAACATTGATGCACAAAGAAATATTAACACAGAGTTACTTTGAAGTTCCTGACCCAGACAAATATCCCCGCTTGCACTGCTTCCCAAACTATTCCCAACAATAAATGCAGAAGGTAAATTCTATGCAAATGTAATTCCACCCAGCTCCAACCTGCAGGAGTAGACCGTCTCGCCTTCTTTAAAAACCCGTCCACACAGCTGGGAGGAGGAGCCAACATTTCTTTGTTGAAGTTTCTCTCGGCCATGACTAGGGTCCTCCCCAAATAGGAAGTACTCCAGAGGCTTCAGGATGTGTTCCTGTACTCGTTCCTCCTCTTCCACCAGTTGAGGTTCAGCCTGCAGGCAATAAATACGAGGTACATTCTCCGCTACATACCGGAGTATTGCAGATCGCCGGTCTGAAGCCTCCCACCATCTCTGAAGAGAGATATTTGTATAAATGAATCATCTTATATGTTACAGCTGTTTAATATTGGTCACAGTTATTGTATTTATATAAATATATATGTAAATATATAATAGTAATAGAAGACTCATCTTGACCTGTCTGTTTGTTTGTGCACGCATCACGTAAAAACTACTGAACAAATTTTGATGAGGTTTTTTACATGTGTATTTGGCTAAGCTTGGGGTAACATATAGGCTTTGATTTTTTGCAATTGAACAACAGGAAGAGAAGCTACTTTGAAATAAATAAATAAATAAATAAACAAAAAAAAATTTAAATCGACCTTGAAAAAAAATATTTGTTCATCTCAAAATTCCACAGATGGCGCTGTAATTTTTTTTATACGCGCTTATAAGTGTGCAATTTAAATCGACTTAATAAACACAATCTCACTCACACCTTCATTCAGCGCACTTCACAGTAACACGTGAAAAACTTTTTAAATTCCAAAATCCAACAGAAGGCATTGTAAATTGTACATTGTACATTGTACTTACCTATGAGTGTGCAATTAAATTCCATGCGTTCAAGGGAATACATCCAGTACATATATAACAGATTTTTTATTTTTATTATGATACTAGCCATAATCAGCCTCATATTCTGCTGCTTCATTTCTTGGGAAAGATTGTGCAACTCTCTTCAGTTGCTACATGTTTGACACTATTACACTTGCAATAACAAGTTATTCCCATGCTAGTCACAATATCAACAGCCTGTAAATGATCTCTTTCATATCTAACAGATCAATAACATGGCATTTTCAGTAATCTATATACCAAACACCACATAATTTGAAAAATACGGTTCTTATGTATACCCAGATCTCTTACACAGAATTCCGAAGGTTTTCTTGAAAAGCCTGTAAATGTAAATTTTTGTGCTTGTTGAAAAAGAAAAAAACACCTTGCTCATCATATATTTCGTACATTTCTAAAAATTAAACCAGACTGTAAAAACTACAGACAGATGCATGTTTTAATCTTAGTTTACATGATGCAAATTACATGTCAGCATTTCACGTCCATGTCAGAAAGCCCATCATTATAATATCAGTCTTCCTTACTACAGACCAGTCACTGCTGCTGCCAACATTTACAATTGCAACATTTACATTTAACATAGTGAAAGTACACACCCAAAAACACACTTTTTTTAAATAATTTTTAAAAAGTTAGTCATTCAGGAAAAGGCTCTGATTTAATCTAAAAAAAATGTTATAGAAAAAAAAATTTTTTTCCTGATACAGGAAATTATAGATAGGAGAAAAACTTGATTTAGTTATGAATCATAAATCTTTTGTGAGGTGATTCACTGATTTCAAAATATATTTTTTAAGAACTAACTTTATATTTAAAACAGAGATAAACCCGTATATCGACCAGCGACCAGAATTGGCTAGTTTTCAGTCCGATTGGCCATGGCCGGTGATCAGCTGATCGGCCTCAGGTATAAAACAATACTTGGTACCATTTTTATGGTGTTGCATTATCAAAAATCAAAAAGACTTCTTTCTCCAAAGTCTGTGAGCAAATTAATATTATACACACTCATTACATACACTTGCAAAACCCTGCTAGTGCAAATTAGTCAAGCTCGCGCTCACTGTCAAGTTGGGTGTTGAATCTTTGGACTCATTCGTGGCAGCAAAGCATCGCCTTACTTTATTATCCCAAACACTCTGGACTACTTACACATTTTATACATACTTAGGAGTCAATTATTGTTTTGAAATAATAAGTATGATGGATGACAGAGACAAATTAGCTTTTGTGCCAAATTTTATATTAAAATAAATGTTAAACTAAAAGAAAAGGCTTTTCCTCTGGGAAAGTCTTTCCAGAAGAGTTGAAGCTGTTATTCTTGCAAAGTGTGAGCCAACATCATTTTAAACCCCTATGGATTAAGAATTGGATGCTAATCAAGTCCATATGCAGTGAAGGCTGACGAGCGAATACTAGGCAATATAGTGTATTTATAGGTCTGTTTACATTAGAGGTTCTCAGGGGTTTTAAATCATAAGCACTCAATAATAAATAAAAATTATCACTATAATAACAATAATCAGCTGTAATGTAAATCACTGCTCTTATGGTTATGATTCCCATACAATTATTAAACATATTTTCAGGTTCACATACTCGGACATGTCAATATACACAGGAGAAACAACGTCTCTTGACAGATACTCAACACATATTTCCCTTATTCCGAGTAATAAACCCGCTCCAGGACTTACAGTAGCGTCTCTCAGACTGAAGCCTTTAGATCAGGAATCAGCCTTACACATATGTTTGTTTCAGCGCGTGCAACTGATTACGCTTAGCTAGCTATGCTAGCCTGCTAACGTCACAGATGCTGTATGAGCCAGTTACAGGATAATAAACATTCGGCAGTTTAAAGGACATGAAATATTTCTATTTCTAAGATATTTGGGAATAAGACGAGCAAAATACACGGGCTAGAAGACTAGCTGCACTGTGCTGGAAGTTCCCACAGCAGGTTGACATTAGCTGCCTGGACATCCAACGCTAGCATGAAAGCAAAAGCAAAACACCACAACAAGCCTGCAAAGAGAAGTTTATATCGCCTAAATCAGCCTGATCACGCAAACCAAAACAACACGGTGGTGAATGGAAACACACACGTTATAAATAATGAAAGGTATATGAATGGTAAGCAGAATGAATTATTACCGTGCATAACTGGAGCGCGTTGCCTGGTTTTTCACCTTCCGCCATGTTGAGTCTCTGCGCCGCAGCGCCGCAACCAGGCAACCGGGCAGCCGCAGCCGGATCGCGCCTTACTGAGGATGTACTGCTAAGGTCAGGAGTGTGTGTGCGCACACACACACACACGGTTATGATTTGGAGAAAATGCTAACTCCAGACACACGACCCTGGAGGTGCTACGTCACAGTGCCATCTTCTATACCACCGTGCTGCCTCTGAGGGGTTTTTAAACAAACAAATAAAAAATAGACATATGTGATTGCAGTCAGGTATAAATTTGACAGCTGCATATGATTGAATTTTACCTTTTAATGAAGGTGCATTAATGAGGATTAATGTTGCAAAAAATTAAGAATATACTTTTTTAATATTCTATATACATGATTGTGTATACACGTGGAAGATTAAGTAACCCTACATAAGGTGCACCAGCAACTTAAAATAGGTTATACAAATAAAAGGGAATTAAAGTACATGATCATGTCAGTGCAATCGGCTGGAAAACCTAATAGATTGTAAATTAAAGTGCATTGATGGAAATTTTTACAGATTATCGTTATCGTTAAAAGAATACATAAGGCCATATTTATAGTGATGTTACTGTAAAATCTAACTGCAGTCAACAGGACCTCCAGCAGCACGGTGCTGTGATGATTAGCACTATCGCCTTGCACCTCCAGGGTCAGGGTTCGATTCCCGGCCAGGTTCAATTCACGTCTCTGTGTGCATGTATGTTTTTCCTGTGCTTGGTGGGTTTTCTCCACAGTCAAAGATATGCAGATTAGTCCATTAGACTCAAAAGTCTTCAAATTCCTATCAGTCCTAATGGTTTACTACAGTTGGAGTCTCTGTGCTCACATAAAAAAGGGTTTGTTTAACAGCATTTATTATAATAACTCTTCAGCATAACCCTAAATCTTTAGCTAGATGGTTAAAAGACGGTTAAAGGAAACAGGCTTTTGGAGGCGTAACCTTATCAGATATTTGCGGACTGTGGTTAAAAGTCAGGTCTTTGGCAGAAAAATAACACATTTAACTGAACATTAATAATGCTGCCAAAAAGAGTAATCAAATAGCCATCTAGAAGTCTGTCAGAAGCTTGTTGATGGAATTTTAATAAGGGACATGGAAGCAAATATTACTGTGGGTGTGCTGTAGATGTAGATCTTGTTCTGATTTCAGAAAACTTTAAATGACTAAAAACGTGTGCAATAAATTTCTTCTATTTCAGGTGGATTTTGTACAATCATTTCTATAAAAAAAAAAAAAACAGTTCAGAAAATGAGTTCCAAGCCAGATATTAGCATGACATTTATGTTTATGATGAGTGTATGCTAACATCTGGTTACAACTGTATTTATATTATAGCTCAGCACTTTGCGGTGGTACTGTATTTGGCATTAAAAGTAGATGACTCTAAAACATAAGGAAAAGAGCTGGTCTTTGAATTGTCTCTGACTGTGAATGCACTTGAAGGAATATGATGTAGGAATATGATGTAGTTTAATGTATGACACAGTATATATGTATATGTGTAATATCTTTATATGCATGGGTTTAATCCAAACCAGTTTATCTTTTAAAAAAAGAATATAATAATTATTTTAGTGCAAATGTTAGGAATAACATCTTTTATATAGTACATTTTACACCTTACTACACATTCCATCTGGTTTGATCTACGTTTGACCAAGTCAACCTACCGCATTTGGGTTCATACTTCCAGTATGGGTGTTCTCCTCCTAATGTCCACTAGAGAGCGTCTACTCACAGTAGGGTGGATGTAAAGAAACGTTCCAGAAAGGCATGGCAACTTTCAAAATAAATGTCACTAACATTTCAAAGAGAAGTGAAGGATTGAGGTATTGCCTAACTGAAGCTTTGTATTGTACTGGATTTTTGTGGAGACCACGATAATAAACAAAATAAAAAAATAACGAATTAATTAAGAGAGCATTTGCAACATAGAACAGTTTGGTCAAAAACATATTGCACAACTCTGTGAAACTAAATGAAAAATAATTAATGTAAGACCTACTGTAGTCCAAAATTACTGTATAAATGATCCTCAAAGACAACTATATATATATATATATATATATATATATATATATATATACACACACAGTATATAAAAAACACACAGATAAGCCATAAGCCAACAGATAAGCCATAACATTATAACCACCTGTTTAATATTAAGTAGGTACCCCCCTTGCCACCAAAACAGTAATGACCTGTGTATTCTCATACGTTTATAAGGAAACCAGCATTAACCCTTTTCAGCAGTTAGAGCTGAAAGCTGGTTTTCTTTCCTCTGATCACTTTATGTATGTCCTGACCACTGCAGCGTAGGACATCCCACAAGACCTGCAGTTTTGGAGTTCTTCTGTCCTAGTTGTCTATCAACAATTACAATTTGGCCCTTCTCACAGTAGCTACATACATATAAAATATCCCCTTCACAGTGACGCCTGGAAGTGGGTATAAATAATATATATTGGGCAGCAAGTTAACGTTTTGTCCCTGAAGTTGATGTGTTCAAAGCAGACGTAAGGATTTAAGTGACTTTGACAAGGGCCAAATTGTGATGGCTAGACGACTGAGTCAGAGCAACTCCAACACTGTAGGTCTTGTGGGATGTTCCCGTTCTGCAGTGATGAGAACCGACCAAGGCTGGTCCTTCACTCTGATTCAATATACATTTTAAGTAGTAGTATTTAGTACTTAAGCAGGTGGTCATAATGTTAAGGCTGATTTTTTTTATTATAATTAATTTAATTATAATTAAATTTTATAATTTAATTATACATTTTAATTATGTAATTGAAGCAGTAGCGGTAGAGAGACTTTAATTTTGACATGTAGGTAACAGGAAGTTCAGTCCTAATGTTTGGCAGTGTATTCTAAAGCCAGACGGTTAGCGTTTGTGGATTTTGGAGCAACTCTTTGAAATATGGTAAGTTATTAAACTCTTGTTTTAAAAGAAAAAGTCGTTTAATATTCTACAGGTCTCCTCTGTTGGATTAACAGTGGAAATACATCCAAATAGAAATGAATGAATGGCAGATGATGGAGCTAACACAGCAAGCCAGCTATCATAGTATAATAATAATAATAATAATAATAATATCTCTACATGAGTCGCAGTTTTTATTGAACTAAAGATTTTTTAAAAAATTACCAGAGGGCAAATCAAAGTTTACTTTCAGTAGCTTTTAATTTAGCTTTTCCAGGTCGGACAAGCCTGGTTATATCTCTATATGAATAATGAATATAATTTTTCTGTAAATTATAAAGAGAAGTGTAATTCAGCCTTAAACACGGTAAATATATTCAGACTGATAAATGAATGCTCAGGTCAGTTTGTGTTTCTGTTGCTCCTGAGAAAAGATAGAGAAGGTGTCCCGCGATGACGTCACTGGGAGAACATCACTGCCTCGGTCACAATGGTGTTTAATTAACACACAGCCCAGCCCATTCAGGTATTCAGGGGAAAGAAAAGAGCAGACAAAAGAAGCAACCCAGAGTCAGTGGAGAAAAGCAAACAACTGTTGTAACAGAAATGGGATCATAAACCAAAAGCGAGACATTCAGAAATACAGGACAGAATAGATGACATAAGGAGAGGAGGAATCGAATGGTGGAAGTATTAATTGCATACAGCAACCTTAATAGCACTTTAATCAGAGTAAGTAAACACCCAACGGGTCTCCGTGAGCAATGACATGACAGTGAGACTGGCGAGCAGGTACTGCTCTCATGCAGGAAATATATCCAGGAGAGACTACAGTAAATGAGAAGAGGAGGAGAGGCATCGCTTCAAGTAACTAGGGAGAGTAAAAAGCAATGTTCAGAGTAATTTAGAATGGGGAGTCACTGATCAGTAAAGGAAGCATTTAATTTTAACTTTATTTTTTTTGAGGAAAGACTGGACTGAAAAGTTGTCTTTAAATGATTGGAAAGCTGAGGAGAGCGAGATCTATAGGGGCGGTGATGAAACTTACAGAACTTCTGTAACTAAAGACGCGGTGTGTCCTGAGAGGAAATGTGACAAGAAGAAAGGGTTTGTGGAGGTGCCAGATAAAGCAGACAAAGTGTTCAACACAAAGAATAAGTCAAGACAAGATCAGGGAAGCATTAGACACATTAGACAAGTAAGGCTGGTCTGGAAAATTCGGTTTTACGAGGCCGGGAAGATGAAGGGGAAATGACACCTACAGTTGGCGATAATATAACCACCAGTTGGCAGTAATGTAACCCATGTTAAACAACAAGGAAGCAGAAGAAGAAGCAGTGTCAAACATCAGTAATAACACCTATGGTTTTTTGCTAGTTTCTGTACAAGAGCTGTGAAGTTCAGAGTCATGTTACAGAGGAATGCAGAGCAGAAGCAGTGAAGACAGTCAACACTGCACTCAAACTCCACTTGACGTAATGCATGGAGCTATACAATGTGAGTTTTGACAGAGACTCAGCTCGGCTGTAAAATGACGGCTTGATGTTATAATTTTATCCGTTTCAGAGTGGTTAAAAGTGGAGGTGGACTGACTACAGGACTAAAGCACTAATGCATTGCTCTCTTTAGGCCGAGATAATGCAAGAGCTAATCCTTCATTTCGTTCATTTATCTTCTATGCAGTGCAGCTATGCAGGGTCGCAGGGGACTGCAGCCTACCCAGGAGGCTTGGGGCATTGCAGAACACACACACCGGGCAATTTGGGAACACCAGTTAACCTTATCTGTATGTCATTGGCCTGTAAGAGGAACACTGAGACAGACACAAGGTGATATCTTACATGGAAAAAGGGTTTTTATTAAATTATAACGGGAAGATTTATAGAAAAGATTGGGGAATTAGGGCAGGGAATTTATTTAGAAGCATGGTGGCATAGAGCAATGGCAGTGGCAGATTAACAAAATCGGTGCAAAATGGAAGCAGCTCTCCCAGACTCCTTAGAAACATGTTCGCATTAAAAGTCAGAAGGCCCTTGCAGCAACAGAGCCAATGTGTCTATCGCGATCCAGTAGCGGTGACGGAAATCCAAAATCTGTGGCATAGTAGCCAGTCTTAGGCAGTGGCAGCAGCATGTCTGTTATCCAAAACGAAGAAGGCAGCGGACGGTTTCTTTACGCAGTCGTATTGACTGGACATAAATAAATGCAAAAGTGCCGGGGCAGCTAACGCAGTCCCTTGGTGTCTGCCATATTAACATGTTAATTATAAAGAAAAGATTCAAGTCGTTAATGATGTTTTCTTTAGATATTAATATTATGCATTATTTTTTTTTTGTGGTAGTGTGTGGATATTACTAATATCAGTCTAAATGGCTTATATTGCAGTCCCATACTATTCTACTTGTTCAGCCTACCAAGAGACCAGAAGGGAGGACATATGCTGATTATGAATCTGTTAATGAGTGCATGGAAGGTAAGATAATCTTTACATCCCTGGTATAAATTTACAATTATTTTTATTATTTCCGATGTACCTGCTGTGTACACTAGACCAAACCCATAAGGAAAAAAACAACCACTGTAAACACTGTTTCTTTATTTATCTGAGATGTTTTCTTTGGGCAGGAGTGTGTAAAATGTACGAAGAGCACCTAAAGAGAATGAATCCTAACAGTCCATCAATCACATATGACATTAGTCAGCTGTTTGACTTCATTGACGACCTGGCAGATCTCAGCTGCTTGGTGTAAGTAGGCTTTCTGTACAGTTCTGCAAAGTACACAGATAAAAGCCCTTTTTCTTTCAATCACTCACCACTAAAAGGAAATCAACCAACCATGGGGAGAACCTGCAAATTCCAAACAAGTGTACCCAAGGCAGGACTCGAACCCTTGACCCTAGAGGTGCAAGGGTACAGTGCTAAAAATGATGCCCCTGTGCCACACAGATAAAAACAGTATTACTTATTTAAGCAGCTGTAAATGTTTGTTGGACATTGTGACAAAGCAGACAATATCAGACCAAAGCTGTGGGTGGCTCACACCTCAGAAAGCATCGCAAATTAGCAACACAAATTATAGTAGTGACATAATAATAGGATTTTTGTATAAAAGAATAAATGAATAACCCAGCAAAATTACTAATTACAATTTAGCAAATATTTGAACACACACAACTTTATATCTAATTAACTTTTCTGTGTGGCACTGGCACTGGTAATTGAATCAAACCTATGAATTTGTTGTTTATGGTGCCTTAGTGGTTTGCACTTTTGCCTTACACCTCTAAGGTTGGTGTTTTAATCCACAGGGCTCTCCCGTTTTCTCACACAGTCCAAAGACATACATTGTAGGCTGCTTAATGTTTCCAAATTTCCTAGGGTTTATGATTGAGTGTGTAAGTGTATGTGTGATGGGTTGGCACTCCATCCATAGTGTATCCTGCCTTCTGCCCTGGTTCCAGGCCCTCATGACCCTACACAGGATATCCAATAAAAATAATAAATTAAAAGATTTTAAATTGAGTTCAGAGTATAAATTGGATAATATGAATTGCCTTTTAAAAAAAAAAAAAAAAAAAAAAAAAAACCTTTTGTAATTTACTGTATTTTATGGTAAAAGTGGATGGAATCGTGACATAAGGGGCAGGAGTTTAGGTTTTCTGTTTTGTGGGTTTTTTTTTTTTTTTTTTTTTTGGTCTGCTGCCTGGACAACATTGTTTTAGAAGAGTAATATATCATCATGTCTGTCCTTCCATTCCCTTGGCTTTGTGATTGATTTGCGTAAATCCTCTGGATCCGATTCTCGCTATGTATTTGCTGAACTGGAAATCAGAATTTATTTTATTCCCAATTTTCAGCCAGGCATGAAGAGTTATTCAGCTCTTCATGCCAGCTTTGATTTGCAAACTATGCAAACACCATAATTTTTTAGGAAAACCACTCTTTTGGGGAGAAACATTACTGCATACCCTGCATGCAAAATAAATTTATCGTGCAGAAATGTCACTGCAAAATAGATTGCTCACAATCACTTTGTTTCTGGCTTTCATCCCTCAGGTACCGAGCTGACACACAGACATATCAACCCAACAACAAAGACTGGATCAAAGAGAAAATTTATATATTGCTGCGCCGCCAAGCTCAGCAGGCTGGGAAATAAAATGCCCCAAATATGCTGTTCAGAGAGCTTTTACTTTTGAGGAATTTGGCAGGGAAGTTGGACACTTTAAAGAGAAACTGTTTCTAAGCATATAAATGATCATGGCCAGATAATTAGATAACTAATTCTCAATTTGAGTCTTACATAACCACTTTAAGTTCATTAAGACCATTGGAAAAAAATTACTACTGGAGTTTAGTTCCTACCCCAAACTAACACACTAAGCTTAATATTTAGATGACTCTACAGATTGTTTCTAGCTGAACCAGGTAAAGTAAAGGGCTCGGACTTAGCTCTACAGGCCAGTAAATGTAAAGCCTGAACTGTACAGTTCTGTGATGCATATGACTAGAATGAACTAGAATGTCTACATGAAAATGTGATTTGGAACTACTTTTGTTTTTATGTGTACTGTTTTAATTAAAATTATTTTTCCTGCTTGCATTAAGTGGACAAGGAAATATCTCTTTACAGATTTTACTCCTCCATAATTAAATAATTTCGTTTAATCTGTGTTTGACTACTTTGTGTGTTGTTATAACCAGCTAATTGTTACAGTATAATCATGTTAATCCTTATGTAAATTGACTACACTTGGCACTGATCTAATTTCTGGGCTCAGTTTTGGGCTGACACCAGCAACAAAATAATGGGTTAGATATTAGAAAGGGAATTCAAGGTAATCCTATAAGAAATGGAAAAGATGGGACTTTTATTTATTAATTTTTTTAAGAAAGAAATTTTAACTGGAAATTTTTTTTATTTTTCATTAAATTTATACTTTATACTTTATATTTTACTTGTAAATACAGGAGCTTAATTGAATAATAAAGCCTCGGTTTTGTTGATGTTTGTAGGTATGTCTAGTCTGTTTTTTTTATATTTCCAGCAGGTGAAAAAATATATATTAAAGCTTGTTAGGTTTAAAAAAAAACAAAAAAAAAAAAAACATCAGATGCAAAACTTAAGTATCTTTAGTGTTATCAGAAAAGAAAAGGTGTCATCTATTAAACCGATCCTAAATATTTTCTTTTTACATTTTCAACAGTTCTCATTTGAATTGCTAACTCAATGTGTATTATTCATTTTAACCCTTCTGTATTCTGTAGCAGTGAACTATTTTATGATAATTTTTTTAAAGAAACGGCAGTATGTGTAGTACTCTCAATATAGCAGACTAAACTAACTAAGCAAGACGAATCCCAGTTAATTTTCAAATCAAACATCAAAATGAAGAAAAACATCCCTGTCACAATGTAGTGTGTTTGTTGGTACCTTGTAGGCTCGTTTGACTATTTCATTAAATGTCGAGCTTCACACACTGGACACTGTTTACACAGAATGTTGTTAGGAACAAAAAAAATATTACTGGTAACAATTCTGTGTGGGGAAACACCCCGCTAATAAGTGAGGTCAGAGGAAAATGGCCAGATTGGTTTGAAATGGCAAAAAGGATATATAGTGGTAATTCATATAATCATTCTTTACAACTGTGGTAAGCTGAAAAGCATTTTATGATGCAGAAAACCTTGAACCTTAAGATGGATGGGCCACAACAATGAAAGACCACAATGGGTTTCACTCCTGTCACACACAGGCTCACCCAAACTGCAAATCTGAATATTGTATTAGAAAAAGAAAATCACTGTGTCTTTTCCTGTCTTCAACTGTGTAGTTTGGGTAATATGGTATATATGCTAAGATGCTTTTCTGCCCACCACTGTTGCAAAGCGAGAGTTACTCCAGACTGTGTAGTCTAATCATTCTCCTCCAATATCTTTTATCAACAAGGTGTTTCAGCCTACAGACTCCCCACACAGGATGCTTTTTTTTCTTTGCGCAATTCTGTTTAAACTCTAGAGACTGTTGTGTGTAAAAAATCCCTGGAGATCAACAGTTACTGAAATGCTCAAAGCAGCCCATCTGGCACCAACAACCATGACACAGTTTTAAAGTCACAAAGATCACACTTTTTATTTACCCTTTTGTTTGATGTGAAGGTTAAATAAAGCGCTTGAGCAGTTGTTTTTACATTGTGCTGTTGTACTTGATTCCCTGAGTGGATAACTGCATTAATTAGGACATGTGCAGGTGTTCCTATGGAAGTGGAAGGTGAATAAACATCTATTTGTATGTTCTACTGAGTTAATTCTACTAAGCTATTGAATATTTAAAAGATAATTTGCGAATGTATTGCTGTCTACACTGATCAGCCATATCATTATGACCACCAACCTAATATTAAATAGGCTGCCACCAAAACAGTTAAGAACACTCTAAGTTAAGTTAGAGTGTTCTGACACATTTCTATTTGCAAAAGCATTAACCTTTTCCTCAATTTCCTTCTATTGGATCAGACTGCACGGGCCAGCCTTCACTCCCCATCAGTGAGCCTTGTCCACTCATGACACTCTCAGCAGTTCACTGGTTTTCCTTCCTGGGGTCACTTTTGGTATGTCCTTACCACTGCAGCCTGGGAAGATCCCACAAGAGCTTGTTCTAGGGTTGCTCTGACCCAGTTGTCTAGCCATTGCAATTTGGCCCTTCTCACAGTAGCCACAAAATCAATTTAGTTACCTTTTTTTCTGAAGTTGATGTGTTAGAAGCAGAAAAGAATGGGCAAGCAAAATGATTTGAGTGACTTTGACAAGGGCCAAATTGTGGCGGCTAGACGGCTGGGTCAGAGCACCTCCAACACTGCAGGTCTTGTGGGATGTTCCTGGTTAACAGTGGTCAGGACCCGAGAAAGGAAAACCGGTGAACTGGCACCCGGGTAATGTTTGGCCAAGGCTCACTGATGTACTTGGGGAGCAAAGCCTGGCCTGTGTAGCCTGATTCAATAGAAAAGGTTAATGATGGTGTTGTCAGAATGGTATGGATTAGGCAGGTGGTCATAAACCCTAAGGCTAATCAGTGTATGTTATGTTTCAGTACACTATAAGCAGGTTTAATGATGTGTTTATGTGTGGGGTATACTGAGGTGGAATGGTGAAGCAGGCTGTGAGGTAATAACGACGCTCCTGAGACGCGCGCGCACGGAGCCGTTGTACAGTAAGTGCTCTCGTGCCTCTCTCGCCTCGTGTCACTGCACAGTCACTCTGTCTGACACAGGCGGTATTTTTAAAGAGTTTCCCCTTTTTTCCCCTTTTCCCCCTCTCTTTATCTCTTTCTCTTTCCCCCGCTGTTCTGAGCCGATGAGGATACACCAATCGCTCTCTCTCTCTCTCTCTCTCTCAGTGTGAGTGTGTTTTTTTTTTCTACCTTTGTGTTGAGATCGCCTCACACGCTCGTGTTTCTCACCCAGCCCAGTCTCCCCCATCTCCCCCCTCACACTCCTCCCTCAGCATCTCAAAAGGCTACTGAGTGAGAATCGATGGCGCAGAGGCCCGCCTGACAGGACAATAAAAACCCACAAAGAAGCGGTGAGTTTTTTTTTCCTCTCCTTCGCCTTTCAAGTTATATCACAGAAATGACAGGCAGCGAGGCGAGATGCGCTCGGCGTGCAGGCGTTAAAAAACCCAGCGCGTGTTGTTATTCCAGCTGCCTCTTTTTTTGTTGCTACGAGGCAGCAGTCAGCCTCCCTGATACCCTTCCTCAGGCAACATCACATCCCCTCATTCTGCTCTCTCTCTCTCTCTCTCTCGCTCTCTTATATACGCGATGCATTAAGACGCATCACTTTAGGAAGATGTTATTTTATTTTTGCACCAAAGAAAAGAGAGAGAGAGAGAGAGAGCAGGTCACTTTTAATAGCTTGGAGATGTGCTGGTGTTAAGCGTCTCGTGCGCGGTCTCATTGTGCGCTGCGCCACGCCGTAACGAGGCTTAAATGCGGATTGCGATGCGTAAATAATAAAAAAAAAATGCGATGTAGTGCTGTTTGGAGGAGGTCTGGCTGTTTAAAAGGACCACCCCTGCAAAATAATGAAGAGACGATGTGTAGCAGCGGCAACGCGTTTTAATTGAAGGCGATCGTCCTGTACTGCTGCTGCTGCTGGCGTGTCCCTGTTCCGCCAGAGCTGATGCCCAGAGTGTTTACATACCCACCCTGAAGCCACGATGTCATTATTAACCTACTGAGAATGTGCAATGCATTCCCAAGGTCCTCTCACATATTATAACATGGTACCTAGATTACATCATTAGAGCTAGAACTGGGTTTGTTTCCTCAGCCAGACATATAAGGCCAAGCTCATCTTAATGGTGGGTGATATTAAAAAAAAGAAGAAAAAAAAAAGGTGTGGATATAATGTGTAAAGTGGGCTTTAAAATGTGCACAATGTGCCTTTTTGCGTAGTAATGTGTAGATGTTATCCTTATGAGCCTGTTTTTCCCCCCCCTCCTTCTCTTAATTAACACGAGTGATACCTGTCTTTAAGTGCAGAAGAGAGTGATGTACCTGTTATGGGAGTTCAGCGCAGGGTGTCTGGCCTCCCAGGCCCTGTTTCACTCCCTGATGTGTGGCCTTTGAGATGTCCACCATCCCTCGATCCTCCCGCTCTTAATGGAGCCCCCATTTTCTGAGGTAAGAGTGTGCTGCTGCCTAATCTCCTAACCCTAACCCTAACCCTAGATGAGCTGTAAAAAGAAATTATTATGATTTTTAAGTTTTTATGGATTTTGGTATATAATGGACTGGATACTGATGATGTGCTTTCGAGGCCTGCTAAAATGAAAAGGGAAAAAAAAAAAGCTCAGATTTACATCGAAATGTATGGTGTTAGCTTGAAACACCAACTATTGTCCAAGCTGGCTAGTAAATTTAAAGGCCAAGGGTTTATATACACCTTGGCTAAAGATTTTTAGTCTCTGTTTTTATGATGCTACACATTTCATGGTACCATGCATTCTCTTTATTAAGGTAATTAGGGCATCCACTTTGTTTTAAAATATCGATTAGAGCCAAATATATTTCCACTATATTATAATTACAGTTGGTCACAATTTTACATAAATCAAGTTGACCGCCTCTTTAAACAGTCTGGATGATTCTAAAAACTGCTGTATTGAATTTTAGAAGCTTCTGATTTAAATTACACACATAATTGCATACATACGAACATATATACCTACATAATTACAATGCATCTGGGGCTGTAAAAGTGCCTACAGTTTATTCTGTGCCTTTTTCCTCGTCCTTTCATGAGCTTGGTTTATGCTTGGAACAATCTTTAAACACCTGAATGCATCAAAGGGCAACATAGAATTTTACAGAAATCTAAAAATTGTAGGACCATACTGAGCTGGCATCATTTAGGAAAAAAGAACTCCCAGTTAATTAACTCCCAGTTAATTTAAATGAAGTAAGACATATAAGACATATGGTGAGCTACATTCAAAAAAATGTTTGGCCCTAATGATAAGTACTATGCTTGGAGGAAAAGGGTGAGGCTTTTAATCTGAAGATCACCTTCCTAACTGTGAAGCATAAGCGTGGCAGCATCATGTTGTGGAGATGTTTTTCTAGAAGAGCAACTCAACATACAGTATATGTACGGTAACATGAAATGTGTTGTGTAGTTGTAAAAAAAAAAATAGTTTGGATGTCTTATGTGTATGTAAACCTTAAAGACAGAGTTGTATTTGGTTGGTTATAGATGTTATAAATGTGTATGGATTATTGCATATGCTGGGACTTCCTTTAACCAGATTTCCTTTAACCAGAGTTATTGATTCATTGATTTCCTTTAACCAGAGTTAAAATTGGATCTTACTCCAAATGTTATCTAAGTCTTGGAACTTGTCACATTATGATGTTTCTAACAGTTTAACATTCTACCCATTTGTCTCTTTCACATGCCTCAGTTGAAATGGAGGATGAAGATGGCACATGTTTACTTGATGTGTTGTGGTAAGTTCTACCAGACTCTCTGTAAGATTATAGATTGTAAATCTCAGGCCACTGTGTTAGATTTGATCACAATGCTTTATACTCATAATAAAGAACGATAAGTGATTTGCTCTATCTTTTGGATGATCCCTGTATTTGTTTCCATGTTACTAGTGACCCGCAAGCCCTGAATGACTTTCTTCATGGGACAAAAGAGGTTACTATATGTTTTTCAATATCCTTACACAAAACAAACAGTAACTTAAATACACATTAAATGAGTAATGTCAATTTACTTCTTATAACACGTAGAATAAAAGTCATTAATCATGTTAAAAGGATGAACATAATTAACTAGATTATTAAATGGTTGTAAACTGTCTGTGTTTGTATATGGGAGAGACATTTTGGAGACTCATGAAAGTCCTCACTACAATTAGTCATCTTCTCTCCTATCTGTTCAAGCAGCTGCTAAGTGGAGACCTGCTCATTAATCCTTCCTCTGGGGAGCCGTCCCTGTTCACAGACACGCCGGTAAGTCTGGGCCTCTGTCCCCATTGAGCAGATGAGGAAGATTTTCATTCTCCTTTAGATCCCCATAACATGCATGTATCCTTATTTCTTCTAAATGCAACACTACTTCTCATAACAACTGTGGACTGTTTCAAGAGTTGGCTTCAATTTCTACTTTCCGATGACATATTATTTATGTACATTTTTCAACTCACTAAATGTTCCTTCCTCTTTTTCCCTACCCAGAGCCCTGTCTCTTTGTTGGCAGACGATGCTGGCTCTCATGACACGCCTATATCAGGCTGTGTGGATCTCTCCTTCCTGGATGAGGCCTTACTGGCCTCACCATCAGGAGGAGAAGATTCTGATGAGGTATGCGAACCTCCACAAGTTGAGGCAGAAGTGCCACAACAACAGGAAGAGGAGGAGGAGACATGTGACATCCTACAGCAGAGTCTCCAGGAGGCTGACATCACTGAACACACACTGGCTTTAGAGGCAGGTCTTGCCCAGTCTAGTGACGCACTCTCTCTCTACCCATCTGGTATACCCCCACCTTCGCCTCCATATATGTCTAAGCCACTGAACATGTCTGGGATCACAACATTACCCAGGGACACACAAGTTGCAGTGGAGCCTCCTCAACCATCCCTGTTGGCTGTGGGCCCAGGTTGCCCCTCACTCAAGCCCGTACCACCCCAGTTAATGGGACTACTACCTGGGAATGTCTTTCCTGCACCTCCCACATCTGACACAGCCTTCTGCCTGAGTCGTGCACAGGGTTCAAACATGATCATTCACAAAACCCTACCAGGCCTTACACTGAGCCCTGCTGTTAGGACAGCAGCACCGCCAGAGATTATATTGCAAAGGACCCGTCTGCCCATACAACCCAAGCTGCCAGTCAACATCCAGCCTAGACTGGTACAGATAAGCCCAAAACCATCAGAGCAGAAATCATCTCCAGGACTTAGTTTCATTCCTTCTGCTGGATCACAAAATATCTTGTTGTCCTCTCCGGTAGGCCCCAGGCAGCCTCTGCCATCACAGTCTACCACACTGAACAAACCTGTGAGTTTGCAGCTAGTCAACCAGGGAGGCTCAATTGTTTTTCAGCCACAGAGTCTTTTTCAGGGCCAGAGCCACTTTATATTACCTAGTCAAGGTTCTGTAAACCAGTCTGCAAGTGTCTCTAGGCCGCTACTCAGCACGCCAAACAATCAAATGCCAAGCGCAGCCCCTTTGGCAGGACAACTTGTTGATGGCTCACAGATTGTAACAGTACGCCCCAGGCAACTAAATTTTAGCCCTGTGTTTACCACTCCGACTGGACAGCTCACACTCAGGCAGGGAGCTCTCCTGTCCGGACCCCTGCAGCTTCAGTCAGCACCTCCTACCGTCTTCCAGATGCCGGCGCAGCTAGCGGGGACCTACTCTGCTCATGCACAGGGGCAACATAGTGGTGTTGTCCACACTCCTGCCTTAGGAAAGCAGATCACTTTGATCAACACTCCTGGTGTGCTTGCTCCTGATATGACCGCCATATCAATAGTGAACGGACCATCCGTAGTGCAAAGCTTGCCCTTTGTGTCACAGACACAGAGATCTCTGGCAGGGCCCCCAGAGGAGCAGCTAAGTCTTCCACAGACCCCAATGCTTCTACTGCCTGAGAGAACTGCAGGAGATAAAAATGCAACTAATGAACAAATACAGAATACCTTACAAGTAAGATGCTGATTTTTTAAATATTTTTCCTTTTAGAAAAATATTGTGGTTTATTAAGTAGCATATGATATACCAAGCCTGAGTATGATGGTACGAATTTACCTGTTCTTTGTTTACCTGTTCTAGCAAGACACCCTGTCTCCTCCAGTTTCAGTGCAAGCTGACGTTGCCAAAATGCACACGCAGCCTTCCCCAGTCATTACACTTTCGCAGGCACCACCAGAGAGCAACAATTCCCCTGAGCCTGTCACATTATTGTCCAAACACATAATTACGCACCCAGAGAAGCAGCAAGCTGTTGAAAGAGCCCACAGATCACCAAACCAAACATTCGCGCACCATAGCCTACAGGTAAATCAAGGAGTTGAGTTATTTAAAGTTTGTTATGGTTCTGTTTAGTCACATTTTAAGTATTGGCAAGGATTGGTATAAATATTTTCAATGCATACCCTTGCAGGAAGCACTTAATCCTTCAGCCTCTGCTGAGTCCCTGGACAGTCACATCTCTCCTGCCACTAGTGAGACAGAGTCCTCATCCATGGTCCTTGCTGTGTGTGCCCCATCTGAGGTTCTCTCTGTGCTATCCGAGTGTGGAGGAATCCCCACTCCAGTGCATTCTGGGTCAGAGCATGGTGACATGTTAATCTCACCACCCATAACCCAGTGTTCGGGAAGTACTCCTTCGACCATGTTTCCGACACCCCCACTTTCAGACAGACAACCCTCCTCTGCATTTGTGGTTCTCAGTGCCAAAATGCAGGGGCAGGAGGAATCCATGCTGTGCATGAGTCCTTCTTCAACTCCGGAAAAGATGTGTGTTTCTGAGCAACAGAATTTAACCATCCCTGTATCTGCTAGCCTCAATGGAGTCCTGGAGCCTGGCCTTAATGAAGCGCGGGAGCACATGCAACAAAGCAGTAAGTGTATCTAACACGTACAGCGGAACTCTTATGTGCAACTGCAGCTAGCACAATACATCAATTTTCTTTCGGTTCACATTAGAACTCAGAGTTCCTGGTGTAGTGGATGATGAAGACATAGCCTCGATGGACCTGCAGGAGAGTTTCGAAGGCTTGTCATCCATGGACACACAGAGCCACACTGCTCTTCAGGTGAAAACGCATGTTGCTCACATTTCTTGCTAATTAAATGTCAAATGTAAAATGTCAGTAGAATTATTGTACATAATTTACTGCATTCACAAATAGTGTAAATAGTGACTCATGAAGCAGTTCAAGTGATTCATACACATCTTGCTACCTCAGGTGCCCTGTGTCAGTGTCAAGGCAAGAGAAAGACTCACTCCAGCAATGCGTCAGCAGAGGTCAACAGAAGTTCTTAGTATCATTAGTATTGACAATATAAATGAATGAACATTTCTTGCTTTTTTCATCAGAATGTTATAGGCATGTGTGTGCAATTCACAGGATGAAGCAGCAGTTTTGTTCAGACTATGACACTGTTCATAATCCAAATACTCGAACTCGGTTCACGTCGCTAGAGGATGCTGTGAGACACCTGTTGCCCTACCATACCTGTTCCAGAGCCTTACCCAGCCAAGCTGATCTTCTTACAGGTTAGTATCCAGTAGTTTATAGTAAATAATTTACTACTTTTACTTGGTCTATTACTTAACAATCCAGTTTCTTGCTTTTAAATATATATATTTTTTTATCTAATAGCAAGCGAAGTGGTTTTAAAATAAATATCACATGCCATGCTTTCTTATTCGTTTGTGTGTAGTGGATAAGCAGTTTGAGAATGTATCAGGGCTGCTGCTAAAATGTACAACAGACATGCTTAACAAATACAGGCAGCTCCTTCTGGCAGAGTCTCAGGTGAGTCAGAGAATCCCACATTTAACAATTCCTCATGAAATGTACCTACCTCTCATGTCAGGAATTTATGAATAAATGGGATAAGATAATATAAGAGAAATCTTGATTAATCCAGAGAGAAATTGGAGTTCTGCAGATCTACAGAATAACAGTCACGGAAAGCTAAAAAAGTATTTTTGGGGAAAAAAGTTACAATAAAAAAACACAATACACAACATAACCTAGGGATACTCGGGGGAGTTGTAGCTCTGAGGGTTAAGACACTCAGTTATTGATCAGAAAGGTGTTGGTCCAAGCCTCAACCTTGCAACCTTGAAAAAGGCTGTTAACACAAAGGCCGTTCCAGAGGTAGTGTATCATAGCTGATTGACCCCAGGTATGAGATATATATGTGGCTTAGTGGTAAGCAATGTCGCCTTGCACCACCAGGTCCTAGGTTTGATTCCATGGAGTTTGCATGTTCTCCCCATGCTTGAATGGTTGGTGGGTTTCCTTCTGGTACTATGGTTTCCTCAAACAGTCCTTAAACAACCTGCAGATTATCCAAATTGGTATTTCCAAATTGTTCGTAGTG
This sequence comes from Clarias gariepinus, assembly GCF_024256425.1. Taxonomy (NCBI): domain Eukaryota; kingdom Metazoa; phylum Chordata; class Actinopteri; order Siluriformes; family Clariidae; genus Clarias; species Clarias gariepinus. The sequence continues at coordinate 16,255,896 of NC_071112.1, forward strand.
TGTGAATGTTGATCGTAAGTTCTACCACGGTGGTACAAAATGGGAATAAGTATAGGAATAAACACTATGATCACCAATGGCCTCCATGGTCCCTAGTTGGTCTACAGACGTTCCTACATGTGTATATATAACGCACACACCCCGGGACAGTGTAGTAGTACGTCTTGAAGAGCCATTTATGCAAATATTGCACATACTGTGAGTAAAATTGTCCAGCAGCTGTGAGAATAAACATATATAGTGGCAATTCACTCCTCATCAGCAACAAGCAGGTCAACAATACCCCCGCTGTACAGAGACTCATTAAAGAGCCTAATAGCTGCAGATATAAACAACCTTCCATAACACTCCTTAGAGCAGTGAACCTGTCTCAGACTGTTATAGATGGTGCTCTTTTGTTTTGTTAACACTTTTTCCATACGTTTAAATATTTAAGGATATAACTCACAGCTTCAACCAGGAGTTCTTAGAACTATCAACCTTCCCTGAAATGGTCGCCACAAAAAGACACATCTGTCTGTGGGTGCTGTCGCTTTAAGATTTCCCAAATCCTAGTGTACACAAAACAAGCTCCATAAAGACATGGTTTGCGAGGACCTCATCACCTTCCATCACTACCCGAAGCCTCCGGGATCAATCGGAATATGGGCTCAGTGCTGACCTCCTCACTTGACATCATTGCCTGCCTTCATTATATGACCATAGACATGTTTTGAAGCCAGTGCAAAGCCTTTCCAGAAGACGGCAGGTGTTATAGGAGCAGAGTAGATGTTGGAATGAGTGTGATGATCTGGTGTCCATTTTTTTGGGCCATACACTGTATATACAGTCAGGTCCATAAATAGCTGATTATTGACAAATCTATTACTATAGGTTTCTTTTGTATATTGGAGATGAAATTAAATTAAGGGGTAATTACAGGTATTTATTTACAAACAGCGTAGCACTTATAGAATTTTTATTTATGGAAAAGAAGCGGAATTGTTGTGCAATTGATAAGTCACATGATCACACCAAAATTCAACTGTGCATGCTTTTTAATGACTGAATATAAAACAAGTAATACAAGCAAAAACTCGTAAAAGCTGCATTTACCACTCATGGCAGCCCTGACTGTAAACTGGAAGTGGAGGGCTGTACTTAATTGTGGAAATGATTGGCATCAGAACTATGTAATTATACTGTAGCATTTTGTTGTAAATCCTTATAACAGCTCTTGTCATTAATCTGTGTAGCAAGAAAGTCCTTCTGCCGAGATGGTGATGCTAGAACGCTTGTTCCTGCAGTCTGAGCGCCTCTTACTTGGGGAGGAGAGACGTAGAGCAAGAGGCGATCCAGGTAGGCTCTTTTACTCCGTTGTAATGCAAAAAAACACATTCTTGCTAAGATTTTGTGACCGGTTTGGTTTCTAGACATAAATTTAAAAACTCATAATCAGGTGGCTCATAAAGAATAAACACCAAATACTTAGATATACAGTGCAGCCTTGGATTGCAAGTAATTGTCTGCGAGCGTTTTGCAAGACGAGCAACATTTTCAAATAAATTTTAACTTAGTAGTATGCATTGAGCCTAGTCTGATCACAACTGAGCCAATGATTCGTCTCTCTCACGTGCACTATGGGATTGTGGGTATTCGTCTCCCATGCTCAGTCTTTGTGCGTAGGTCATTCATATAGTCAACATTCGTACACGCGTGTACTGTTTACTATATCACTGTGACCACGTGTGTGCACACGTGAAGCTAAAGCAAATGCCATTAAAGATACCAGTTACCAGAGTCTCTCTCTGTCAGACAGGAGTGATGTTAGTCAGTGTTTTTTGCGCGACTGTTATTAGAGAGGTTTCTTGTTAAAGAGGTTTACTGACAGAGCAGTGTTTCCGTTAGTTTGTAGCCTCCTCCCTCCTCTTGCCTTACTTCAGCCTTGCACACACATGCGCATGCGTGCATAAACATGCACACAAATGCACAAACACACACTCTAACAGAAGTACTGCTCTGTCCGGATTATGTTCAAAGGTAAAGTGGAAGTTCATTTGTTTTTAGTTCAATTTATATTTTGTATTTATTATTTTTATATGAATATTTTTTAGGGTTGTGGAACAAATAATTAGCGTTTCCAATATTTCTTACGGGAAAATTCACTTATATAAGTAACATATAAATGTTCCGAAATACAAGCACGCTTCTGGAACGAATTATGCACGCAATCCAAGGTACCACTGTACCATTCATAATGTATTCTTAATACATTAAAAAAATTGTTTTAATAGTGTACATCGATCAGCCATAACATTATGACCCCCTCCCTGACATTAAAAAGAGCAAAATTGTGACGGCTAGACAACTGGGTCAAAGCAACTCCAAAACTGCAACTCTTGTTAGATCCTTCCAGGCCGCAGTGGTCAGGACATACCAAAAAGTGATCGCAGGAAGAAAAACAGGTCAAGTGGCAACAGGGTCATGGGTGGACAAGGTTCACTGGTGCACATAGAAGAGCTACTGTAGCTCAAATTGAGGAAAAGGTTAATGCAGGTTCAAAAAGAAAAGTGCCAGAACACACAGAGATTCACTGTTTGAGTGGCAAAGAGACCAACTTAATATTAGGCAGGTGGTCATAATGTTATGGCTGATTGGTGTAGACTACTGTATTAGTTACTAATACAGTAGTCTACACAAGTCATTTTCTGCATTTTATAGGGATTTAACCAACTACAGGGTGGTGTGATGTATTACCATGTGTAATTGTTTGCATATCAGCACAGTTTTTTTGTTGCATGTTTATTGTTTCTTGAGGAATTTGCAAATAATTGCATTTTTCATTTATTAAACCTTATGGCTACATTTAATAAAACTTCCCAAAACAACTATTTTTAAGAGGCAAAAACAGCCTTACTTTTTTCTTCTTCGAAATGAAAAAAAAAAAAAACCACACACACACAAAGATTTTTATCTTATTAAGAAACCGGAAATCACAGAAGCCAAAAATAAAATAAATTTATTAAAAAAAAACTAATATCACACACCAACAGCCTAGATGGCAATTCCGGCTACATCATATGTCCTTGTAAGCACTTACTAAAAAATAATGTATTTAATTAAATCATAGCAATTGGCTAATTTAAACACTGTACATCTAACACAGATGATGGAGAAAATTTAATCAGATGTTTCTCATCTCAACCCCATTTGATGGTTTACAATAAAGATTTAATGCTGAATGTCAACTAAAGTTTCTGTTATCATGGAGGTTACTGACTAGAGTTTGATGAAACTTAACCACATGTGCATGTGACTCATTTAACAGAGTCCTTCCTGATGTCCTTGCGTAAAGCATCATGGCACCGAGGCATGCCGCCTCCGCGCCATTCTGATGCCTCGGCAAGTCCCCCGTCACCCCCTGCGTGGTCTTTACACTCAGACAGACCCCCAGGTCTTAAAACGTACTGCTCCAGGAGCAGGGGAGCTCTGCGCCTTACCATCAAGCACGAGTCAGGGTCGCGCAAAGTCATTCATAACTCCGCCTGTGACGGGCCACACGCCCCCACCGGACATAAACGCACCTTAGACAGGCAGCTAACCAACAGAGATGGGAACGAACAGGAGCGGCAGGAGAAATCACTCAGCCCTGCAGAGACAAACTCGGGGCGGAAACAAGCAGCGGATGGTGTGGACATGAACAGGACAGCCTGCAATTCCATCACAATATCAGAGCACAAATCTGAAAGAACGGAGGGATCATTTCCAGACGTTCACCCCCCAGAGTTCAAAAAGAGCAAGCTGGATGTTGCAGACGGTTTGGGGGACGAGGGTGGTCTAAGCGAGCACCTGCAGAGTGCTATAGACAGCATCCTGGAGCTCCAGCGGCTTCAGGGACCTGCAGCTCGTCTCAAACCCAAACTGCAGCCCTGTGCGTTGGAGCAGAACATCAGCTGTGTGCTGGAGGGAGAAATGTAACACACCGAACAAGACGAGGAAAAACAAGTGCCGCTTCCATCCTCCAGCTGAGTATAACCAACACTGTCTGTCTGACATCCATAACAGACACTAAATTCTTAATTTGTTCATTCCCACTTTACCTGGGGCTCTGTATTAGTAAAAGAAAGGACCTGGTGTGAAGATGATCAATTTTATAAAGGAGTAGAATGAGAGACCTGGTACAAATAAATCAAGTGGAGCACCTATTTTTTTTTTCTTTTCTTTTCCCCCTAAGATGCTCCACGGTAATTTTTATAATGTTGGGTTTAGTGTTAAGTAAGGAAGCTTCCAATGTGCTTGATTTGTGCCAACATTGACAACGTTGTCAGTCGCATTTGCCGAGTGCCTGTGTGTATTGTCGTCCTTTTTGAATGTATGTCTGTGTGATAATTGCGATAATTTATGTGTGAAGGGGAAGAGTTTGCTTGGTTCTATAGATATAATACAGTTTAAGAAAGTTTGTACATTACAAGTTTATAGTATATGGATCCTGACATCCATTTCAGCTTGTTTATCCCCAAAGAACACACACACACTTCATTCTGAAAATCACCAGCAAAACCTATTACTGCATTTAAGAGATTCTTTTCTTTAAAACAAATGGTCTCCACTTCATATTTGCATAAGTTATCGAAAGTAAGATGTTCTTCAGTTAAAAATTAGCAGGTGTTACTTTTGTCTGCAGTAAACTGTGATGCATCTTATCGGTTATCAAGGAGACAAAAAAAAGCTCTAAGAGATATTGTTTAAAAAACAAAACAAAAAAAAAACAAGCAATAATGAGCAGTTGGTCTTGAATACGTGGTTGTGCCTCAGTCCAACTTCTAGTCGCTTTTGCTTTCTGTATCGTGATTCCCAGCCGTTTCATTGCCTGTATTCTGGCATTAGAAAAATATTCTGTTCAAAATATCAGCAATATCAGTGGATCATTGGGTAGTCAATGCTAATTAAATTTATCAGGATATTTAAAAAAAAAATATATATATATATATTCCATGTTTTAAAAATTAGCTCTTATCCATCAATCATTTTAAAGTTAATGCCACATCCAGATTTTTAATGTTGGTCGTGTTTGAATTTTTCTTGACAATCTTAAAATTTTGTTAGTGCTGTATGTCACACAAAGTAAAAATGGTTTTACAATGAGGCGGTAGGTCCTTTTAAAGATTCAGGATATATGAAATATATGGATGTGGAATTATGGGTGCTAAGGGATTTAACAGTAACTACGAGGGATGGAGTCAGATAGATGTATAAATGATGGATTTTTTTTTATCACATCCCCACAGACATTGATAACGATGTTTGACATGGTCTCACTTTTCAACTGTAATTTAAACACACACATCCCCCCCCACCCCCGACATGCTATGCACTGGTAAACGGTTCAGTACTCAAGTCACAAAAACCAAGGTGACCGTATAATGCACTTAACCCTATGAACTGTGATGAGCCCTAAATGTGACAAGGTGCCACTTTTCGATGGATGATGTCATTCTTCTCCAGTCATTCTCTTCTTTCAGTTTCTTAAATACTGTGAATATCGTAGCATGTGTTGGACACCGCTTCAGACTACGACACATTTTACTGACAGATTGTTCTGATGCCAAAATCAAAGAGGCCTTAATTCTGCAGTACCAGATTGTACAAAAAGTGTTAAATCCCAACTAATGACTCTTTTGACCCACTGTCATGTTAGTCATTCATTTGAAACATATAAAGAGAAAATCTTTTGTATACATTTTTACAAACTATTTATTTAACTGTGATTTTGTAAATAATAAAAAGTAAAATTGTGAATGGAATGCTTGTGTAAGGAGTATACTTTAACACGGTGTGATGTGGGCAGGGCTTGCTCCATAGAACATTTACACAGGCACCTCAGAGACTTAACATTAAATATACATTTTAATATCAACTTAAGGAAACATCACAGCTTTTATAAGGTTACATCTGGACAAATGTAAATAAAATAATAAAGCTGTAGTTTCTTAAATGAAATTAAGCATGCTCACATGTGGAAATCTCATTTGCAAAGATAATTATGGGAGAAAAGAAATTACTCGTTATTGCTAGTGGAATTGTCTCTGGTTTTTAAAGGGCAATTGCAAATCAAGGACACTGTTATGAGCTACACACCAAATCGAGACAGTCATGGGGGTAAGGATGCACCAAATGCGCACTTGTGAGGTGTCCTAGCTGATGGGTAGAGATTTGGGAAAATGTACAGAAGGACGGTATGGCCACATTCTCCCTAAGCATGTGCCAAATAAATAAATGTTTGTGAATCAGAGATGTTAAAACGTTCTAACAGAAATGTGTTTATCGTTTTAAGGTGTAAAGTTTAGAATCATGTTAAGTCCATCATAAAAGACCAACACACTCTAGACAGCATAACTGCTATTATAGAAACATGTGGTGTGAAAACATGTAAAAAATAAATAGTCAACAGCCCCATATTGCAAAACCCTAGATTTTCACACAATTATACAAAATATTTAATAGGACCACAAACCTGCAACAAATTTTAACCTCTCTCTCTTTTTTATATATATATATCTTTTTTTTTCTCTTCATTTTAAGAAATCAAGAGCAGGTTTGGGTTGTTAAAAATATACAAGTTTCATTTTATGGAAAGCTGAGAACTGTTCTCCACTGTTGTGTGTAATATATTCGACATGGTTTATTGTTCCTTTTTTTCCCCCTCATCTTCCTTTTAGTCACCAGTGTTCTCTCATCACAGTGAATGAGTCCACAATCAAAAGTCTGTTGTTGGTCACTTGGTTCATCTACAGTCTTCGAACTCATTCTAGGCTCACTTCACATAGGAGTCATTATCAGATTAGGACAAGTTCATTTTGTAGTAACACACTGACACACCAGTGGTTTGGGATGAGGCCGTCTAGGTCTTGCCCAAACTGCCTCTGCCTACCTCTATGGGGTCAGGTCAGATAAATGAGCAAGTTCTCTCCATACTTGCGCAGGTACTTCTCGTGGTTATGGTCGACAGACCACAGTGGAGGTAGGAAGTTGGGCTGCATGCTGGACAGGAAGTGCTGACGCCAGCGCCGCTCCAGGTCAATCAGACCGCGCAGTCCATGCTCAGCATACGCCTGTACGACCTTCAGCCCGTGCGGCACGTAACTCTCATTAAAGATCCTAAAACACACACACGTCATTTAAAAAGATAAAAATGCACAAAACATAAATGCTATCCAATTTCCCTGAAGTCTTAAGAAAAAAAAATGGGTATAAATATATATACAGTGAGGTCAAAAAGTATTTGATCACCCTGTGATTTTGCAAGTTCTCTTACTTAGAAATTATGAAGGGGTCTACAATTTTCAGCATAGGTGCATTTCCACTGTAAGAGACAGAATCTAAAAAAAATAAATAAATCCGGAAATCACATTTATGACTGTTTTTTTTAACTATTTGTGAATTACTGTGTCAAATAAGTATTATCACTTGCTTATCAGCCAGATTTCTGACCCTCAAATACCTGTTATTTTGCTTTTAAATAGTTCAGCTACACTCTGCTCATGATTCTTAATTAATAGCACCGGTTTGAGGTTGTTAGCTGTCATAAAGACACCTGTGCACCCCACAATCAGCCAAAGTCTAAGTAGCAACATGGGCAAAACCAAAGAGCTATCAAAAGACAAGAGACAAAATTGTAGACCTTCACAAAGCTGGAAAGTGCTACAGGGCAATTGCCAAGCAGCTTGGTGAAAAACAATTGTCAGAAAATGGAAGAGGCTAATGATGACCGTCAATGTCCCTCGGACTGGGGCCCCATGGAAGATCTTTCCTCGTGGGGTAACAATGATGCTAAGAATGGTGAAGAATCAGCCCAGAACTACACGGGAGGAGCTGGTCAATGCCGTGAAGAGAGCTGGGACCATCGTTTTCAAGGCTACTATCAGTAGTACACTAAGACGTCATGGTTTAAAATCTTGCATCGCACAGAAGGTTTCCCTGCTTAAGTCATCCCATGTCCAGGCCCGTCTGAAGTTTGCCAGGGAACATCTGGATGACACCCGACAGATCTAGAGAAGATCTGTATCGAGGAGTGGGCCAAAATCCCTCCTGCAGTGTGTGCAAACCTGGTGAAGAACTACAGGAACCGTTTCACCTCTGTAACTGTTAAAGGCTTTTGTGCTAAAAAAAAAATCTCTCTCATAGTGAAAATACACGTATGCTGAAACTTGTAGACCCCTCTATGATTTCTAAGTAAGAGAACTTGCAAAATCACAGGGTGATCAAATACTTATTGACCTAACTGTATATACTTATAGCTACCCATGTACATTTAAACAGAGGCACATGAATGAGTTAAATCCTTCAGGTCATTTGTATTCTAATAAATGTCCCCAGCGTGCAAGCAAAAAAAATTTAAATAAATAAATAAATAAACTTGTGAAACCACTAACTGGGTTGGTTCTATTTCTCGCCAAGCTTGACAAAGACCTATTCCTTGCCCTTGCATGGGAGTCTATAGTTGTTCTTAAATGTGCCTAAGAACTCACTCACTCATCTCTATCTGCTTTATCCTGTAATCAGGGTCGGGGGGCCTGGAGCCTATCCCAGGGGACTTGGGGCACGAGGCGGGGTACACTCTGGACAGGGTGTGCCTAAATACTAGTGAAGTTAACTATACATAAAATCTTACAGGAGATTTGAGCAACACAAAGGCACCAAGCTTGTGTGTGTGTTACTGCCACCAATCAAATACAAACAACTGCAAATAGTTCTTAAGGCACTGGAACATGAAGACAAATTTAAACTCTCGGGTCCAAGAAAATCTGAGCATTAAGAAAAATTCTGTTATTTTAGTTGTCTGTTTGACCAAAAACTAAATAAGTGCAGACACATACCCCATAACCATATATATATAAAAAAAAAATCACGGGTCCTGAAGTAAAATTTAAAAAAAGGTCAATAAAATTTTCTTCGAGCTGAGGTCTGGTGTTTGGATTCAGATCTCTATATATGCAGTCAGTCTTAGTCTTAAAAAATAAGCTATTCATAATTTCCATAGCAATTCCACAATACTCAGTAACTATGTTAAACATGTGAAGAATTTGTTGCTTGTATTTGTATGGAATACAAACAACAATCTTCATTCAATTATTAGTGATTCTTCATTTGCACGCTGCTCTCAGGTGGGGTATTTAGCACGCCCTCATCTCAGACTGCTCAAGCGACTTGGGTTTTGGCTCATAGTGGTGATTCACATTACTGCTTTTTATTAGCACTACAGTTTCAGAAAATTCAGTCACCTGGTCCGATCTGGACGGTCATTTAGTGAGGCCTGATCTATATCAATAATACGTACTATCAAATTAAAACTCAACTTAGACCAGGCTGTTTTTTTTTTATTTTTTGTTGTTGCAAAAATCCACGAATACGTTTCTAAAGTGGGACGGCTCCCTCACCTAGTCTCCAGGTTGGCAGCTGTTTGCAGCATTTCCTCTGTGACCGCCTGCTCCTCTCCTTCCTTGCAGAAGTATGCATGAACCACTGTCAGGAGCTCTTCTCGTCTAGAGGCGGGCATGCTGTCATTGGCACTAAGAAGGGCACGAGCGGCCGATCGTACCCGCCGCCGATCCGAGTCTTCCAGCATCCTTACTCCCTCCTCGCAGCCCTGCGGGGCGGAGAACTCGTCTGCCAGCTGCTGCTTTAGAAAGCCGTCATACACGTTAGATGCCGCGTGACAGGACGTGCACAGCAGCAGGATGTCATGGGAGTTGTGATCCTTCATCTCAGCAGGGAAGTGGCGTCTGTACTCATGTGGAACGATGTTCTTTCTAACGGAGGAAATAACAGAAATCCTATTGGTTTCCCTTGTACGTAAACACTAAAGGTACGAAGGCGGATTCATATTCTGCCGGAAGTAAGCATGCATGAAAGCACACAATGCCTCAGTACAAACCGGATGTAGGACTCTGCTTTTCCACACACCACACAAAGATTTTCTTTGGCTGTGAGGTAATAGTCCTTCTGGGAGTCAGGGCGACCTGAGGGCTCAAACAGCAGTCGTACGATGAAGGGGTCCTCACTGACCAGCTCTAAAACGGGGCAGAAAAATCACTGAACAACACTGCATACAACAGACTTACAAGCTTTATTATATACACACATGACTATGTTATATTAAAAAAATCTATTCAAATTTATCAGGACCTTTAGAGAATAGTGCAATTTGTTTGAGAGCTCATTTGTGAACGCAATGTTTTGGTGATCAATATCGCATTAACATTTAACAAATAACCAGGTTAGAAGGCTAGCAGTGAAAACTTTCCAAATTTTAATTACTCATTAGTAACATACTAAGCGGCGATGCGCAGATTCAAACAACTGGGTCACTGTGAGATCTATCTATGTAATAGATTATCTATCTAATCTATCCGTCATCCATCTAATAACAGATTTGCTATGCAGCCCTGAACCAAGCTCACTCACTCAACATACACACACACACACACACACACACACACATACGAGTACCCAACAACAGAAATATTTATATACTGTATTAGGAACTAAACATTAAATCACTAAAGTGGATAACAAGCGACACTAACCATGAAGAAAAATGCATTTAATCCTCTTGACAAAAGGATGAAAAGTTGCCAGTTCAGCTGTTAAGTCAATTTAAAGTCAAGATGTTTGTCACGTACCTCCTATACCTTTGTCTAGGTACCACTTTGCCTTTTTCTTGTCACACGTGCAGAGCGGCTGGCCATCAGGTGCATGGAGGAAGCAGTTGTCATACAAGGGGGATTTCCTGAAAGAGAGCGAATAAGTACACCATTTTTCAACCTGAATCAAAATAGATTCATACATAAATCTAACAGAACAAGAAATGTTATACTTATGAAATCCTATACTCACCAAGCACTTTATTAAGAAACACTGAACTAGTACAGGTTAGTTACTTTGCCTCAATTCTTCATGGCATGGATTACATGAGACGTTGTAAACAGTCCTGAGATGCTGCTGTCAGGCAACTGATTCAGAGCATTAAGGTGCATCTGAAAAGTCTGCATCTCCTGTCCCACAGCATCGCAGAGGTGTACAAATAGAACTGACTTTTTTTCTTTGTTTTTTTTTGACACAAGGTAGGTTGTGGCCATGAATTTATGCTGTTGACTTCTGACCCCTACTGTTGGAAATCAAGGTTATCAGACCAGACTATGTTTTTGAAAGCTTCAACTGTCCAGGCTGTTTCCACTGCAACCTCGGCTTTCTGTTCTTGACCGAGAGATGTGGAAACTGATGTGGTCTTCTGTTTGTAGCTCCCTGCAACTGCCAGAGTTCCTTTAGCCTTTCTGTCAGTTCAGACCACTGTGGATTTTATTTTTCCGTTAATAATCAACAAGCTATTTCTTTCCACAAAACTACCCCTCACTGGATGTTTTTTTTTTCCTTTATTGCCTCGTTTTGAAACTGTAGCTGGCCTGGGGTTTGCATGACGTTATGCACTGCTGCCACAGGATGAATAAGTAGAGGTTCCTAATAAAGTGCTCTGTGAGTGTATAAATATCTATTATAGCTCCAATGCTCTACCTGGCTGAATATCCAACTCCAAGAGGTTTCCGCTTAATCCTGCGCGGGTCTGGTACTTGCTGATCACCAGACTCAGGACTGTCGACGGTAGACCGGCGGCACCGGCGCCTGCGTTCCCCTTCATCCCCTTCGCTCCGCCACCTAAAGGGCACATCCACCAGGCCCTGGCAGTGGCCGGCCAGCTTCGAGAAGGCAGTCTCATCCTCACTTAGCAGACATGGCTCAGAATAGAGTCCCAGCAGATAGAGAAAGAGAGAGATTGAGACCTGGGCATCTCGTGCTGCATACAACATCTACAGCATATACAAGGAAAAGTAATGTCTGTGAGGAGGCATCATGATTAAAATACTTAAAGTTATGTACATGGCATGAAACTAATGGTTATATGATTATATACAGGAAATCAGAGTTTAAAATTGGTACTTCACCTGCTCCTCACTCAAGTTTTCTGCTTCCCAGTTACTACAGCGCAGCTCTAGTGATTTATCCAGGGTGACATTAAGTAGATCAGCAGCCAGGGACTTTAAACTCAGCCCATTATTCAGCACTGCATGCCTTCAATATTCAGAAAATACAACTGATTACAAAAAAGATCTTAGATTAAATGCAAGTCATATATGTCTATCTAATGTAAGCAAACTTGTCCAGTAACTTTGGAGCGCAGATATCGGATCAATAGTAAGTCACTAATAGTTACTGAAACTTAATCCACAAAAGGCCATGTTAACATTTAAAACTTTGTTAACATGCATTTTGTGTGAATCAGACTTAATTACCTTTGTCTGAGTGCCAAGTAGCGCAAGTCCACAGTGCACACAAGGGCAAGACCGTGGTCACTAGCCAGACGCTTGCTGTCTTCATAACAGCCAACGCCTACCTTCAGCACACGGGAATCTCTCAGCACCTGCAGCAGGCCGTTGGGAAGAGGCAGCTGGGCATCACGGAACGGCAGCAGTCTGACCAGCATACAGCGTCCCGAGTACGTAGCCATTTGGAGCAAAGACACCGCACAGGCTTTGCCTTTGATGGAGACCTAAAGGCGAGACAACACCTTGTGAAGGAGGACAGTCTCCAAAAACGAGTGATTTGAATTGTTTAAGATGTCCCTCTTACACGCATGCGCTTTACCCATTCACAGTCCAAACCCAGGACAGGGAAGACAGACAGGTCCTTCTGGAACAAGGGCCAGTGTTCTTCGAACTCTTCTGAAGAGCTCACCACCACCGCGGGCACCTCCAGTGTCTTCTCAATAGATGGAAGTAATAGACATTTGGGAGTTGCTGCTAGCGATGGTGCTGAGGGCTCTTGTTGTGGATGCTGATCAGCAGTGCTGCCCAGTTCGAGTGCTCTGTGTTGTTCCACAGGCAACGAACGACAGTCCTTTTGGACTTTGATAGCTTTTCTCTTCTGTGCGTATATACTACGCCACAGGAACAGTCCTCCAAGCGTGGCTCCTAACAAGGTTGCCACTGCTGCGGTCAAAGTACTCTGTCTGGACATCTCGTAATGTACATCAGCTCCCTGCTCGAAGTTGAGGAAGAACAAGAGGGCTTTGTGAGAGGGCTTATATGAGTTAGAGCATAAGAAAAAATATCAGCAGAGAGTTTAGAATGTCCCAGATAACCTTTCGTATCATTTAGGTGTTTCATTTTTTTCTTCATTTATTTTCTGGGACAGACTATACTTAGTAGACGCAGATCAATGCAGAAGAAGGCGGCTTGGTCATGAATACTTTACAGGACAGTGAAATTCCTTTTCTCTATATCCAAGCTTCTATAGAGTTCTTCAGAGTGCTGGATCATCCATGATACACTGTACCTGCATCATGAGCAGTGAGGCTTAAGGGCTTTGTTTAAGAGCCCAAAAGTGGAACCCCTGACCTTTTGATCAGTAACCAAGAATCTTAAACTTTAAGTTAATCAACTAATAATCAGATTAAGCAAATACAGCAGCTCTGTTCTTACCATCAACCCCAGAAACTATAAAAACGGCTGCTTATACAATGTTTTGTTTTAAACTCCAAACACTTTTTGTAAAAATCAGAAGTTTCTGAAAAACTCAGACCAGCCTTTTGGCTACAACAAATCTGTATATGAATGTGCATGAGAGAGGGAAATAGTTAAATCTTAATCAAATTTATATGTACCTTACAGATACAAGATACAGTGCCCCTGGAGCAGACCTTGCTCAAGAGCTTAACAGTGGCATCTTTAGTGGTGCTGGGGCTTGAACCCTTGACCTTCTGATCAGTAACCCAGAGCCTTAACAGTTTGAGCCATCATGTCTGTTATGAAAATATAACAATAAGCAGGGTGCAATTCCCACCCAAGGCTCAAACCGCAGTGCCAGTTGTAAGCCGGGATGAAATAGGAGAGGTGTGTCGGGAAGGGCATCCGGTGTAAAACATGTGCAAAGTTGTGTTCAGATCAGATGGTTCACTGTGGCGACCCCTTGAAGAAAGCAGTGGATAGACTAACAACAACAACAAGAGGGAAAGATGAGACATATAGGACTAGTCCAAAGTTTGGATTCATTTACATTCTAGAACAATACTGCCCCCCTCCCCAAACTATGAAATAACACATATGGCATTAGTAATTAAATAACAACACCACCAAGAGTCAGTTGTTATTTTAAGGTCAGTTGTTCTGGAATAGTCCTTGTAAGAACATTCCTGTCACGTGCATCAAGCAAACTGGCTCTCAAAGACCATAACTCACCTCAGGCTTTACAGAGCAGAAGTAGCAGACATATCTCTATATCAACTGTTCCAATGAGATTACTGCATAATTTGGACAGCTTCAGCATTGTTTTACAGCGTGGAAAGTAATAAAAATCAGGAAAGGAATTAGAAGGTGTGTCCAAAGTTTGACTGGCAGTGTATGAACAATGAAAGAGTGAGTGAAGGAGAGAAGCTAACCTCTGTGTAAGGAGAACTAAAGTCTCAGGGCTTAGACACAGGAACTGAAGCCGTGTAACATTCCGCAGTGTGTTTATTAGCGTGTAGCCGCCTCTGAACCTCCAGCGCAGCTGTTCAACATCGCTAGCCGCTAGTGGGACACTCGGCTAGCTCGTTAGCTCTGATTTACTGCCAAAACGTCGTTAACAGTGAATAGTTTCTAAAAAAATCTATAAATGTTATAAAATCAGACAGAATTGTTTTACTCACCTCGAGCTGCGAGCGTCCGGCTCAAACACATGCACACACTTACTCTGTTAGTAATAACGAACAGCTGCAAAGCGTCTTCTTCTGCCCCTATATCACACACACACCGCCGTGTGTTTCTGCGCACCACAGCGCCGCCGCAGGTGGACGCCGGTTATAACGTAAAACGCAGCTATTCAATTACAAACTGGTCTAATAACAGAGCAATTCTCAACTCCTGGGTCACAAATAATTAGATTCCCAGAGGCAACCCAGTATTAAACAAATAAATAAAAACTCTGTAAATACAATCAATTCACAAGCTGCTGGAAGATTGCTGAATGAAATGGTTTAAATGTTAAGGTGAACATTTAAATTGGCAGAAGTAATGCTAGCAGAACTAGCCAGTCGCACACCTGTGACCTTAGGCCTAGCGTCTACGCCATCCTTAATGTGAATATGCATATGTATTTTGCAAAAAAGTGAGGGGAATATGATCAGACATTTTTTGGGGGTGCCCAGGAGGCTTGTTTCTCTTTTCGAAGACGGTAGCCTACTATATAGAGATATTTCTTTGCACACCCTTGGACACCCTAAACACACTTCGGGCTGGTCTTTAACCTAGAGAGCCACTCAGGTGACATTCAGAAAAAAAATTATATATATATATATATATATATATATATATATATATAGATAGATAGATAGATAGATATAGATATAATGTGGGAACGAAATAGTACAACATAGGCAAACATCATCTTTCTTTTGGACAAATACCCTTTTTCAACCATTTGTTGTACCTCTATCTATAGGCATTTAGTAAAATTGTCCACAATGAAATATATCACTTCCTCAAGTGTAAAGCCCATGCACTTTTAATAACCAAATTAAATGTCTCTCACTCAGAATGTCCATGTCTAACCAACAGTGACTTACTGTAAGTATGTACTTTAATTCATTCTGAAATTAAAATAAAATAAAATAAAATCAGTTCACATTTGTCCATAGATTGCAAAATGCTAAATGCTATGCAGCCACAACAGTATCCAGTAGCCACAACTTATATGTAATATTTCGTTCCCATGGGCCATTAAGATGTGGCCACAACATAGTATTCCATGGCCACATGTTAATAAGTGGTGGCCACAACATGGTATCTTGTTCCCATGCCTTAGTAAGTCACGGTCCAGGTATTTTCTTTTGCCAATTGTCACCAGAGGAGGTCCGTACTATCCCTTTTCCCTCCAATATTTAAATATTTTAAAACTTGCTAATGCTATGTATATGCTTTTTCAGTTTATTGCAAGAAAATTTGGATATAAAGTTCTTTAAAGCGAGCTAAAGTGGCTTAGTGGTTAGCACTGTCGCCTTGCACCTCCAGTGGCCAAGTTTGATTCCCGGCCAGGTTCCATTCTCGTCTCTGTGCTTGGTGGGTTTCCTTCCACAGTCCAAAGACATGCAGATTAGGCTAATTGGAGATCCTTATAGCCTGTAGTGTATGAATGACTGAGTGTGTTTGTATGTGTGTGCGCCCTGCAATAAGTTGGCACCCCATCCACATGCCCCAAGTCTCCTGTGATAAGCTACAGGCCCTGCGTGACTCTGGGATAACCTGCTATAAATGATAAATGAGTGATTTCTTTATAGCAGAGGGCACACTACACAGATTTTAACATCTCAGAATAAATTCAAGGTGACACAGTGACATAATGGATAGCACTATAGCCCCGCACCTCCAGGCTCCAGCAGTCCGTGTCCTCCTCATGCTTGATGGGTTTTTTCCGGGTAATCTGGTTTCTTCCCACAGTCCAAAACATGCAGATTAGGCTTATTTGCCTTTCCAAATTGAACATATTGTGAGTGTGTGCACTTGTGTGCCTTCTGATGGATTGGCACCCTGCCCAGAGTACCCCACCTTGGGATCCCAGTCCCCTTGCATAGGCTCCCAGCTGTGACCCTGTACAGGATAAGCAGTACAAAGAATGAGCAAATGGCTTCAACATGAATTTATGATTTGGTTTGGGGGGAAAAAGATAAATAAAAGAAAATTGTTAAGGAAATATCAGCCAGATTGTTGTGGGTAGAAAGAGATTTCTGTTCTGCAAAAAGAACTGGAGGTATTGTTTAACAGCTATAGCTCTGCTAATACTCCGCAGAGGGGCTACATTATGCAGTTAATTGCTGAGGAAATCACTTACATCAGAGCCCATGCAACCTGCAGACTGAAAAAGTCACATTGCTTTGATCATCTGATCAAAGTGGGTCTTAGGTTATGAGATTGTATTTGTCTAGTACCCACTTTTTTTTTTTTACCCTGGCATAGTAAGTGGTATCACTGAAGGATTTTTTTGATTCAAACACTTAATTCTTAATGTTGCTATCCCCTCACAACTGTCTTTTTTTTTTTTTTTGCAGTTTTATTTTTCATTTGCATTTTAAAGGGAGGTATAGTTTATCTGAAACAACAGCAGGATCTCGAAAATGATCTAAACACAAATTTTAGCACAATAAAATTTACTGTATAGCAGCAAAGTCAAATCTTTGGGATAAACTTGATTTATTTTTTTAATGCCTGGTGACATGGTGCATTTTTAAGTAATGGAATTGTTGGTCGTCTGATATTCATGAGGTACGCATAGATAGAAGTAGGAGTTGACGTTAAAGAAGTTTGGTTCACACCAATACAATCAAGCATCCTCTACCACCATCATTTTATTCAATCTTTTAGATCTAATTCTTCAGACAGAAGTGGAATAAAATAATGAAATACTTACAAAATGAGAAAAAAATGCAATGAACCGTTTTCACAGGTTTGATAAAACAAAGCTGGGCAAAATAACAGACACTTCAAAAATTTCTCGACTACCCTTCACTGCAAGCAGGATGTAAAAATTACAGGTCAACTGAGGAAGATTATGACTAAATCTCTGATTTCTGCAATGCAGCCAGTTGACCCATCTCACCTGAATAACCCAACCACCCAGTATAGTGCTTGTGCAATATAAAAGAAACATCATAAAAAAAAAAAAAAAATTATAAAAACAGTTGGCTGACAAATGACAGTCAATAGTGTTAGAATTCATTTTAAAAGTCCCCCAAATCCCTAAAACATTCATTAAGATATAGGCAGTTGGGGGGGGGGGGATGATGATGATGATGATGATGATGATGGGGGGATAAAAGTACAGTACTGTAGTACAAAATAAAAAGACAGAGCAAGAGTAAAAGCAACGGTAAATCCCCGATCCCTATCACTGAGACCAAATGATTGTAGCTGCAATGATTCGTTATTTACAGAGGAATACACATCCGAATTAGGACACAATACATGGCAATGATAAAAAAAATAAAAACACAAAATCAAATATCAATCCCTCCTCTCTCATAGAACATGTAAAAGTTATGCTTTGAGCTCAATATGTATAATTAACATATATTTTTCAATTTCTATAGATATATCTATATAATAAATGCCCATTTGCTGTATACACACACACAAAATCATTTCCACTTTATCTAGCCTGCACCTTTGGCAAGATTACAGACAACTTCTCTGTTATATTTCAAAGCTATTTAAAATATACTTAATGCATAAAAATAAAGATTTTGGCATTCTCTTGTTTCTTCGTCTTCTGATTAGGAAGTACAGGAAAACCTCTCAAATCTGGAAGCATAGTCCTTCTATTGTCTTGATGGGAGGAGTAGTCGTTTGTCCCTGTGGTTAGAGGAGACTGGGAGTGGGAATGATGGGCACAGAGGCAGGACTGAGATAATAATGATGTAGAATTGTACGGCGAGAATACAAATTTTAGTCTGTTTGTTAAGGCCCAAATCCATCAGAAATAAGGATACAACTTTACAGGAAACAGAATGAAAATGATAGCCGAGCATCACCAAAGTTTCCTTGCCCTCAGACTGCATCGAAGTAGCACCATCTCACACTCCTGTGTTCTCTGCCCTGCTCACACTTAACACTACAGATATTCTGACAAACAGCAAGGGAACAAGACAGAGAGATAGATATGG
The DNA here is from genome assembly GCF_024256425.1 of Clarias gariepinus. Taxonomy (NCBI): domain Eukaryota; kingdom Metazoa; phylum Chordata; class Actinopteri; order Siluriformes; family Clariidae; genus Clarias; species Clarias gariepinus. The sequence goes on from NC_071112.1 coordinate 16,274,620, forward strand.
GACTAATGTGGTGTGCATGTCAAAGGGGTTTCCTCTCGTTTAATGTCCTCACCACCCTTTGCGCATCTCCTTCATGTGTTCATGCTAGTTTTGGTCTCTCTCCAACCCCGCAAGTAAGTGTTTACAGTTGTATCTCAAACGTCTTGTGAAGATCGCTGGAAAATGGATTCGTAGGTGAGGGGTTGGTGCGTTGGCGTGAGCGGTTCTCTAGCGCTGCCCACTGGGCCTCAAAAGCATCAGCTTGGTGGTCTGCTGGGAGAGGGGACGCAGCCCAGCTATCAGTGCCATTTAAAGTAGCTTTTCCGTTCGGTGGCAGAAACGCTGTGGGATTTGCTGGTGGGGGGGCAGGAGGTTTGCCAAAGGGTCCACTAACTCCTCTGGGATCCAACTGTGCCAAAGGCGGAGTAGAAAAAGGGGAGGGCTGCAACTGTGTTTGTGGAATGGATCCTGGAATCGGTACCGGCTGGGTCTGCGTAGCAGAACCAAAAACATTGGCTACCATCTGAGAGGGTGTGATGCCTACTACAGGAACACTTGGCTGGGCGTAGGGAAGCCCGTTGGACATTGGGTAAGAGGCTGGTGCCTGAGCATGAAAGGAAGGCTGGTGTGGGGGTAATGTGGGTACTGCAGTGGGCATGGCAGGCATGAAGGCCACTGGGGCTACAGGAGCCACAGGGACGGGCATGGGTGTGGAAAAGGGCTGCTGAATGGGAGGAGTAGCGGTTCTGACTGCAGGTGGTGGTGCCCGTACAGACTTGGACACCTCTTCCAACCAGCGGTCTGCCTCAGATGGTGTGCGCTTATGAGAGGCACCAGGTGCTGCAAGTGGAGCCACTGCTGCAGGGGTAGGACTGGGCCAGTCACCGCCTAAAGAATAAGGAAAAAACATGCTTAGTGGACCCAAATAAGCTATGAGAATACAGAGATGCAGGAAAGGACAACTGATATATAACATATTAAAAAAAAATACTACTAACAAATAACTATATAAAATCTACAGTTCATGTCTTTTAAGTCCATATGGGGGCAGATTGGTACAACGTCATCAGGATGCTGGATAGTAGAACTTCTACTTTTATGTCTTCTAATGTTCATGGATGTACAAGTAGCTAGCTTGATACTTAAGGATAGCAAGCAAGCTAGATTAAAAATTCCCAACCTATTGTTAACATGGCCAACAAGACTCATATGTGAACAACTCTGAGGCTCATCACTTCACTCTATTTTGGTCTGAGCACACTTACCTTGATGTACCGGAGCTGGGGGTGCAGTAGGGGCCTTAGCCCAGGGGTTAGTATCTCTGGCAGGCAGAGGCGGCGGCAGTGTGGGGGGGTTAACGGCAACAGCAACAGCAGCAACAGCAGCAGTAGCGCTAACGGGAGGAGGCGGAAAGGCAGGAGCAGAGCCGTTCACTACAGCAGCAGAAACGAGAATTAAACCCCAAATATAAGCAGAAAAAAACAAGCATCAAATGCGATACTATAAAAAGCACTTATGTTGAATTATGAGTAAATAGGAATATATGTTTGGCTGACCTTGTGCAGCAGGGGATTGTGGAGAGGATGCAGGTTTGGGCATGGGAACCAAGGAGAAGGGGTCCTCTGTGGGGCCACTGAATGCTGATGTGATCTGAGTGCACAGAGAGCTGATACTATCTCCTTCACCTTCTACCTCTGCCACTAACAGAACAGGAGAACACACACTTTAACATCTACTAAGAGAACAGGACTTAGCTTGCTTGCAAATGTATATGTGTTTCACTTAATTTCTATTGAGGTGATTGAGGGATTCTATGTACTCATATTCACAACAGGTTGTGCATGGAGCCTTGCCTCTTATCGATGCTAACCTGTGTTTTTAATTGGGAAGTCAGATTTGCGCTGCATGGTGGAAGGTAGGTCATTCATGCGCAGCGACATCTGCCTTTTGAAAGGTGATGTCTTCTGACTGAGAGCTGGGAAGCCGCGGAACGAGCCTTGTCGTGCTAGCACATCCACAGGAGCGTGCCGACGCGGAATCGCATGGGGATTAGCTTCTTGAGGTGGCAGTGTGGCCATGGGCTGAGGAGGTGAGGACGAGGGAGAGGAGGCAGCAGCTAGGTTGGCCGTGATGCCTACTGTATCCCCAGAGGCAGGCTCAGAGTCTGCAGGTAGAAAGAAACATGGCTTGAACTTAGTACGGAACAAACATTACAGCATTGAATCATAAATACAGTATATACTTAATGTATCTTCCATTGAAACACCCAAATACATTACAACCCTTAAAGAGAAAAAAATACTATGTTTATAATCACTTTGTTATTGTTCCATGTTCTTTGTCTTAACAATGAAATCACAGAGTAAAGTTTTAGGTGTATGTATCTTTTATTAACATGCTGGTCTATTTTTGCTTTGATTAACAGGATCCTGTATTACCCACAATGCCATTCAACTACCTACAGATAGTGGCACCATTCTGAAACTTATCTTCGCCCTAATGAGTGACATAGTGGCCCTAGGTTGTTTTCCTAAAAATGTGGACACATTTTTATGAAAATACTTTATAAATAATGTCATTTTTGGCTGCAAGAAGCCTGAGGGAAGAAAGACAGTCAAAAACAGTTTGGAGGAAGGAGAACAGACTGGCTGACAGATTACTCACTTCAAAGAAGTTGGGATGTGTTGATACTGATTAGTTGATATTGAAAAGTCATTTTAAGTCATCGTGTAGATGGTCAACTAAAACAGAGCATTCACTTCTGCAACTTCAAATACAACTTTTGTTTCCCCAATGTCTACTATAGATTTCCCATTTACATCAGGCCAAACTAAGAGAAAATAAGATAGTGCTCTGTTATATAAAAAATAATAATAAATTAATTAATGAATAATGTGGGCTAATATTTTAAAACTTGGAGCCACCCGAGCCAATTTCTCCCTCAAACTATCGTTTGACTTTTAAGGAGTACTACCAGCTTTCTTTTTACTGTTAGTGTCCAGAACCTCATGCAGCTTACAAACCTACCAGAAACCTTTTATTCTAAGAGTCTAGATCACCTGATCCAGCACAGGCTTTTACATTAGGCTCCCTTCTGGTCACAACCATCCCATTTTCTAACCGGGGTTATTACTTACTGGCTTCTTGTAGCGACCTGCATCAAATTCAAAATGCTGATGCCTGCCTACAAAGCTAAAAACGGACCAGCATCCACTTACCTCCCAGCTCTAATCACTTGTGCTCCAGCACTGCCTGACTGATCCCACCATTCCTCAGGATCCCTAAGCCACCACTGTACATGATCTGTTTTGTTTACTATATATATATATATAGATTGTGGCTAATATAATATATATATTATTAGATCACTTCTGAATGCACTGTTAGCATTTTGTTGATTTGTGAAGCAGCCCATCATAGCAATTATGACCACAGTATAAAAAACAATAGTTAAAACAAACCTCATCAGTGTGTTTACTGTTAATCGATTTGGAAACCTGACAGACAGAAATGTTCTGGCTCTAATGGTTGGTGCGTTTAAATTATCCAGATGTAAAGTGCAAGATGACCAGCGCCATTCATTTACCTACTGTTTGTGCATATGTTAAGTATAAACCAGACACTATTTCACACTGGTGCATTTTTACACCATCCCACACAAGTCAGTGCCTAGGTCACTTGGTTTTTGGTCACTTACTTACTGAATGTTAAAAATACTGTTACTTAAAGTAGGCATATATTATAAATCTTAAGTATGGTGTTCAAGGCATGGAGTGGCCTTAAGTTCATAATGCCTAATTTAGGACATTTGCGCAAAGAATTGGGAATCCTTAGTCTAAGATCTCCCTTTGATTGGACAGCTTTCTATTTTTGGCGCTGTATCTACCTTTCTTGGCATCTTGTAATTGCCGCATGACTTCTTCTCGCTCAGCCTGTTCTGTTGCTGTGGTAACGCGGAAGGAGCCTTCCCGCGTAAACGTGGTGCGGTTGGCGTCGAAAGTAGCTGTGACCCCGCACTCCTTCTCTCTCTTCTGTTTCCGCTCCAGACATGCTGCGAATGCACAACCTACTGCATGGCTCAGACGCTCACCCTGAAACACAGAAATCACAGATACTTGGGTCATGACAATTTGCTGTTTTCAAACTTAATGGCTTAAAGCTTAAAGCTGTGTCAAGATTGGCTCACGATTAAACCTTAAAAAAATTTAATGAGGGAAAAAACAGTAATTATCTTTTTCCCAGTTTTATAATTCTTATCTTTTTGATATAGAAATGAGATTATTTATATTTATTATTTATAAACACAACGGTGCAAGACAAGTGTGATGTACACCCTTCTTGGTATTCTTTTTAAAATTAACTAAATGAGAATGATAAGGTGACGTCCTAAACCTAAACATATTATCTACTTTTTATCTGTGCTGAAACTTTATGCTGCAAAGTTTCTAAAGTGGCAATGTCCTTCCACTTCAGGGACAGACCATAATGCAGGTGAGGTATTGCATTTGTGTAATCGAACAATTACAAAGAGAATTTTTTTTTTTTATGCAAATAAAAACAAATGCATGGTTGTTTAATCTATTTTAGTATCAAGCACATTTGTATAGCTCTGGTCTGATATAGGTCAGCATGTTTACAAGTATGTGTTACTGCATATTGAATTAATCATAATCTGTTATAATCCAAAAAAATAATAATCTTAACTGTAAATATATTTTATGGAATACACTCTTCCTGCATTTAATAAAATTTTATCTATGGAGCTTTTTTTTTATAATGTACAGTACATCACCACAAAGCAGCATTACATAAACCCTGATGTAGGTTTAGATTCATAGAGAACGTGGCAGAGACAACAGGAACCAGTGCAACAGAGTACAGGATAGAGTACAAGGGAGCAGACCTAGTGCTCATACTGTTGTCTGGTTATGTGTCTGTATGATCAATAAAGATTGCTTCATTGAGTTTGTGGGCAGCTATTAAGCAAAAGTAAAGATTAGGGCTGTGATTGGCTAGCAGTTCCCTACAAATAGCAAGAAGTAGACTGCCATGTTTAACGGAAACTGAACAGTTTGAGGAACAAGTGAACAATAGTTCATTACTTCACCAGACGTGAGCAAGCAAAACTACCCATCAGTCATACTACCCGAAATAACATATGTATTTCATCAACAAATCATTAATAATACACAGAATATCAATCTACATGATATCTCAATCACATTTATTCACGTTATACACATTTTTAGTATACGTTTTGTAATGCATCAGTATTTATTTTAATGTATATTCAGTATTTTATTTCAATATGGCAAAATTAACACCGTAGCAGCAACAGACGCATGTGTTGGTGATGCTACAGGGTGTTCTAAATGCAATTTTGTTGAGGGAAGTTCCCTTAAATAACATTTCCTCGCCGACTGGAAACAACATTCATGGAGGCATCTTTAAAATATTTGCACTGTTCAAATGTTTTACTGCAACCAAAAGCTCCTCATCACTAAACTGTACTTTAAATCTCCCCTTAAAATACAGCAGCGAGTAAAGATGAGGAACTAAAGCTGAAATTACGCTGTGGATCAGAATGCAACATTAGTCTGCCTTGAGTATGGGTACATACTGTATACTTCCACTGAAAACATACTTGGGTGTGTCCCGTGCTTATTAGTTCACCTAAGAGGGAACTGCAGCATGCTAACTTTAAATAGGACATGCCTGATTTATTAAAAAAAAAACAGTTCTATTTCCCTACTTGTGCTTACGAAGTCTACAAGTAATAAGCTCTAAAGGAGTTGTTTCTACATTACAGATGGAGTCACCTGACAGGAAAACGACACGCATTCAGCCTTGTTGCTTGAAACAGGACTAGAGTAATAGGGTCAAGTGTAAATCCATTACATTACAAAGCCCAGGAATAGACTGCTGCTGAATAGGGTTCATGTCAGGAAAACACAAGCTGAAAGTCAATACTTAGTGTATAACAATATGCCTGTGTAATATAATATGAATGATGTAAATGGATTCTGTGGATGATTCTACATTTTTTTTATTTACATTCAGCATTCTCTGTGAACATCAGAGTACTCACTGAATCTTTGATGGCCATGAAGCAGTGACAGATCCAGCGGCGAGTAGTGCCGTCTCTGCAGATGTAAGAGAACGCCCTTTCAAAGTTCCGGTCAGGAGCGCAAAACGAAACTTTCTCTATTGTCTGGTCAAGAATCAGATCCTGGAGCATAAGACACAAACTTTAGCACCACTGTTAAAAAAGTTCACATTAGATACTATATTTATCTGTAACACTTCAATGTTAGCTCAGGTATTGATGAACAGCACTAATTCGGACCAGCAGGGGGCAGAACATAACCACATCACACATCTGGGTTTCTAAATGCCGCCTGATGTTCACTGTTTAAAATGTGTCAGCTTAAACACAGTGCAGATTTTGGCATTTACTTTAGGAGGACACACACACAAATATATATATATATATATATATATATATATATATATATAGTTTATTTTTTTTATTTTTTATTTATTTATATATATTTCGTTTTTTTTAAGTCACTGATTTATGCTGTATGAAAATTTAGAAATCCATGATTATCAAAATATGTTGAGGATAAGGCTGTCTCTACAAGCAGGGATGCACACAGTTGTGTAATCGTTAATTACCTTTGTCTTGTCATCAACCACCCTCAGGCCATCAGCAGATACCCACAGCACGGCTCTGACGGCTTTCTTCCCTGCCTACGAGCAGTGACAGAGGAAGAGAGGAGGAGCACACAGTACAAAATAAGACACATAGTAAAAGAAAGTAGCTGTCACCCTGTTATCTCCCCCCGCCCCTCCGTGTGTCCCTTCACATTTCTGTTCTTTAACACAGAACAAGTTTAACTTAGAAGAATAAATCCTGCAATTGCGTTAAACACCAGAACTGTGCTTTTAAGAAGGAAAAAGAAGGTTGTGAGGTCAGTTGAGTGAAGGACGCCATGTGACAGAGGAGGGGAAAACAGTCAAGAGACAGCAACACCGCAAACACAATCACACGATGTGTCATTATACACTGGACACTCCCAGGTGCTCACTGGAGTGAGGAGAAAAGTGCCCTTAACCAATGCACTGAGACCAACATTCTCTTTCTCACACACACATACGTCTGTCTTGCTATTTTTCATTTTAAAATTATTTACGCAGCTTAAAATTACACTTAAATCTAACCCAAATATTAAGTTCAATATGTTTTATATGTTTTAATTATAGCTGTATAGTTCATACAGTTGTGCTATTTGCAGATCAGACTATAAGACTAAACTAAATATTCAAGCAATTTCATTGCATAAAATAATTATAATTTTAATTAATTTTATTTTTTATATTTTTATATTATATTTTATAATTATATATATATATTTTTTGCTTGACATTAGGATTTTTTTTTTAATTGAATAGGTCATCACTTTTGGCCACTATTGCATGTGTTTATGGGATACTGCTATTATAGAGTATTCCTGTTATACTCCTGTCAGATACTGCTATTGTTGTTTGAGCATTTTATCACTACAGAGATAATTTAAAAAAAAGGTGTACACAGACAGACTGACAGACACACACACCCGCATACAGTACACACTCCTTCACAGAGAAGGAGGTCGGCTCCACTTTTTCCCTATTGTTCCAGCAGTGATTAAAGGATGAACAAGAATAAAATAGGGGGAAAACAAGAAGAGAAAAGCAAACAAACAGTTTAAAAAGAAAAACCACACATCATTTACACACATTCGTTCCTCACACGGCAGAACTTACTTTCTTAAGGAAGCCCTTGAAGAACTTTCTTTCCTGGAATTGAAGATTTGGTAAAGGGAGGTTGGGGGATGGGGAGGACAAGGCAGGAGGACAGTGTTACAGAGAGCCCCGTGTGTTCAGGTAACACAAGACTGTGCATATAGGGAGAGAATGGCAACGGGAGGAGGAATCTGAATGGTTAAGAAGAGTGGCTGAAAGAAAAGCGAAGGAGTAAAGTGATGATCACAGACCACTAACTAGTGAGAAAGTCCACAATCACAACACCTACATCATTCAGTGTTGTATGTTACGAGTAGCTGATTCTGTTGAAGATTTCACCTGGGTATTAGAGTTGTTAATACTGTTATCATTCGGTTAGTCACTGAACAGCAAAAAACCATCACCAACAGGGATGGGGGGGGAATAAATAAAATAAATAATTCTTGAATGCATCCTGATTTTTATTTGGAACCCCGAGGAGGCCATGAAAAGCCAACTGAGCTCATGAAATTGTAATAGGTGTTCATTCATGCTCCATGATTTTGTTAAATTGTCTAATTATTTAATTATCTAAAGAGAAAGTGCACAGCGTGCTTTGCTCAGTTCTCGAAGCAGTGTGCACAAAAGTATTATTCTAGGTTTATCAATTATTTTACTGCTGATGTATATAATAAAATTCAAACAGTATTCCCACAAAGCCCTAATATATTTTCCATTATAAAGAACACATGCATGCTCTATAGGAATCAATTCGGGATGCATCAAGAGATGGTTTTTAAAAATCACGTCATGTCACAGTGAATCGATATTATATTGTGAGGTGTTCGCAGTACTGTGAAAAGGTACTGTTTTTGTTTTGTTCAGCTTGCTTTAATTTTGCATATTTGGCACTATCAAATGATTCAGATCAACAAACTTTAAATTGTGATAATTTAGTTATGAAATGGTCATTTAGTTATGAAAAAAAAAAAAACTGTCCAAATCTACCGGGCCTATGTGAAAAAGTAATTGTCCCTAAACCTAATAACCAGTTGGCAACAACTTCAATTAAGCGTTTGTGATAACTGGGAATGAATCTTTCACATCACAGTGGAGGAATTTTGGCCACCTCTTCTTTACAGCATTGTTTTAATTCAGCCACAGCATTGTTTTAATTGGAGGGTTATTGAGCATGAACGCTTGTCTAAGATCATGCCACAGCATGTCAACTAGATTTAAGTCCGGACTTTGACTAGGACAATCCAAAACCTAATATTTGTATTTATTAAATTTTTTTTAAAGCCATTTAGAGATGGACTTGCTAGTGTGTTTCAGATTACTGTCCTGCTGCGTAACCTACGGGTTGCTTGAGTTTGAGGTCACGATCTGATGGCCAGAATTCTCCTTAGGAATTTTCCATTAGAGTGTAGAATCAATTATGGCAAGCTGTTCAGATCATGCCCCAGACCATCACACTACCACCACCATGTTTGACTGCTGGTATGATTTCCTTTTTATTAAACAGCTTCTTTCCCCTTATTAAATGAAATAATTATTTAATAACTGCATTTTGTATTTACCTCTTTCATAGGTGATCCTAATCATTTAACTGTGGCAAATATGCAAAAAAAAAAACAATACTTTTTCACAGCACTGTAGATACTCCCACCCCTAATCCCAGAGTGCCTTGATATCCCTTAACGCTGCAGTTCTAACATGTGACATCAAAACCAGAAGTGAGCACATGACTGACTAAACTGCAGGAGAACTGCTTCATTAGAAATCCTACAGTTTAGTGCCACTGTACAGCGCTAGCAGCACAGACAGGATAAAATCGAGATCAAGGATTTCAGAATCTGTACTGTTTTTATTTTATGATATAAAATCACTAAATGATTACTGAACTCTGTGCTACTGAGCTCACATGCCTTTAACCACACACTCTGCACCTGAATGTCAGACGCTGTGACCTAACCTGGTAAACGCTGACATCAGGCCTGTGGTTAAGTGCATGGTATGGCTGATGGAGAGAGGGGATTAAAGATAGGTTAAGGAACCATTAGCCATACACACACAGAGCGCAAGTGTGTGAGTCATGCAGGGGAAGTCAAGTCTCACACACAACTACAGGAGAAAAGCTCATCTTCATTAGGTTAAAGAAAACGAGGGATGTTAGAGACCGAGCGGATACTAAAAGGGTTCTTTGTGGGTCATTGCGAACATAACCTGCTAAAAAATATAAGATGTTTATAAGACATTCATCACAACACATATGCAAGGGTGAAAAAACAAACAAACAAACAAAAATAAACAAAGTACCAGACTATGAATGCTAAATACAGCCATGGAAATGCCTCTGAAAAGCTGCCTACTGAGTCAGAGGGAGGAAGTTTGAGAAAGGTAGGACAGAATACATCAAGGCAAGGAGAAAAATAGAAGACAGGAAGGATTACTAATATTAAACTGAAAGACGCCGAGATCCACAATCACACCATGATGTCCGCTAGGCAAACAAAAAAAATAAAAAATGTTCCCATTGAAGTGAGAAGCTTCATTTTCACTGAAAATTAAACATTTATGTTTTTGAATAGGTGCTGTTGAGCTAATGCGTATGACAAATGATACAGTTTGAGGTAAAAATAAATAAAATAAATAAAATAGCACAGACAATCGGCAGGGCAGGGCAGGGCAGGGCAGGGCAGCACACGTCACCTGCACATGGTCAACTGCATGCCTGTGATGTCACACTGATCTCTCTGTCTCCTTCCTTGAAGCTGTGAGTCAGAGGGCAAAGAACGCTTACTCAGTCACTCAGTCTGTCTCCGTCACGCTTCAACCCTCTTCACACGTGCTTTTTATTTTTTTGAGACTAATTATGCGAAAGAGGAGATGAAATGCTAGGAGGACCAGAATAAGAATGTCCTGGATGGATGTGTACAGATAAAAGAGGACAATGTGCGTTTACCCTACAACAATGCAGGTGACCTCAGGCAGCTGATTTTGAAGAGAAGTGCAATAAAACTGACCATTTGTGTTGAGATATATAGTTGTTATTAATGAATCACCAGTACATACCGAGAGATGGAGAAAACACTAACAGTTACTCAAGTCTTTGAACCTACTGTAAGAAACATGCGCTTACACCTCCAAGGTGACATTTTAGTAAATATGCAGATAGAAATATCTTCAGGTTTAGTCCGCACACTCCAGTCAGACAAACTCTCAATCTAAAGCACACACGTGTCAGATGTTTATCTAAGCTTAAAGCTTAGCCCTTTAATGAACTTTCTACCTGACGCAAGCTCATAAGCCACGTTCTTGGCCAAGGTTCATCAGGCACGTGAGGAGAGGTTTGAGAAAGAAAGATGGCATCAGTAATGACAATTCTGTGCACAGACTGATAGGTTTCTGGGAACCATGAAACTCTGTTCCAGTAAGAGGAAATCTCATTATAGTGCACAGGGGTCAGACATTCCTTTTCCTCGCTCTGACTTAGTTTTATGTTAGTGGAATAAATCCCCAAAGTCCAGAAAATAGGGCAAATGTATACTAGCGTATATATATTAAGCAAGCCTATGCCCCTGTCAAACTAAACACAACGAGATAAGAGACAACATGTACATGTTAAGGGGCATACAGTACAGCAAGCACTTTAATGTTGACGCAGCTTTCGATTTATTGTGTAATACTTACAAATCAAATAACTAAAAATGGTTTTAAAGTGTTTTTATATATATATATATATTTGTTTAATAGGCTTTAACAACAAAGGCATGTAAACAAAAAAGATCTCTAAGGTAAACAAATAAACAAACAAGTCTTTAAAACAAGTGTGCAATATCAGAGGCTCTCAGGAAGTTCCCCACTCACAAGTGTGAGTTTAAGTGTGAGACCATCTACGGCTTTAAGACTGCAGGCTTACAGAAAGAGTGAAGGAGAAAGAGAAGGAAGTGGCAGGGGTGGCAAAATATATCAAAAATAGGTTTTCTTTGATTACTTTAGACAAGAATAATCAAACTAACAAAATATGGAGAGTTAAGAATAATTTTAGCAGATTTCCTGTGCGATTTCTAACAGTTTTGCTATTAAAGCAATGTTTAACTGACCAAGAGAGAGACAGAGGGAGCGTGAGAGAAAGACAGAGCGAGACAGAGAGAAAGAGACAGAGCAAGACAGAGAAATAGAGACGGAGCGAGACAGAGAGAAAGAGAGCAAGACAGAGAAAGAGATAGACAGAGAGGGGAGGGGCTAAAGCAGCACTGCTCATTCACTACTAGAATAGGCAGCAGTCATCGTAAAGCGTAGGACTAACATCATTAAAATAAGTTATTTTTTTTCCTTTTTCCCCCTCCCCAAAAAGAAAAGTAACAATGCCTGTTCACAGCTCACCTTCCTGGAACATCCAAGAAAAAAGTGAGTGAAAAAAGTACAAGCAAGAACAATGAAACTCTGCATGGTGATGATGTGCAAATCCTCATCAACAAAAAACAGATATAGTAGTGTGTGAGATACGGCATGTCGCCCCTTCACATAACCCCAGTGGAGAGGGGAAAAACAGGAAGAGCACTCCTGTTTGTCCTGAGAGGCTACATTCCAGGAGGGCTTAGTGACGGGCTAGACAGAGACATATCTCGGTGGAAGATGGACAACTCAGCTGGGGTTGTTGGTGGAGCAGATGCTGCGCAGCGTGACCTTACGCTCCAAGGAGCTGCATAGATTTGCGTCATCCTAACAAGACTAAGATCCCTGACTAGAGAAGAGGAAAGGCGTGGGGGGGGGGGAGGGGGGGTTTGGAGGAAGGAAAAACACAGACAGTCTGGAAAAGCACTGAAAAAGAGTAGCTGGATGTAGAGGAATGACATGATGTAAGCGGACACATCCTGGCTTTTGAGAAACAGGAAGTAGAAACCAGAGGGGTGTGTGTGTGTGTAGTAGACACCTACCGTCTTCAGCCTTTTCACTGCATCTTCACAGATATGCATGCCTCGAGACTCCTCCACCTCCACATGCCCTAAATACTACAAAGAGAGAGAGCTACATTAGCTACATATAAAGCCTCCTCCTGCTCATCTAAACACATTTACACAAGTGCATGATGCACATGAGGAAGCCATGCCACAGCACCTTATTTAACAACAAGGCCCTCTCTCATGAGTCAGTTCCCCACTGCAATGTCTCTTGGGGCAACAAAGATCACGCAGGGAGGCACATGGCCATTGTGTGTGCAGGACGTCCTGACCCTTCCCTTCCTGACCCCTTCACCCAGCCCAAGACGTCTCTCAGTGGCATACACAAATATGTACGTACGTGTGCATAGTTTATATTATGTATATGTGTTGATTTTAAAACTATGAAATAAGACATCTAGAATTAGGAAATTAAACAACTGCTAATCGATTGTTATTTTAAGACACAAAGGTCGGCAGTTCTGTAACACTTCTTGCAAGAACAGTATTGTCAAGTACATTCGTGTCGTGGTGCTTGGCAGTGGGCCTCACACCTTCAGGATCGAAGGTTTGATTCCTGTCTCGAGTCTGTGTGCGTGGAGTTTGCATGTACCCCTGGTACTCTGGTTTCCTCGCACAGTCCAAGAAACATGCACATTAGGGTAAATGGCATTTCCAAACTGCCTGTAGTGTGTGTGTGTGTGCGCGTGCGTGCGTGTATATATGTCAAAGGGTACTACTACTACTATAGATATTTTGGATTCCTTCAGCGCACGCACATATGCACTCTAATCAGCCATAATATTAAAAATGCAAAACATTAAGCCCAATGTTGTGCATGTCTCCTTTGTGATCTAGGGCAGCTCCGAGGGTGTGTGTACTGTGGTATATAGTACCGGGTGCTGGTCTTTTGGGGGCTGTGAGATTGGGCTGGATTTCATGGATGCAGCTAAGGTTCATAATTTGGCAGTAGAAATAAATAAATGAAAATGAAAAGGCTCACTTTTATGTATTTATTTATTATTTTTATTTAGAAATTTTAAATTATAAAACTTTATTAATTTACATTCATTCAGTCGTTTAACATTATTTGACAAGGTTTCTAATAGATACTATTATTTTTCAATAATAAAAAGAACCTATGCAATAATTTGATTCAATCTTTTATCTAACAGCTTTATCTAGGGACTGTGGATCTTCCCCAAGGGAAACACATCCACACTATTCTGCTGAAGATACCCCTCATGCCATCTCTGGTTCACGCGTCACCCGTTTCTGTGTCTCTTAGTGGAGCAAAAAACAGAAACACAAAATTAGTCTTTAAGTTTAGCCTCATTTTAAACCAGAGGCCACCTGCCACTGCTATTTATACCTGGCGCTGAACCAGTTATTGAGCATGAGCAATAAAAGCGGCTGTCCAGAGCCACATAAGCGGCCATTTGCCACAGACTTCAAGCAGAATTATGAGTTACCACAAAGAAACACAGAAACGTCAAACTTCCCAGCTGCTCTGTTTAAGCAGAAACACTTCTTTTAAGCTAAAGCCCAACAAAATTTTAGCATATTATATTACTGGGAGTAATATAAAAGGGGACATGTGAGAGGTCAGATGCTTCATTTCGTCCACTCTTACTAAACTAGTTCTATTAAATGAATGTAAAAAAAAAAAAAAAAAACTGCAGGAGCACAAGACTGAACTGGTGTAATAAGCTTCAAATTGGGCTTTACTCTCTGCTTGCTTTGCAGTGAAACTGTTTATAATGGAAGACGTCCTACAATTGTCTGGACCATGTCATTTCATCATCTGATTTCTCACTTTCAATTTCTTTCCCGCACTCTGTTTGTCATGGTTGTCAGACTGAGTCTGGTGTTGAAAGGTGTCATCACTAATCTTACTTCAACCTTTCCAACCCACACAATCTCTTCTTTGGAAATGAGGGAGAAAGGTAGTAAGAAAGAAGGAGAGTAAGAGGGGAACTAAAGCACAGGACTAGCAAGTTAGGTTGCATTTAGAGAGAGAGAGAGAGAGAGAGAGAGAGAAGGAAGAGGGAGAGGCCGAAGTGCTTTGCTATTCCAGAAACAGCATTAGACTTTTCCTGTCTCATGAAGACAGAGAACCTCCCAGACTGGCTAACACACACTTCTGCCTCACTTGACACCCAGAACTAGAGTTAGAGTTTACAGACGGTGGAGAATTATGCAAGTAGTATTATTTGAGTAGTGAGGAGATAATTTATGATTAGCGGCAGCTGTGGGAAGATGAGAGAGCACTCACAACAATGCAGACAGTATATAAATCAGGGCCGCAGCAAAACCAGACACACACAAACACACAGACACATGAAGACATGCTATCATTTGTAGCACTTAATCTCTACAGTGGTCTATTTAAAGACAGTGTTTACTACAGGTGGTTATTTACCACTGGTTTTACATTATTCTCTATACGCACAGACTACAACTCAGTAACACACCCAGGCGTGACGCAAAAGCTCACATGTGCAACATGCCAAAAAATATTGCGGTGCAAATAGGGTGCAGCAGTTTGGAAAGGTAAAGAGGTTGTCTTCACATGTCTTAAAAGACGCACGTGTTTGCTCCGCCCTTCCTTATTCGTTAGTTTTGGTGGAGGGGGGGATTGGGTTGTGTTACCTCACCAGCAAAAATAGACAACAACAAATCTAAGAGAAAATAATAATCCTCTCTTGATATACTAGGAGTACCCCAGTATGCATATTTGAATTTGTACTGTTCCCAAAAACGTTCGGTTCGGAGTCTAGCTTTAAGCAGTGCTGGCGAATTTTGACTATTAATTTAACTAATTCAAATGAATTAAACAAGCAGCTTGTCACTGAGAACTTGTGTGACAAGTATCTCAAAATAGTCAATTGAGATATGGAATTTTTACATATGTTTGATAAGTCAAACAAATAAGTTTATTTGAAATAGTACAAAAAAAAGTGGGCGTTCCATTCTAAGGGGAAAAAAATTGTCAGTTAGAATTATATAATTTCTGACTTCGACAGACAAAGTGGAAAACTGGCTGCCAGCCACAATCATGATTCTTTACCAATGTGTTAACCCAGGTGAATGATTTCTATTTTTATGAATATTTTTATATTTACCTCTCAAACAGTAAACTGCCTGGTCAGTGTTTTAGATTTAGCAAGTAAATATATCTGTGTTGACTGATCTAAAGCTAACACTTGTATATACAGTATACATTATTTAAAGGTAAGAAATTTTACTTGTATAATTGTACAAGGTAAAAATTCACCTTGTCATGCTGTGCACAGTTATGTTGATTTGACAGCACCCTGTGAATGGGGAAAAACTCAGAAATATCTATCACACCCTATTATAACTTCAGTTGTTGTGGCATTTCATGTCAAGAAAGACATGCATCACATTTAGTCTGTTGAGAAAGGAGAGTTCAAAGAGTTGTGCAAAGAGAGTAACAGTGCAATCACCAGTAAGAAATGAGTGCAAATGAGGTTTCCCCCAAATAATTTATGTATCACTTATTTAAAAGAGCCGTTGATTGCATAGATTTACAACCTAAATACCTAGATGTAGGTGTTTCCTTCCTTTCTTCCTTAAGGTGCTTAAATGTTTGTGTGTGTGTTTGTGTGTGTATATATATATATATGACTGACATCATAACTGAAGTACTTACTGAACCATGATACCCCTGCTATATATATTCATATAAAACTACTGATCACATGGGATTTTCACATAAACGTAACAAAAAATAAATAAATAAAAAGAAATAATTTGTTTGTGAGAGAAGTCAGAGGAAAATGGCCAGACTGGTTTGCGCTTACAGGTCTGCTACTCAGATGACCGCTCTTTACAATTGAAGCAGAAAGGCATGTCCGGAATGCACACCTTGATGCCGATGGCCTACAACAGCAGAACACCTTCTTTAGCACTGCTGAGTAAAATGTTTCAGATAACGTATAACATTTCACCAGATTAACAGATATCGTGAAAAAAATGGATAAACCTAGGATTATAAAAGCAAAGACATCTGACCACAAAATTTTCAATGATTGAGGTCTTACTTGTTTTTACCATTATGGCAACCAGTTCTGTACTGCTTCTGTGATAGTTAAGCAATATAGAATATACTTGAAGAAGTGTGTCTTGTTATTAAATGGGAGGATCATATTACTTAGACTTAACCAACAGGCAGAGCAAAGCCAGACACATTCGAGGCCAGGGAGCTCGGTGTTGATTTGATATCATGGTGTATTACAGCGAATCGGGCAGTTAAAGCAAGAGGGGGGTAAGACACAGAGAATAAGAGAGCTGCAAGGATCATAAGTGTATTGAGTGTGGAGAGTGTGGTATTTAATTATGCGGAAGAAAAATTAATTCACATTACTTAATAATGAAACCACCAATACTACTGATTGCCATCCACAAAGTAATGCATTTAATAAAATCTCTGCACCCCCCAGGGATGTGTGTGTGGACTTATTGATATTCAATTATGTTTACTTACCTTGCTTGCACACTACAATAATAGACAGTATATCTTATTATCAACATCATTATGTGTAGAAGCACACAAACAGCCCTGAGAAAACCATCTAGTTTTATCCTAGTAAAGAAATGTTTTGGACTCTGCAGTAGTGCTGGTCGAACTGTTTACTCATTACCTTAGAACTTCGCCAAGCCTTAACATATGAACCTGTTGAAACGTACTTTACATTAAGGCTATGGCTACTATTTTGTACTTCATATTACATGCTTAAACCAGATGTCATCTGTGCTGTTTGTCTAGACTATTTATTGTACCACAAAACATAACAGATTTGTATTTTTTCCAAATTTTCAATCAAGATTTTTTCTGGAATTTGTATGGACATGTACAGATCCTCTGGGACAGTGACATCACAGTTACTAACATCAACATTGTCAACCTTATTGTATTAGTAAATACTTACTGTATTTTTTTTGTGTTTGTAACATTTTATCTTGCTAAAATACTGCCTGTTTCACAGGTATTGGCACCCATGATAATGATGGGTATTTAAAAAAAAAAAAGAAGTTTTTTTTTGCTTGAAAAAGCAAGAGTAAGGGATTTGTTACAGCTTTTTGAGGCGCCCTAAACCCACTTTGAGCATTTGTTGACAAAAAGGTTTTTTTTCTTCTTTAAAATCACCTAAATGCAGTTCCAGTCAAATTTGTAGCAATGTCTACTATACGCCAGATGAAAATGAAAACTAAAATCTTTTCATTTTTATAAAAAATTATTATTTTCTTCTCCCCGAGATGCCTTCCCGTGAAGATGATTTTTTACTGTGAATTCTGAAAAGAGGCTGAAAACAGGCTGACTTGAAAACACCAAATGATTACAAAACGTGCTTTTCTAGGAAGGTTAATTCCAGCTCTGATTGCTTCACAATTCTCACTTGTTGCCTTAACACTGGAGCGGGTTTGGGTACAATGCTATTTATAGCCACTGCCTGAATTATGAAGGTTACCAAGTTTTTCGTCTCATGTTGATAAATGAGTAAAGAAATTTCAGGCTCGGTCTGTTAGTGGAACATGAATGATCACTTAAGAGTTTTTAAAAACTGAACATGAAACAAATGCACAAATGCATTGCATTTAAAGGGTAGCTTGCTTTAATATAGTTAATGAAATATTAAAATAATTTAGACCCAAATTTTTCCACATTCATTTAAATACCATTGATTTAAAGTATGGACATTTCAATACCATGTTCAAAATGGACCAGCATTTTCTGTCTTGTATTGTTTTATTGACATACTATGAAGTCATGTCTGAATTCACCTTGACTTGGAAGCTGCACTTGCCGCTGCGCACTGCCTCCTCATCAGTCTGCCACTGGTGTGGTCTGCTGGACTCGGGCACGTACACGTCTTTCTTGCGGCGGAAGCTCTGCCGTAGCTTATTCATGACTTCACCTCCTCCTGCATTAGACGAAAGAGAAGAGGAAGTGAGTTGGATGGGTGGGGAGCTATGTGGCGCATAAAAGGACACGCTGCTGGGACACACAGCATTTCACTTCCAGTGGGTCCACTGCATGTGACAGTGATGTGGTCACACCTACAGAATATGCTGGAGAACTGTGGGCTTTTCATTTCGACCTCAGCCCAGAGCAAACTGCATCCTAAAACTTTTGATTTCCCTGCAAGATGACTGCGTGGAATTAAATTTAAGCTGAACTACAAACGATTTGTTCTGGAGCTGTGTGGACTTAAATGAGATTACACACATTTTATCCCTGCATGTCTACCCACAAGCAATTTGTACACTGATACAGAAACACACATACTCAAGCACATGCAGCATCAAGTCAGAGGTGTTACAAAGACAAGGTAAGGAGAGGCAGTCGCTCTGAAACAGTCTCACTGATAAACAGCGGCTCAGGGAGGAACAGTCCCTTTTACTCCCACTAAACTGAAAACATGATTTCTCACGTGACACAGTCAAAACTTTTTTCATGTTACTTTCTTATCATAAAATTCACCTTTCATTTTTTTTTTTTGGATAAATGAAAACTATTTTAGACATTTGACCTTTCTGTGACCTTGACCCCGTTGGGCTCAATTAAAAAAATCTAATCAGTTCATCGGCTGGTTATAATAAATATTGATATAAAATGTAAATCCTAAAAACATTTAAATACTTTTTCTTGAGATATCTGGGTAACTTAAACATTAATATGCTTACCAGACGGTGTTCTGAACTAAGAGATGAACAAACACGCATGAATAATGTGTCTGCATTTCTTTGTTTATTATCAGCAAACAGCATGTTTAAGCATTTGCCCAGGTGCCCTGTGTCACATTCGTACAGTACCGTATCTCAAATGAACAAGTCATTATCACACAAATCATACAGAGACAGAAAGAAAATATGGAAACATTAGCGTTCTCCGGTTAAACAAAAGGGTTCCAACGGACGTGAATTGTTTGTATGTACTTTTCATCTGGACTATAGGAGATGTTACCATATAAGCAATCAGGAAGTGAATTGAGGGTTGCAATAGAGGCATTGAAAAGTCCATATAATAGCAGAAAACCTTACACTAGCTTACAAGTATCTTTAATCTTAGTCAGATGGATGGACCAAGAGCATAGCTAAAAAAAAAAATTCTTTGAGTACGTAAACATCAATGTGCAGATAACATTATAACAGGAAAGGAATCTACTGAAGGAAAACCAATTCCAAAACTTACCCTTGGCAGTGTCTGGATCAATTTGAAACTGAATCGGTTCATCAGCTGGTTATAAAATAATGCGAAACAAATCTTACGAAGGCTCAACAACTCGTTCTCAAGATACCGCGCTAACTATACTCCCCTGCAGGAAGGAAGGACAGATGGACAGCCTGAAAACATAAAGCCTCCTCACACTATTCCTTACACAACGGTTCTTGCCAATTAAACAAACTGCGTCATTTTTTTTTGTTTGTTTAAAACATCAGCACATTGTCAAGTTGGTTCATAGTTGTTTCACCCAACACTCGGTGCGAGTCCCTGAATAAACTGAGCTTTAAACAGCTGCACTGCTTCTGATTCACAACACAGAGGGAGGAAAAGCACCAGTCTGTCACTCTGAATAATCGGCATTGAGAAGACTCGAGAGACGCGGGTAGGACAGATAAACTTTCCTAGTTGAGATTATTAGAGATGGAAATCACCAGGGACCAGCCGATACGAAATTATCATGATACCTAGGTGCCGATTCGATTTGTATTGAAATTCGTTTAGCATCACGATTTTATAAATATCCACTTTTAGTAGTATTTATTTTTTAGATTTTATTACAGTCCTAAACAAGCTTCACTCCTACCACACAGGATGTTGCACTGCTTGTCAATGTGTGAACAGTATAAATCTGCAGGACTACAGAGGAACTGCAACCTCAAATGCTAAATTTTTCTAAATGAAAGTCTGTAAGGCGTTTCGTGAATTGACAGACAAAATAATTGTGGTGCAAAACTTCCTCCCATCTCTAATGATCATGCTCATAAACATCCTTTAAATGCAGATTTGCCGACAGTACTGCAATCGCTCTGACTCTTTTGCTATGAAGCCTTAGTTTCGGTTTTGAGACATGATTTCAACGACAACATCAGTCAAACGAGCCGCTAAAAAGGCTTTTAAGTACTTATCCCTTATCACAGCTTAGGTGTTTCTGCTAGAAATCAATGCTCAATTTTTAAACAAGCTGATATTTAAAATGTGGCTTCAGTACATTTATGTTATATTAATTATTATATTAGATATATCCAAGTAGCCACCTCCTACAAAGGCTGACAACAGGTTATTAACATTTATTTAGACCACAGTCTCATGAATTTTAAGCATCCTAAGCTAAACTTACTAAACACATTCATTAGTAGAAATGTAAGAATTGGTATTAAACATTGTAACAATGTGACACATTTCTTAGATTAAGTCACTGATTAAGTTTTACACATGATGCTGTACTGTTCCCAACAACGCACAACGTGAGACGTGTTTCTGCATCAACACAGGCAGCTAAAGGTAAAATAAATCATAAATCTTTCTACAGAGTTAACAGCTTGTGCTTTTAAAAATGAATTTTTTTTTTTTAAATCGGCAATGTTCAGATGCTGGG
Organism: Clarias gariepinus; assembly: GCF_024256425.1. Classification (NCBI taxonomy): domain Eukaryota; kingdom Metazoa; phylum Chordata; class Actinopteri; order Siluriformes; family Clariidae; genus Clarias; species Clarias gariepinus. The sequence continues at coordinate 16,295,939 of NC_071112.1, forward strand.
CAGCAGCAGAGCTCTAAGATCACGATACTATTGTAAATGCTGCGTTCTGATAACCTAGTTATTTTCGATAGTTGCCACTTTTTCGTGGCATGCAGGCATACAGATTTGCAAGCATCTATTTCCTATCTGAGAAACCACAAACACACAAAACAAGCACTCGTCAGACCAGGTGACAGAAGTGCAAGTCATTTCTTTTCGCAGATATTTCAAACAGCGAACAACATTGGCGGTCGTCATCGAGACTCGGAACATGTTTAGGAAACACTGCTCGCGTACGGTAAGAGAGCCATGTGCCTTTTTTAAATGAAAAGCCTTGTGTGTATCTGTGCACGTTTTAAAGCATGAGAGTCACATCCTTCCTCATCCTCTGCTCAGACCTGACCTCTGGATGATCTAGTCTCTAGGTTTAGATCTAAGTTTTTTTCTCACACACACACACCTACACACACACACACATACACAAATGAATAAGTACATTTATAATTAAAACTAGGTGATGTGATAAAATATATAACACTTCAAATGTTGGTATATTTTTTTTTTGGCTGTTTGTAATATACTGTAAACTGCCGGCTAAAAACAAAACAAAAAAAATTAAAAAAATAAAACACTTATATTTCACTCAGCTTTGATTAGGGCTGGGCCGATAAACGATATCATATTGAATCGCGATTTATTTTATTTTAATAACGATGATAAGCTCTAGACATTTTTTGCTCGATATGGATTAATCTAAGAGCCAATCACACAACAGAACAATACGACAACAGCCAATCAGCGTGCAGCTTGCGCGTGCACGTCAAAGTTAATTTCCTACCGCACTTTGAGAAGCAAACTTGACACCAGGACGACAAATGGTGGAGTGGAAGCAGCGACAGTGAATCTAACCATCGAGTTATTATCCAAAGATGTTGAAATTGTCGACAAAAAAAGGTAGCACGAATTCTGTTATATGGAAGTGGTTTGGCTACCTGAAAAATGACGAGGCACGGATTAAATCGATCTGTAAAATATGTTGTGGGTTTGTGAAAACCAAGACCTATTCCATCACCTAAAAAAGCATCACCCAAACGACCACACTAAAAGCATGAAAATGCGGGCCGATGCTACTCCGTCAACTAGCAGGGCTAGCAGTGGGGCTGTACCAAAGCAGAAATCGCTCGTGTTGTCTTTCGTGGCCATTACACCTTATGAAAGGTGTTCCAAAAGGAGCGAGGATATAACCAGGGCCGTTTCTAACTTTCTAGCGAAAGATACGATGCCCCTAAGCACAGTAGAACAAGACGGCTACATCTAGCCATTGGCAAGTTAAGCATCTACTAAAGTTAAAGTTTTCAGTGCTAAAACAGCATATGAGGATTTATAACATAGCCTTAAATGCTTTGAAATCGTAGGATATCACGTTTGACTGCATAATTTAGAAAATGCTGTATTCACACTGCCCTAACAAACTTGCGTGTGGTTGTGCGCTGTAAAGGCAGATATAAATAAATAAATAAATAAATAAATAAATGATCGTCTAGACCTGCTTGACGCTATTTAATAAATATGCATATATATTAAGCATGTTACATGGTGTTAATGTTTTAAAAAGTGAGTAATGCATCTGTTCTACAATAATAATGTGATAATTTCTCATAATTCATTCCATTTTTGTTGTCATTGCATGCTTAAGCCATATGTTAGTTTATTGGGGCAGTGTGAAATAGCCTTTATTTAACTCCTAATTGTGGGATAAAAAGACAGCCCTAGTGTGTGTGGTCTAAATGTTGTTTCCCATTAATGTTTGAAAATGTTAAAACATTGTAATTTATCATCACAAAATACTTATTAGTTTTTTTTTAATAAAAATCTTTGCCTTGTAAAGATTCTGAGCATGCGCCTATAGTATCTTAATTTTTAAGGTCAAATCTGTCGTCTGTTTTTGTTAATAAACTATACTTTAAAATGTAATTTAATGAACCCTTTATTTTTGTGGCTTCAGTCATTGTTGGGATACTCTTTTAAAGCTGGCAGCATTAAGAGCTTATATCGAAATATATATTGTTACTGTTCAATATGGGGAAAAATTATCGAGATTACATTTTTGCCATATTGCCCAGCCTTAGCTTTCATTATGGTGAGCAATGCTGTGGCCAGTTCATGTCTGAAAAAGAATCCTTATGCTCCTAGCAACACTCAACAATTAAAGTCCTGGAATATGCCTGTGCCTGGTCACTGTACATTCAGGTTATAAGCTGACTAAAGCCGCTCCTTCCGCGTGCGCGAGCTCACAGACGCCGCTGATTGGCTGTAGAGCCGTGATTAATCTGGGAGCACAAGTACCTCTCATCCCTCCCCCCTGAGAGAGCTCGGCCAATCAGCTCTCTCTGTGCCTCCGGCTGTGAGAGGAAAACAGCATCACCCGGGGTTCGAACCAGCGATCTCCGGATGATAGGGCGAGCACTTTACCACTGCGCCACTCGGAGGCTGGTAAACTGTCTTAACTCAGACATTTTAACGCTTGATTATTAGATGCGAGCCATTCATGTCAACTTTCTAAAATGGAAACTCTTTTGTACATGTATATATACATATATAAAAATGTAGAGAAAAAGAAATCACAACAACTGCATTAAAAATAACATGCACCAAACAGGCACCTGTTACATTCTTGGCCAAAGGGAAAAGAGGGAACCTCTCTCTGCTCTTCCAGGACAAAAGACATCTATTAATGTCAGACCATGTTCTTCCTCTCTCTTTTATTTAGGTCATATCATATCTGTGCTTAATGCAGACTCAAGGCGAGAGCATCCACCTAGTTTCCACAGCAATGCTGAGAAGTGTGCATGTATGCGTGTTTGTATGTGTGAACTCTTCTCTCTCCAGATCTCTGCCGCCACTAATTCACTTTATTTGGCCCTCTGCTGCCATAAGTCGACCTGCCTTATCCTCTACTTCATTCACACTTGTTTTCTTCCAAAACCCTTTCAAGTTTTTTTTTTCCCTTGAACTTTCTGGGGACCATGTCCTCTCTTTCTCGCACCCTGCACGCCTCTGTGTGCTTCTGCCTTTCTCATTTGCTCTCTGTGAACGTTCAAAAATGTGTGCAAGGGGAGTATAAAGCATGTGTGGGGGCAGCGAGTACAAGCAGTAGTGGAGGGGGGAAAGAAGGAGAAGGAGGGGAGGGAAGAACAAAAGCTGGAACAGAAGGAAAGAGAGACAGACTGGGTGAGAAAGAAAGAGAGAGAGAGAGAGAGAGAGAGAGAGAGAGAGAGAGAGAGAGAGAGAGAGAGACCCAGAGCAGGCCCGAGTCATGTGAAGGAGCTTTACAGAAAGCTGGAGTGTGTGTGAGGGGCCTGGCTGTGAGAGAGACTCAGGAGTTCCACAGGATTGGGAAGGAAATTGGGAGCGGTCACAATTCATGTTTTTTTTTTTTAATAACCACGGAATCACCTTACACATTTTATGAACTTTCTAGCTATTTATAAAATCAATCTTTGGTGTATTTGTTCCATCACACTCGGGTCTGGTCTCAGTGCATGGAGGTTTGGGCATGACCTAAAAAGATACCTGATATGAAGTTACAGACTCAAACTCCATATACAGTGGGACAGGTATAGTATATATAACAAGAATAACAAGTAACTGGAGTAAATGATCAGAACTGTACACTTGAAAACCTGATTAAACTACAGGACACATACTTTAGTGTGAATCAGAGTGCGGGGGCATAAATAATGTTGTATGCATTTACTTATACATATGTAGTATGTATGTAGTTACTCATTAGTCTTTCTTGAGAAATTGGTACATTTGAGACAAGACAGAACATCTAAAGTGCTGACATAAAGATGCAGAGCCTTTCTTAAAGTTATTAGATTTTCATTTTAAAACACAGCAGAGGTATATATTAAAGCCTCATTCAGGGGTTTTCTGTCTTAATATACTTTAAGACCTTAACTTTAATAAAGAGTTCTAACAGTACATGGGGGTTGTGGCTTCCCATAGAATTTTTATTACAATGCAGGGGTTAAAAAAATAAATAAATTCAGTATTAGTTGGAGAAATGTCTCTCTCATT